>NC_041231.1:74734601-74779857 GCF_002837175.3 Physeter macrocephalus | reverse complement strand
TTTGATGATGGCCATTCTGACCGGTGTGAGATGATATCTCATTGTATTTTTGATTTGCATTTCTCTAATGATTAATGATGTTGAGCATTCTTTCATGTGTTTGTTGGCAATCTGTACATCTTCTTTGGAGAAATGTCTGTTTAGGTCTTCTGCCCATTTTTGGATTGGGATGTTTGTTTTTTTGTTATTGAGCTGCATGAGCTGCTTGTAAATTTTGGAGACGCAGAGGTGCACACACTGCTGCCACCATATTCCATTGGCCAGAACTCGCCACCTGGACGCCACTAAGTGCACATTTGGCTGGGGAATGCGGTCTGGACTGAGCCCACGAAAGGGGGACAGTAGACTTCTGTGGTCAGCTCATAGGCTTTGCCCTGAGGCCCAGGTGGAGACTCTAAGAACCTCTCCCATCTCCGTTCCCAGATGCCCCAAATAGTAGCTTTAATGGCAGCAGTTAGGAAAAAGCAAACTTGGTCTGCAAGTGTCTCTGGGAGAGGTAACATGGGATGCCCCCTCAGAAGTTTTCGGGGACATGTGGAGCCTCTGGGGGGCTGAGTGGAAGAGGAACAGAGCAGTGACCAACATTGTCTGGAACTAGAACCTTTGTGTACTATATATAAGTGAACACCTATACACACACACACACACACACACACACACACACACACACACACATGCTCACAAATACGCACGTAGCTGGCTCTCAAATGATAGACACGCAGACATGCCCCCCACACATCGTTTCACACACATGCACGCACATTCATCTGCACTCACACACCCCAACACATATCTACATGCAAGTCCATAAAGATTGTCAGGGGTGTGCTTCAAAGATGTAGAAAACGCCTCTCCCGAGACATCCTCAGGACCAGGCAGTGTCTAAGGGTCACCAGCTATCGTATTTAACTAAGAATCCCTGACATTTGTACAGGCCTTAATATTTAACAAAGCAGTCTTTCATTCACTGCTCAACTATAGGGTAAATATTTACTCAGCAGTGACGCAAGGCCAGATATGATGACTGGCAACAGAGGTGCAAAGGTGAAGACACAGCCCATGTCCTCCGGGGAGACATAGGCATCCACCGAGAAGGGCTCTAGCAGAGGAAGGCAGGGGGGCTGTGGGAGCAGAGAGCAGAGGTTGGGTCAGAGGTGACGTTGAGTCCGGCCTCGAAAGATGAGGTCACCAGGTGGAGAAAGATAAGTGGTTTCTAGGAAGAGGGGCTGCTCTATGCAAAGGCATAAGGTGGTAGATTTGGGGAGTGATGAGTGATTCCGAGAAGGTGGCAAAGTGCTTCCTCCAGGTGGGGTTCTACTAGATAAGATGTGCTACTGCTGACATCAAGTAATGATAGTTTTTTCCCAAAGTGCAAGGAAAAAATAAGTTTTTCCTTCTTGTCGTGTAAATTATATGTCCTTGTGTCACCTAGGATTCCGTAAGGAGAAAAAAAAAACAAAGAACACTCTAGATAGAAGAGGGAATTCAGTACTGGGGTTGGGTTACAGGCGATGGGATTGTTGAGGGGTCAGCATCACAGAGATTAGCTACAGCAGGAAGCCACTGCCACCACCCACCCCGTCCAAGGATGGAGGTAATGGAGGAGACGGTTTGATCGGAGCCTAAGATCCGGGTCTCTCTGGCAGGAGGTAGAGCCCCTGGAGCTGGGATCACAGAGGAGGCTCAGGAGCTGAGAGGGAGACACCAATTAAAGCAGAAAAAGGAAGAAATACCTGGCTTCTCCCCTCCTCCCACACTCCAGTCTTCCTCTGGGGCCTCCAGTGGCCAGCTCTACCTGGGAGGCAAAGGAGCCTGGGAACAGGCAAGGGAGCCTGGGAAATGTAGTTCCTCGTCCATGGGCGGGCAGGTGAAAGGGAAGACAGACCTGAGAGCCAATAGCAGAATAACCAGTATGCTCCCGTGTGATTTCTTCTTAAACCTCTGCTGTCAGCTGTAGAAATCAGCTGTAGATTTGTTTGCTAGTGTTAAACTGTTAGTTGTAGTAATAGTGGGGTCTGCTTCCCAGGATAAGATGGTTAAACACTGAGATGATTTCTGGGCTCGGAGTCCATCTCCTGTGTCCTGGGATTGTGGAGAAGTTTAAATGCAATATTGAATGTGGAAACCCTTGTCACATACCAAGTGTTCAATAAAGCAGCCAGCCCGTCCCCTCCTCCATGGATATGCTCTTCCATCGCTCACGACCCAGAGAGGTGGCGGAACAAGGTGGGTCAGAGTGGACAGGAGCCGGACTGCCTGGGATTGAATGCCAGCTCTGCCATGTTACATCTGCTTAATACCTCTGCAGAACAAGGGTCACGTCAGTGGCTGCTTCAGAGAGTTGCTGTAGGGCTAAGTGAGTTGATAGAAGTAGGACACCAAAAACAGAGCCTGGCACACACTTGCCATTAAGTGTTTGCTCTACTATTGTCACCGTTCTGGGTGTGCACAGCTCCTGCCCCTCCAACTCACATCACTTCCCTGAGGGGGGAGGAAGTGGACCCGTGTAGCCCTGGGCTCTGCACAGCAGTTGGCCCAGCAGAACTGAGGTCCTGCTGGTGGAGGAGCGAGAGCCTCAGTGGGCTCTGAATATTGCTCCAGGGGAGGGGGTGGCTGACCTGCCACAGGCCCGGGGCAGGGGGTGCAGTTTTCACTGAGATGAGGAAAAACGTCCGAGTTTGTGGAAAGGCATAAGACCAGACTGTGGCTCTGGAAGCTAGTGTTAAAGCCCCAACTGCCTCATCTTGGCAGTCCCAGCTGTGTGACCTGAGGCAAATCACTTAGCCTCTCTGAGCCTTGGCCATTCCTCCTCTATGACATGAGGACACAGCATTACCATGATGCCCAGGTGAGATAGATAGACCTAAAGGGCTGGCTTGCAGGGCGCATGCTGGATCTGGGCCCCAACCTCCTCCACCCGCCTCTTCTGCCTCATGCACTGTAGCTATGGGTTGGGGATGGGGACGGGGGCAGAGGACTCAATTTCCTCCATGTGGCTTCCCCAGCAGCCGTGCGGGCCAAGAGTGAGGAGGGAGGCAGCACCCTCCAGCGCTGCTCACTGACGGGTTGTCAATACCTGCCTGTCAGTCCCAGCCTCCATGCGCGGCTCCCAGGTGGAAGTGTTCAGGCTCCAGTATTTCATACTTGAGATCTCAATTAAGCTGCCTGGCTCTGGGTGTGAGGGGTTGACAGGCATGGATGGCGCCCTGGATTAGTAGGGGACAGGAAAACGGAGGGCTCTTTGAGAGTGGAGGGAGATGGGGAAGGCTGCAGAGAGAGATGTGGCACCTTCAGGCCGAGGCATTTCTGCAGGAGTGTTTATGGGGTGAGACAGGTGTCATTTCTAGGGACCCCCACCAGAAGGCATGATACTTGCACAAAGGCCTTAGAGATCACAGTTTGCATCCATGCTTCCTGAAGGTCCAGGCAGAAGGGGCCCAGGCTATGGTGGACGGGCCCCAGTGAGGGGAGACTGCTGCCCCCTCAGACCCTCCCTTAAGGTGAGAGACCCGTCAAGGCTTCCCCGACCAGTGATACCCTTTCCCAGGTGTCTTTGGACGCGCCTGGCCTGCTACGGCAGTGATGGAGGACCCGTTCCCTCCCTCTGAGAAACAGTTGCCCACCATTCTTCAACATTGCACCGTGCCCTTCCCCTCCAAGCAACACCCCCCTTTTCCACCTCCAGTTTTCTTCTGCTTAGACCCCAGTCTGCACCAGCGAGCGTTCTCCCTCCCGAGGCATGAGAAAGCCATGTGGAGATGAGGATGGAGTTGGTCCCTGAGGGCAGGACCTTGTCTGTGACTCAGTACAGCGCCAGGCTCAGAACAAGGCTCAGTCAGTGCTGAGGAATCTCGCAGGACAGACAAGGGGTGGACCCAACCTCTGGGAGGGTGCTGAGGGGCCAGGGCTGACCTTACTCTCACCCCCACTGTCCAGAGACCCAGGGACTATTTGCAGCAGACAAGGCAGAAGTGGGGAGCTGGGGAGTCCCTTTTGTTCAGTTTTTGCTTCTTCACACCTTTAATCTCTCTGCCTCTCCTGTCCCTCCCTCTACACCCCCGCCCCGTGTGCTTCCTCTCTCCTCTCTGCTGAATCTCTCCCCTTTCTTCCCTGAACCTCCACCTCTAACCAATTTCCACTCTCTCTACCGTCACCTATCCCCCATCTCATTCCCTTCTTTTATTTCCACGTCTTCTGGGTTGTTCCCTGCAACTGATCGCCGATGTCTTTCTCTGTGTACCTGCTTCTGGCACTTCCACCCTCCACCCCGGAATCTTTCTCTCTCGTTTCCCTTTTCACCCCAACCTGCCTTCTGTTCTCTCACCTGGGTCCCCCTCCTCCCCCTCCCCTCTGCCTCCCCATCTCTCCCTTTTCCTGTCTCTCCACCTGTCACCCTCTTCTGCTCTGCCTCATTCTCTCTGTGTCCCTGCATCTGTGGCTCTCTGTCCCTCTCCATCTCTCCTGTCTCTGTCACCCTCTCTCTTTTTTCTACTTCTCCTCCGTCCCCCCATCACCCTACTGTCCCTCACCACCCCTCCCCCTCTATGCCCACCCACCCCCCGCAGGATGATCCCAGCCTCCAACAAGGCCTTCGTGGTCAACAACCTGGTGTCAGGGACGGGCTACGACCTGTGCGTGCTGGCCATGTGGGATGACACGGCCACCACGCTCACGGCCACCAACATCGTGGGCTGTGCCCAGTTCTTCACCAAGGCCGACCACCCGCAGTGCCAGTCCATGCACAGCCAGATCCTGGGCGGCACCGTCATCCTCGTCATCGGCGGCGTCATCGTGGCCACGCTGCTGGTCTTCATCGTCATCCTCATGGTGCGCTACAAGGTCTGCAACCAGGAGGGCGCTGGGAAGCCGGCGGCCGCCGTCAGCAACGTGCACTCGCAGACCAATGGGGCCCAGCCCCCCGCGCTGGGCAGCGCGCCCAGCGGGGCCCCCGCACCCGGGCCGCCCAAGGTGGTGGTGCGTCACGAGCTCATGGACTTCAGCGCTGGCCTGGCCCGAGGCAGCGACTCCTCTTCCTCCAGTTCCCTGGGCATCGGGGAGGCTGCAGGGCTGGGACGGGGCCCCTGGAGGCTCCCACCCCCCGCCCCCCGCCCCAAGCCCAACCTTGATCGCCTGATGGGGGCCTTCGCCTCCTTGGACCTCAAAAGTCAGAGAAAGGAGGAGCTGCTGGACTCCAGGACTCCAGGAGGGAAAGGGTCTGGGACATCGGCCAGGGGCCACCCCTCGGACCGAGAGCCACTGCTGGGGCCGCCCGCGGCCCGGGCCAGGAGCCTGCTTCCCTTGCCCCTGGAGGGCAAGGCCAAACGCAGCCACTCCTTCGACATGGGGGACTTTGCGGCTGCGGCTGCGGCTGCGGCTGCGGCTGCGGGAGGGGTCGCCCCTGGTGGCTACAGCCCCCCTCGGAGGGTCTCGAACATCTGGACAAAGCGCAGTCTCTCTGTCAACGGCATGCTCTTGCCCTTTGAGGAGAGTGACCTGGCGGGGGCCCGGGGAACTTTTGGCAGCTCCGAGTGGGTGATGGAGAGCACGGTGTAGGCCTGGGTGGGGGGGTGGGCATCCTCCCTCCCACCCTGTCAGGGTGAGAGAAGAGGAAAGCATCTTTACCCACAAGTCTCTGTGGCGTTTCCATGGTGATGTTTACATCCAGGGACAGTTTTGTCTCCCTGTCAACAGCCTCCCCTCCCCACCACACCACGCACACCACCTTCCCAGGCCCGTCCCCCACCGCCCATCGGGCTGTGCTCAGGGAAAGCAGACTAGATGGCTCAAATGTCAGACTAAGCCCTGAGTGTTTGGAAAGGCGGGGCTCCCGCCTTTCTAATCACAAATGTAGCCTATAAGCAAGCAGCTTTGCATTGCTGATGGTTCCGGTGTTGTTTTTATTTCTTAATTTATTTCTTCCACTTCCCCGACTCCTCCTCTTCAGTGACACGGATATCGGAGAGTTTACTCTACACACGAAAGCGGGTTCCCTGCAGCCCTGGTGGATGGCGATCGTTGCCAATTGAGAAGAGCAGGGAATGATTTGGGGTGCACGTTTGTTTGGGGGAAGACTGGAGTCCCCCGCCCAGACGCCTCATTATTCCCAAGAGTCCCCACACTTGGGAGGGATGAGTGACCTCCCCCATCCCTGGCCCAGCTTCCTTTGCTTCTCAAACACCCATCACATCAGCTTAAACTAGAAGGGTAACTTCTGGGACTCTATGTGTGGGAGAGGGAGAAGGGTTTTTATGAGACACAAGGGCATAAGGGATGTTAACTTTTGGAGTTGCTTTGGGATTTTTGCCTCTTTGGGGGGAAGCTGGGACAGGGAGTCCCCATGGACATGGGGTGGGGGCAAGAGGGCTTCTCTTAATTAAGGAGAGCAGAGTGGGGTGTGGCAAAAGGAGCACTGGACCCGGGGTCCAAAGCTCTGAGTCTGGGTTCCAGAGCCACCACCGAATAACCAGCTAAACACAGTGGGCAAGACCCTTTCTCTCTTTGGACCTCAGGCTCCTAATTCATAAAATAATGTGATCATACCAAGTCTTCAATTCCCTTCCAGCTCGAAGGACTAAGGACTCTTCATGACTAAATGAATTGTAGGGTTCTGAAGCTTGAAGAGGTGTTTGCGATCATCTCATCCTTAACCCTCTCTTCCCTTCCCCCAAGGGTCTAAAGGGCTTGCCCAAGGTCACATAGTACATTAGTGACCAAGTCAGGGCAGGGCCCAAGGCCACTTACCTCCTGGGGGTGGTGCTTGAAATCCATTACCCTGTCTTCATTGTAGCTAGGGTGTTTCTATGTCCAAAGTCTGTCCCTTGTTTGTTCCTGAAGAAGGTGGCTCAGGGTGGGACATGGGGACAAGGGGGATGCCTTCCATGGATGCCGTTCATGAGGAGGATCCATCATGGAAATGACAGGATGGCGATGGGAGGGGCACACGGGCTCCTTTCCATCTAGGGATTGACCCCCACGCTCCCAGACAGTGGCCAGAGGGGGCAGACGAGACGTGGCGGGGGAGAAAAGGCTTTGGAAGCATCTGAAGGTCTTTCCCCGCATCTCTGTCTCCCCTGGTCCCTGTCTGTTCCAGGTCTCTCCTCATTGTCAACGCACTACCTCTCCCCACCTCATTCTTTCCTCTCCCGAGCATCTGCCGTAGATCTCTAGCCTCTGTGTCTCTTGTTCTCCCTCCTTCTGCCACTTGCTGACTACACAGCCTACAAAGCATACAGGTGAGTCCATTTGGGGCTGAAACGTTCTAACGGGCTCAGACCTGGAGCTGAGCTGGTGGCCCCCAACCCCGCCCAGAACACACAGGGAGGGGGCGGGGAGCTGTCTATGCAGGACTGCCTTCCGGCTCCTCCCAGGAGCCTCCAAATCCCATGCCTTCGTCCTTCCTCCCCCTCCTCCTTTCTCTCCTCACCTTCCCTCTACTCTCCTGTCTTCATTCTTTTTCTTCTGGTGCCTCTCTGCCTCCCCCAGTCCCTTTCTGGTCCTGACCAGGACATGAACAGACCAGGCCAGTCTCTTCCTGAGACCACAAGCTAACTTTCAGCCCAGGTGCCAGAGCACATGCTTTCTGCAGTCATGAGGGTGCCCCTAGCCTCGGTGACTTGAAAGGACATTTCTCACATCCTCCCTCTTTCTCGGACCCGTTTTCCTCCACTCCTTTTTCCCTCTGCACTTTTTCACTAAGCCTTTCTAAATGTAGCCATTGAGGAAGTGACCCCAAATACCACCTCTCTTTTTGCCTTTGGGTTCAGATGCCCAGAGGGAAAGTGGTGGACATCGGAAGGGTGGGGGGGGGGGAATCAACTGTCTGTCCTCATCAGCGGCTCCGAGCTCTGTCGTGACGTGGTATGTACTCACGCTTGTGTTTGTCAGGTTTCTGACTTGGAGTTTTGGAAAGTGACATCCCTGTGGGCAGAATACAAATGCCAATCTTCTCTTTTGCTAAAAAAAAAAAAAAAAGTGTACAGTAAAATGTACAGTTTTAAAAACAACAACGGATCACACTTCTTGGGAGAGAGCAAAAAAAGAACATTCCTGTGTCTGTGAATGTCTGTTGTTTATTTCTCTGGAAACGCTGTGGTTTTCTGAAGGTGGCTTTGAGGTGGCATTTTCCCTTACACCTGTGTTTGGTACCGCCTAGTGAGAGCCTGCTTCCTGCCAAGTTCACGTGTAAGATGGGAGCCTTCTGAAATAAGAGAGAATGGGGCCGCCCTCCTGGAGTAAAGGTCAGTAGAGGGTCTGGAATTAAGCTCCAGGCTAAGAAGGAATAGTCCATCCCTGGCTACAACCTGATCCCTCCATCCTGTCGCCTTCCAGCCCTGCCTCCTTTTCCCTGGACAGCCACTACCGCACGTAGCCACTAGGGGAGCCCGAGTACCTTCCACCCACTTGGAGCCCAAGGTGGCATTTTTTCAAAAGGGTCTTTTACTGGGAAACCAGGTCAACAAACCAAAGCACAGACCCACGGTAGAGAAACAAATGAGCTTCTGGAACACAGCTTCCTGACCCTATCTTCCTCTAGTGTCTAGGTGAGCACTGTCCAAGAGGAATAAAGTGTGAACCTCACTGTAATTTTAAATTTTCTAGTAGCCCATTAAAGCAAGTGTAAAGAAACAGGTGAAATTAATTTAACAATATAGTTTATTTAACCCAATATATAAAAATATTTTCATTTCAACGTATATATAATCACTATAAAATGATTAATAAGATATTTTACTCTTTTTTTTGTACAAAGTGTTGGGAATCCGATGTGTGTTTCACATGGCACATCTCAGTTCAGACTAGCTGCCTTTAAAGTGCTTGAGAGCCACATGGGGCTGGCACAGTGCAGCTCTACACATACAACCACTGACTTGCAAGCACAGCTTCTGGAAGGGGAAGGAAGCTAACGGTTACTGAGCACCTACAGTTCCAGGTCCTGCGTTGCTGCTTCACACGCATGTCTCGCTGAATCCTCACTGCAGCCTCTCAAGGTAACTATTATTATGCCAGTTTTACAGATGAAGGGGCTGAGGCTCAGAGGGGTTAAGTAACTTGCCCAAGGTCACACATGGCTGCAAGCCTTAGCTCTTCGCCTGACATCACACGGCCTTCCCTATCCTTTCTTCCTCCCTTCAACTCATTCGTTACAGACTGTATTTTATACTGACTGAAGTACTCAAATTTATAGCCTGATCTGGAAACCCTGGGTTTGGCCCGAAGGTCTGCTAAAATTCTCAGAGTGTTGACTCCAGGCAAGGGCCCCTTGGTTGAGTGGTTTCTTCTGACCCTGCATTAGCCTTTCTGGCCCTTTTTGGCTTGTAACACATTCCCAACCCAGGAAGATTCCCCTGATCATCCCTTCTCCTGGCCTGGTGACCTCTAGAGGTCCCTTGTTTAATAGCTTTCCAACCTCCAGCCTCATCTGGCCCCCTCTGCCCTGAAAACCTGTAACTTTGTACCCTTAAGACAGAAAACCTCACACCAGCTCACTCTAATGTCCAAACCCATCTTCTCGCGTCTTCCTAATTCAAAACTTTTGTCCCTATCAGGAGAGATGCTTGCCTACCCAGATCCTCTTTCCTGACAGAGAGAAGCCTTTAGCTCTCTGATCTCTCACAGAAGAGAGGTAGCTGATACACTCTGAGCCTGGCTGAATTACTGAGTTTCTGACAAGTGTTCGACGCCCTCTCCCCAAGTTCTTGATAATGACACATCCCTCAGATTCCCCTCAAAGGAGATTTTTTTCATTTTGCCATGATTACAGCATTGAAATTCCAAAATAACTTAGACTCCCTTTTTTTTTTTAAGGGATATCATTTCTAACCAGGTAAGAGGAAGGTCACTGTCTCAGATGTCCCCCTTCCCAAATGGGTAGTAACTTTTCTCCCAGAGTCTGTGGGTATAGACTTTTCATAAGTACAGCCTGAGTACTTCCATGTCTTCTGTGCTCTGTTCTCAGTGTGTCTGCAGTAAAGGTCTCAGGGCTTCAGCAAACTGGGTGGGGTTTCCTCTGTTCTTGCAGCCATGGGGGTTTGCAAATGGCTGCTGGTAAAATAGACACACTTATTCAAAAGAAAGGACAGTTGGCAGGCAGCAGTCAAAACCTGAACACACAATTTTATACAGCACACCCAGATCCCAAACGCAGCAATGTTCCGTGTGATGCAGCTGGCAGCAGGAAAAGTTCGTTATGACAAGAAGGCTTCTCACAGGTAAACACCTGAGGCTTCTACTTCTGCGTAATAGAATCAGACCCATCCAGGTTGCTCTGCAAACATCTCAAAGGAACACTGCCCCCTTCTCAGTTTAAAAATATCTACTTGTGCTTTCAGCCTTTAAACTAAAGATCTTATTTTCTCAGCTTATTTCATTATCTTATTTCAGGTCCCCCAACTCACAGCCAGTGAATGTTTACAAGGCTCGCGGGTTTCCCCTCCCTGCAGCCTCTGGCAGAGGGAAATTGATATGCTTCCCAACAGGCCAAGGAGGGGAGCTGAGCTTTACCTCTGCAGCTATCCTGTGATCCCCATCCTGGCCAGTTAGCATCTTCCCACAGGTGCAACAGCCGTGTCCTCATTTAGGACAACGTTTGGCATCTTTCTTCTGCTTGCTGACTCCGGGGAAATGGGCCCAGATTGCAGGCTCTTGTCTCGTTATTCTCCTGTTTTTGTTGGGATGACTGATCTGATCCCTTTAGCCAACATTCAAATGTAGTCCGAGTGACTCAGAGCCAGCATTCTCTCCACCATTTTGTGCTGGAGTCTCTCTGGGGCTGCAGCAAGGAAGATCTCACTATCCAGCCCCCTTTCTGAGATGTCACTGTCTGCCGCAGTTACCCACTTGGTTCCCTACTGAATGAGGGGGTGAATCTGGCATTACACCCATCTCCATGGGATCCCCAAGCCCATCTGGTCCACAGCCAGTCAGCCTACTGACCAGCCTCCCACAGCCCTGGGCCCCTCCGTCTGGGCTGCCCATCTGCTTAGGTGATGATGATCATACCCCCTCTTCTTTTGCCACCTCCTCTGTAACATGTGTTCATTTGTGCTCCCTGGCACACCCAGCCACGACTCCAGCATTTATATGTTTTGCAAGGGTGAGTTTTCTTTCCTTTGAATGGCCAGTGCTATCTCCGAGATGTCCCCTGTTCCCCCAACTGTGGTTACCTCTGTCAGCTGACCTTCCTGAGACCATTCCCACTTTCTCATGAGATGAAACCTCAGAGCCCCACACCTGTCCCCTCAATCACTGACTTGGCATGTCCTGGTAACAAGCAAGTATCTTGCTCACCATTTGAGAAGGAATATTACTGAGAAGAAGAGAATTAAGCCCTCATTTACATCCAGTAATCTTGAATGTTCCCCTCCTGGGTTCTCTGTCATACTTTTTCCTACACATTCCTTTGGGGAATCTCTCAAGGATATGATTCTTCCTGTCTACCAGGGATGGCCTCGTGGCCTTACCTACCCTGACCAATTATGAGAAAGTTCTTATCCGTTCATTAGGTTGACACAAGGTTGGCATTTTCCGAGTGGATGTTGAACTGCAAAATTAAATTGATGACAGCTGTTCATTGAGTTTCCTATGTGCCATGCACTATTCTAAGAGCTTGCTATAGATCATTTCACTTTATCATCAAAACAATTCAATCAAGTGGGTATCATTATCATCCCCACTGGGGAAGCTAAGGTAGAGAGGGGTTAAATAACTTACCCAAGGTCACACAGCTAGTGAGTGGCAAAGCTGGGTAAACACTCAATAAATTGATTTACACTGAAGTTACTAACAGAACTGCACAGACCATTAGAAATGCAGAGCTTGCTGGGTTTCAGGTCAAAGGCCTGAGTCCTGGTATATAAACCTTGAATTTGATAAAACAGTCCAGCAGAAAAAGTGAGAGAGTTGGAGAAATCAGTGCTGTGTGTTTTCAGCACGCATTTGCTGACCTACTGTGTGCCCTGCACTGTGCCCGGTACCGAGAGAAGTCAAAATAAAAGTGAAGGACACTGGGCATGCACTGGAGGGCCTTACACACTTCCGAGGGGCAGGGACATTAGCTGGTTTCTAGATCTCTGGTTTTACAAAGATGGCCTGTTTTCACTCGTTTTAAGATAACCTATAGCTCTGAAGAACCCACTATCCAGGAGGAGACAGATGGGTGGATGGATTGGCCAGAAGCCCACGTGGCACCTCTGGCTGGAAGAATTCACTAGATTTTAATTTCCAAAGGGACCAGCATGGCGAAGTGACTGGCTTTGGGTCAGACGGGCCCAGCCAGGACTGGAATCCTGTACTGGACAAGTAGGGACAGAAGGAGACAATTCTAGCTGCCCAGGAGCTTCTGAGGTGGGTGGGAGGGGGGATGAGACAACAAAGCAGGCCTGGAAGAGGGCAGGAGGGGCAGTTGCAAAGAACTGGAGGGTCCTGAGTAGCCCAAGGCAGGTGCAGTTGCTCCTGGTGGGGCGGGGCCATCCAGTGGGGCGGGGCCATCCAGCCAATCCAGCTGGATTCAGAGCCTGTTTCTTGGCCTGAGTTTCCTTTCCTGTAAAATATCAATGGTAAGCATCAACTTCAGTAAGTACGCCTGAGGAGTTACCATTTATTTATATAGATCACACATCAGGTTGGAAAAGGCAGAGTGATAAAAGTCATTATTATTAATGGTATGCATCATTGAAAATATTATTATAAATTACAGCCTATTAGTGATAATAATAGGTATCTCAAGTTCACCGAATCCCAGGACTCACAGAGCTATTAGAGGTCATCCACTCTAGCCTCCCTCAGTGGGTATTAGAATCCCCTGTTCAATATCCATGAAAACTGTTATTAATCTTACTACAGGCAAGATCGTGCAGGAGGAATTTCAGAATTTACCCAGGCAGGCTGTGGCTCCCTGTACTCCAATCAGACCAGTGCCGGATGGTTATGTTTCCGTATTCCTGGTGGGCCCTTGCAGAACCATTATTCCTGCCTACACGAGAAATCCAGAGCCCAGAGAGAAAGCAGCTTTCAGAGACTGCTGTGGCCAAACCACAGGTAGGTAGGAAACCAGGTACAGAGCCAGGGCCCTGCCTGGGAAAATCTGCAGAGGGGCTGTTCCCCTGCTGAGTCAACGCTGGTCATGACACTGAGAGAAGGAAGGAGGTAGGAAAGGGGCAGAAAGCACATGGGAGCCTCTGCAGCCCCTGATACTCCTTTGTGTTCTGAGATCCACTGTCCCAGCAGCTAGAAGGACCTGGAAGATTCCAGACCTCTCCCCTGGGTTCCCTCACTCATAGGTTCCCCAACCCCTGCTCACACTTCACCCTTGTCTCACATCTGGCATAGTGACGAAAATCTAACAGCCGGGGCTCTGGAATGACACAAACGCTGCCACTAAAAATCTCCCATTGGCTTTTCTTTATTCCTTTGGGTTAAAAGACTTTTTCCCTTCTACAATGTAAATACCCATGGGAAGACTCTGCCAGGTGCCAGGTAAGCCATCCAGGGAGAGGCTGGCTCTGTTCAAGGATGTAGAGTGGGCCAGAGGGTCCCCACTTGAGTCAGGCGGCGAGCACTTTCCAAGGGGTGGTGGGGTGACCCCAGGCAGCCGCTCCTTAACCTCCAGGTCTCCTGTAGCACAAACAACACCCGCCTGCCTGAGGAGGGAAGATTAAGATTGGCTCCCAGTCGGGTTTTTACTTCTGAAGCAGCACATTAGTCCCAACTTGAATGAAGAAAGAACGTTAGAGAAATATCTCACTCCATCTGGAGGTCAGAGGGGGCTGGCTAGAGTGCGCATAGCTGGACAGGCCCCCTGGGGGAGCTGACGGTGCACAGGTGCTTCAGGAAGGGCAGCAGGACACGATGCTGGGGATTAGGTGACCCACGCACTCCAAGAGCTTGGCTTCCATGTCGAGAGTAAATGGAGACAACTGGGGGTCACCCCAGAGGTCTGGGAGGAGGTGGGGAGGACCTCAACAGCAATCAAGGGGCCAAATTCTTCCTTGATCTTCACACTTTTAAGCGTTCTGATGAGATTCTACCTTCTGAGGAGTCCTGCAAACAGCTGTAGCTTAGTTCCGCCCCGACCTGTTAGGGAAGCAGAGGCTGGGACTTTTCTCTTGAGCTCTAGGGCCTTCCACTCCCCTAAGATTTCTGGAAAGTGCGGCTTTGCGCCAGGCATGAAAAAGCAAGATCCTCTTGCCTGAACTGCTCCATCTTCGGTTTGGAGTAAAGAACAAGATGGAGTGGGCCCAGGCAAGAGTATCCAATTCCAGGGGTGGTCAACCCAGCTTCCTTCCCTACCTCCAACTTGTCTCCAGAATCATGAGGGATGAAACATAACTGGAGACATTTAAGATACACAGTCAGCAGCAGAGTTAGACTGTACAGCATCTCACTATTACAAATAAATTCTTTCACATGGATTCTCATTCCTTCCATTCCTTACCTAAAAACTCCAATTTACACATTACTGCTTTCCCCACTTTATAGATTTTCCAAATTGAGGATGAAAGTTGTCCATTTTCCCCCAAGTTCTTACAGAGCTTATAAAGCAGAAGTGGGTCTCAAACTTTGTATCTTCTGACCCCACAAGTGGAGTTCTCTTCATGCCACACCACTGACACTCAGCCGTTACAGTGCTGGCTGCCACGGTAGGTAGGAAGGCAGCCAGAGGTAGGAAAGACAGTAGCCCCACAAGCAGGTCTTGGAGAGGCAGACAAAGGCTATAGGACCCTGGAAAGTTGAGAGAGAGGGCTGAGAAGGGCAGCTCTGCCAGGGATTCTCTGTGGACATGAGGCTCTCTCAGCCCTCCAGGACCAGTCCAGCTGGGACAGGGGTTAGATACCTGCATTTCAAGGTCTAGTGAAGGAAGGAAGGGCCGGCTTCTCCATGAATACTGGAGGCTTCGGGGCATAGCCCCACCATCAAGTCCGCTTGTCCCTTCCAGGTCTCCACCAGGGGATGACTGGAGACTGAGTGAGTGGAGAATGATGGAAGGCAATGAGCCCCAGGCTTTCAGATTGTTCCAGGTGCACTGACCTGTCACACCCAGTCTCCGGGGGGCGGGCTGTTGCACAGAAGGATGGAAGTCTTTCAGAAGGTTTTATGGTATTTGGGTTGGTCTTGAACCAGCTATGGGAGGGAGGACCTGGGACTCTTTCCTTTTGGTTGTGATACACCATAAATAGGCAAGCTCTTGACAGAATACAAAGGACTGTCCAAGCAGGAGAGAGGGAACTAGTGTTATTTACCGAACAGTGTACTAAGCACCTCATAAATGGGTTAGATCACCCATTTTCTCACTGAGAAAACAGACACGCAGACAGGTGTTAATGACTTGCTGCCAGGGCATACAACTAGTTAGGGGGAGGGCTAGGTAATCACTTGAAAACTGGAGTTGCCCCAAAGTAACCGATGGGACAGCAAAGGACATTAGAATTTCAGCAAATTTTCTGGAAGGTGAGCAATGAGGGTTAAGAACAAATGTAACATTAAGAAGCAGAAGACATGGAGAAATGGATTGAGCAAATATCTAGTGACTTCTCGGTGCCTGTCCCAGTGCCTCCTAAGAGTCCTTAAACTTTGTCCTGACAAACTGAGCGTTAAATAATCCCCAGATGCCTGTTTTCTTTTTGGTTTTCGCTTTCCAAAGTGTGAGGGTTGGAGACAGGGGAGGAGTAATATAGCAACAACGAGGCAAGTGCACTGCATACCCCCTCGCTCAAGGGAGTTGGGTCTTTTTCCCGTTTCAGTATCCTCATCTGTAAAATAGCATAGTATCTCTCTACCTCCAACGATTTTTGTGTTTGTAAATCACAGAGCTCTATACAGTACAAATAACCCATAGGATTTGAGAAGTCACCAGTTCATGATGAGTAATGACATGGATCAGTGATAACACTGTTATAAATTACAGGACATTAGTGATTATTATATGCATATCAGGCCCAGAGTCTTAGGCTGCAAAGATCAGAGGTCTCCAAGTAAGCCCTCCTCCACGCACCGATATCCCTGCCGGGTGGTATCATGATTATAAATGAGTCCATACCTTTAATTCCGAAGTCCACCAAGGAAGAGAATAGATGAAGAACACGTGAGGAACTCATGCCCTGTGTGTCAATGAGCTCCAGGTTTGTACAGACTCCACCATTACTGCTCCTTAGAAGGCCCCCAGAGTCATAACAGAAGACAACTCCCAGAATATTCTGTGGTCACCACTGGGGTAGAAGAGAACAGAACCAGGGCCCCAGATGGGGAGTCTTAGGGATGTCTGTTCTCTTGCCAAATCAGCTCTGGTCTCCATGGCACACAGGGAAAACAGGTAGGGGAGAGGGGCAGGGGCACCGGGCAACCTCTGAGGCCCCAGTAAGCTGATGTTTTGTGTTCTGGGACTTTCACTCCCAACTGTGGGATCCAGGAAAGTTGCCCACACCTCTCAGGTACACAGCACAGGCCGATGATGCATACCTGTACTCCTCCATTCCCACTCTAATGAGGACAACAACCCCCTCCATGCCCTCCCACCTGTGACTTGTTCCAATTCTCCCTTTATCCTCAATCAAGGACTAAAAGAACAAAGTTATAAAAATAGTAACTAATAAAATTCCAGGACCTCAGTATGAATCACTGTTTACCTGCTCCTACACCCTTCCTCGTGACCTGACATTCTGGTGGATAAATTTGTTCCTTTAGTTCCTGCCCTATTACAACGCAAATGCTCAGCAAACTCTGCCAGGTGTCTGGTAAACCAGCTGGTGCCAGGTCCCTAGATGAGACAGTGATGAGTTTTATTCAAAGGGAGAGGTGGGAGGGCCGGGGTGCCCATTTTAACAGCCCTCCCACCTGCCCCTCTTTGCATTTCCCTGTGGCACAAACACCATCCACCTGGTTTGGGTGGGAAGGATAGACAGGATCCCTGAGTCTTCACTTCCGAATCAGCACACTGACCACAAGCCAGTGGTCAAGAAGGACATGAAGGCTTTATTAAACTTTTCCACTCGACCTGTGGTTTGAGAGGCCCAAAAGGGGGGCCTAGCTGACTGACCAGGCCCCTTGAGCCCCACAGGCCTCCTGCATGGAAGGGCAGTTTTGAGGAACAACGTAATGCACAAAAGAGGGAGAATATACTTGTGTGAAGAGTCAAGTTTCCATGTTGATGGTAAATGGAAAAACCGTGGGGTCAGAGTGGAGGTCTGGGACAAAAAGGGAAAAGAAGAGTGAGGAAGGAAAGGGGCCCAGCCCAGCCCTCCCTACTGAGGGTCATGGGAACCTTGGCCTTGGAGGGAACCATAACCCTGAAGGCTTGGTTTTTTTCCTGCTGCCTGAAATTCACGTCTCCTCCCTGAAGGTAGGGTACTGGATATCTGGAGGGGAAGGGGTGGGGGCGGTGCCGGAAACAAAAATCGGGGTCCTGCTAGCAGCTCCTTTTCCGGATGGCTAATGCCACAGCAAAGGCTGGGAAGGAAGGAGCCTGCAAATGTCCACTGGAGCGGGGACTCCTGAAGGGTGCTTCCCAGTTCCTAGAAGATGGCGGGGTGGACAAAAGGGCTGCCTCCATGCTCTTTGTTACGGCTTGACTGACCCATGCTGTGGAAGTAAAAAGGCAATCAGAAGAAACTTGGTACATAGAAAGGCAGCAGCTGGGTGTCGGGGAGTAGGAAGAACAGAGTCAAAATCACAATAAGTAATTTGTAGCACATCCATTTTCAAAAGACACATAAATCACTCGCATTCTCACCAAGATTCTGAATAAGCATTATGATTTTGTCACTTTCCAGGTGAGAGCACATACTCATGAAGGGGTGAGTGTACTTCCCATGATCACACAGAGCTTAGAGGGACGTCTTTGGTCTTGAAACTGACTTCCCTGACCCCCCAGGTCTCCAGTTTGTCCACCCCAACCCTTCACGAATCACAGCAGGAAGGCAGTTGAGAAATCAGACTAAGAAGCCAGGAAAAATACCCTCAAACCCGGAAAGAGAGGCCTGGTAGAAGCCGGCAGAGCGCAGAGCAGGGCACACAGGAATGGGCTGGGAGGTCACTCTGCCAGGCACGTACTTGTCCCCGGAGTCCCAGTGTCTTTCATGGCATTCAGGTGGCTCTCCTCCTTGGGATGGGAGACTGGAATCCTTCCTCCGTGGGAGAGGCAATAAGAGGTAAAGGGAGAAAAGAGCAGAGAAATGTTCCGGTGAGGCCAGAGGCCGGGGGAGGGGGCTTGGGAGGGGCTTCGGGGCCCTGCCAACCACCGCCCATCTCCTGGCGGGACAGGAGCACCAGGCCCCAAGGACGGCAGGACTGTGGCCCCGGGGGACCCTCCGGCCACAACTTCGGCAACCAACCTGGGTTGAGGGAGAGGGTGCCCAGTTCTCCACGTCCTGGGCCTCAGGGGTTTTCCTGCGTCCTTATAGCAGTTCTGCGCTTCCTGGAGGGGGGAATCCCCAAAAGCCTGTTCCTCAGCTAAGTCAGCGCCATCTCAGGGAAAATGCGCAAGGTGCTTCCCAAAATTAACTTCTCCCCGCTGCTTCTCCTCCAGCCGTTGGCCACGCCCATCACCCCACCCTCCCACCAAGCCTCCTCCAATCAGAGGCCCTCTTTCCTCTGCTCACTCCTGCAGTGTGTAAGGGGGAAGCGGAGGGTGGCCTCGCGCCTTCTAGAACGTTTCAGAGCCTTTGGTCCTACACCAGCAGTCCCAAGGCAGGAGTAGGGGGAGAGGCCGCCTGGACTCCGTGGAGTTTGGGGGCTTCTAGGGAACCTCTGAATCTTGGCTGGGCCAAGCACTGTGAGAAGGAGTTGGGGGTGTGGGAGGGGATGGGAGCCCGCAGACCGTCCAGAATGTAGGTAGGCTGCAGTCTGGCCTCTGAGGGCAGTGGCCCTCGCTTTATATTTAGCAGACCATCAAACCACATTGATAATGTGATGCCTGTGATCCCAGAGTCCTCACTTCCATTTTACCTCAGAGAAAAGCACCATCCAGCTATAGGAGCTATAGGAGAGGTGTGAATAGCTTGAGGCCTCATAAGAGTTAGGGGCAGAGGTGCAATTCAGAGCCCCCTAATGACAACTTCTGACCTTTTCCCACCAACCAAAGGCCTCTCACTATAGAGGAAGTTTTACTCAGTCTCAGCCAGCCCTTGGGGACCCGGACCCTTATAGGACGGTTTACCATTATGCCCTGCTTCCTTTTGTCCCTGCCACAGGACCTGGGGGACCCGGGTTCTCACTCAGAGCCTTGGCATCAAGGATCCAGCCAATGGGAGAGGGTTGCTTAGCAGCTGAGGATGCCCCTGACCAATGAGAATAAGAAAATGTCTTAGAGGCCAGTTGGAGGAGGCCCATGTGTAAATATTCACTGGGCACTTCTTCTGAAAGACTCACTCCTGAAAAGTTCAAAATCCATCATTGTATTTGAGCATCTCATATTACTTCTTTAAAAATTGAAATAGGGAGTTCCCTGGTGGTCTAGTGGTTAGGATTTGGAGCTTTCACTGCAGAGGCCGGAGTTCAGTCCCTGGTGGGGGAACTGAGATCCCATTAAAAAAAAAATTGAAATAGAATTCACATAACATAAAGTTTATCACTTTAACCATTTTTAAAAGTACGATTTAGTGGCTTCACAACGTTGTGCAACCATTACGGCGATTCCAGAACATTTTGTCACACACCATCCCCACAATCCAGGGAGTCCCATATACATTAAACAGTTAATCCTCATTCTCACCTCCCCTATGCCTCTGGCAAAGGCACTAATCAGGTTTCTGCTTTGATGATTTGCCTATTCTAGACGTTCTATGTAAATGGAATCACACAGTATATAACCTTTTGTGTCTGGCTTCTTTTAGCATAATGTTTTCAAGGTTTATCGATGTTGTGGCACGTATCAGTACTTCATTCTTTTTAAGGCTAAATAATATTCCACTGCACAGATATACCATATTTTCTTTATCCGTTCATGTTGATGGACATTTGGATTGTTTCCACCTTTCGGTTATGAATAATTCTGCTATAAACATTTGTGTACATGTGTTTTTTGTTTGAGCATCTGTTTTCAGTTCTCTCGGATATATATCTAGGAGTAGAACTGCTGGGTCATATAATAAGTCTATATTTAACTTTTTGAGGAACTGCCAACATGCAACTGATGTACCATTTTGCATGCCTACCAGCAATATATGAGGGTTCCAGTTTCTCTACACCTTCATCAACACTTTTTACTTTCATTAAAAAAAAATTATAGCCATCTTAGTAGGTGTGAATGGCATCTCACTGTAGTTTTGACTTGCATGTCCCTTGTTCTTTGACTTTTCTGAACTAGTTTTGGAAAGTTTGTATCCTTTGTTATGTGTGGTCATTAAAGTCTGTTCTGTTAGATTAATGCTCAGTTAGTGGTTCAAGAGAAATTTCCTTATGCTCTTAGAACTAAAAGAAAAAAATCCCCCAGTCTTTGCAGATGGACTCTGCGTGTGCGTGTGCGTGTGTGTGTGTGTGTGTTGGGACATGCATTCCAACGCTCAGCCAAGCAGACTACAACTCCCCCTAAGCCTTCACTCCCACCTCCTGCAGAGCCTGAATTCAGCCAGAGGTAAGAGCCTAGGGCCTTCTCAGGTCTTTTCTTAGCATATGCCCAGCCCTGAATAGGTGCATGGCCTTCTAGATTCCCAGAAATATGTGACTGCTTTTCAAAATCCTTATTCCCCAAATCATCTCATTTCCCAGCCTTTCCTCCCAAACTTTTAGGTTAGTCTATTGTTTTCCCCAACCGTTATTCCCAGTCTCAGGAAGCAAAAGCTAATACATTTGCCTTTAAATGTTTTGAACAAATTTTCCCTGGGTGGCTACTTCAACCCTGGGAATGTTCTGAGTGAGGTGAAATAAAGCAAGCCATTTGAGAGGGTTCTTCAAGGAGCCACCAGACAGGTCAAAAAAAAAAAACCCTACATTTGTTTGAGAATAAAGTCTGTTCTGCCCCCTCTGGTTCCAGGTACATACTAGGAATGCCAGATGTTGTCTTCATGCCATTGCAAGCTGGGAAGCAGGAGATGGTATCAGGGTAAGTTCAAATGTCACAAAGCTCTCTTATCTAGACTCATCTGTTTTTAGTTTTCTTATTCAATTAATCATTTCTCTGCTTGTGGGAAATTTTGATTCGATTCCAGAGTTTTGAAAAAAGTTGATTCTCACAGTTTTTGCCAGTTTATTTATTGCTTTTGTGGAGAACAAACTTTTGGAGTTTGTTCCTACTGCACAATTTATGCGGATGTCACTCTCCTCATATCCCTTTGAAGTAAATACTTATTAGGAGCTAAGTTCCTGAGAGGTTCAGTAACTTGCCCGTGTTGTATCAAGGAACACTAAGAGCAAGGATTTGACTCACGTGACTCTAGAGCCTATTTTAACCAATTATACATTTATTCATTAACTGAAGAATATCTATTTTACATCTACGAAATGCTAGGTACAGTTCTAGAAACAGGATTACCTCGTTGTACAAAATTGCAAATGTTCCTGTCCCTGAGAACTTGTATTTTTATGGAGGGAGATTCATGATAAACATACTATATATTGATATTAGAACTTAAGTGTTATGAAATATAGAAATTGGGGTACTTAATGGGTATAAGGGCTGCTATAGGAGAGGTGTGAATACAATTTTTTAACATTTATTTTGTTTTAGTTGTCAATTTATAGAAAAGTTCCAAGAATAGTACATGAATTCCTATATTTGCTTACTTAGATCTATTTATGGTTAACATTTTGCTATATTTGCTTTATCATTCTCTCTCTCTCTCTCTCATTTACTAGTAATTTACATTTCATCATGCCTGTATACTCTTCCATAGTTTTTTTTTTTCCTAAGTAGAAGGAAATTCTGTTGTATGAGCTCGGTATCATTAACCATCAGGAAAGTTAACATCTATACAATACTAGTATTTAATCAACAATTTATATTCTAATTTCTACTATTATTCAAGTAGTTTCCTTTGTACCAATTATGTTTTCCAGCCCGGAATTCAATTCAGCATTATTCTGCATTTAGTTGTCATGTCTCTTTAATCTGGAACAATTCCCTCTTCTTTTGTATTGTATTACATGTAGATTGGATTCAGTTAGTGAGTGCATCCTTGGCAAAAACTCTAAGTGAATTTTGTCCTTGTCAGTGAAATACATAGGGGGCCATGATGTTGGTTTGTCCCATTATTGATTAGGCTAATGTTCATCACTTCATCAAAATGTTTTTAAGCCAGATTTCACCATTGTAAAGTTGTTACTTTTTTCTTTTGTAATTAGTAAGTAATTTGTTGGAAGATACTTACAGATGATGTAAATATCTTTTCCCTCATGTTGATTCAATTTTATTCTTTGAATATGTGAAATATTAACATGATTGTAAATTTCAAACCATATCAAATGTATAATCAGTGAACTTTTACTCAATCCCCTACTCTTTCCACCCACTTTATTTGCATATATGTGTGGAAAGTAGGCACATTTTAAACTTCCTATATATCAATGGTTATTCCTTCCTTGTCAATTCTTATTATATAAATTCATGTTTTCTTATTTTTTTTCTAAATTAGATTAGCTACTATTTTGTTTCTATCAGTCAGTTTCCAAAAACACCCTGGGATTATAATTTATAGTTTAGATTTACTACTTTCCTGTCCTCTGTCTCAACTATCTACGTACTTAGCTTTATTAGTTTCTTCCTTGTGATTTTTTGGGGGGGAATTCCTTCTTTTGGTTTTTGAGGTGAAATTTTAATTATAATATTTTTATTCTTCCATTTTTAGAGATCTAGGTGTTCATGACCTTAATTTTTCTCTGATCTCTGCTTCAAATATGTCTTATAAATAGGATATTTAGTGCTTTGATTATCCTTTTTTTTCAGAATTCTCTAATTCCTGTTGGTATTTTTGTTCTCACCCAAGAATTGTTTAATAAAAGATTGTTTTTCAATTACAGTTGGAAGGACATCTTAAAAATATTTTTCCATCTTAAAGTCTTTTCTTAACAGCTTTATGGAGATATAATTGACATACCATAAATTGCATGTATTTAAAGTACATACAATTTTATAAGTTCTGACAATTTTAAACACCAGTGATATCATCACCATTACAATCGAGGTTGTGAACAATTAAACTCAAGTTTCTTTTTATCCCTTTGTAATCTCTCTCACCCTTCATTACCCTCAAGCAACCACTGACCTGCTTTGTCACTGTAGATCAGTTTGCCTTTCACGGAATTTCATATAAATGGAATCATGCAGTATGTATTCTTTTATTATCTGGCTTCTTTGACTCAGCATAATTATTTTGAGACTCATCCATGTTTTAGTGTTCATTTCTTCTTATTGCAGAATAGAATTCCATTGTAAATATGTACAACAATTTGTTTATCTATCAGTATTTATCAACTGATGATGAACATTTGCGTTGTTTCCAGTTTAGTTAATATAAATAAAACTGCTATGAACATTAGTGTACATTTGTAAGGACATATGCTTTCATTCGCTTGGATAAATACCTAGGAATAGAATGACTGGATCATATGATGTGTGTATGTTTTAAGAAACTGCCAAACTATTTTCCAAAGTGATCGTGGTTTTTATGTTCCCTAGAGCAGTATATGAGAGATTCAGTTCCTCCGCATCCCACCAACACTTAACATAATCAGTTTTTAAAATTTTAGCCATTGTAAAATGTGTGTAGTAGTATCTCACTGTTGTTTTAATTTGCATTTCTTTAATAACTACTGATGTTGAGTATCTTTTCATGTGCTTTTTTGCCACCCATATATCTTCTTTGGTGGAATGCCTTTTCAAACCTTTTGCCCATTTTCTTATAGATTTGTATGGTTTATTTTTATTAAGTTTTGAGAGTTTTTATATATTCTATATATAAATCCTTTGTCAGAACTATAATTCACAAATATTTTATCCTAGTCTGTAGCTTGTCTTTTCATTCTCTTAGGAGTATAAGAAAGAGGGGCTGTTTTGAATTCTGATGAAATACAATTTATAAATTTGTTCTCTTATGGGTCATGATTTTGATATCCTATCTGAAAAATCTTTGCCTAACCAAAGGTTGCAAATGCTTTCTCCTATGTTTTCTTTAGAAGTTTTATGCTTTTAGATTTTACATTTAGGTGTGCAATCTATTTTAACCTAATTTTGTTATATGATGCAAGGTATATCAGAAAATTATTATATTTTTTCATACAGATATTCTGTTTTTCCAGGACCATTTCTTGAAAAGGCTATCTTTTCTCTACTGAATTGTCATTGCACCTATGTCAAAAGTAATTTGTCCGTGTATATGTGGGCTTATCTCTAGACTTTCTCTTCTGTTCCACTGATTTATTTGCCTATGTTTATTCCAATCCTGCACTGTCTTGATTACCATAACTTTATAATAAATCTTGAAATCAGGTAGCATTAATCTACCAACTTTGTTCTTCTTTTCAAAGTTGTTTTGGCTATTCTGGGTTCTTTAATTCCCATGTGAACTTCAAAGTCAGCTTGTCAATTTTTACAAAAAAAAACTCCAACTCTGCTGACATTTTGATTGGAATTGCTTTCACTATAATGGTAAATTTGAGAATTCACATCTTAACAATATTGAGTCTTCTAAATAATGAACATGATGTATCTCTTCATTTACTTAAGTCTATTTTAACTTGCCTCAGAAATGATTTATAGGCTTCAGTATACAGGTCTTGGCCACCTTTAGTCAGATTTATTTCAAAATATCTCACATTTTTGATGCTATTGTAAATGGTATTTTATTTAATTTCAATGTTCTATTGTTCATTACTAATATATAGAAATAAAATTGATTTTTGTCTACTGTCTTGTATCATGCAAACTTGATAAACTTACTTATTAGTTCTAGTAACTGTTTTTGTGGATTCCATAGAATTTTCTGCATAGAAAATACTGCCGTCTGCAAATACAAACAGTTTTATTTCTTTATTTATAAGCTGGATGCTTTTTAGTTTTCTTCTTTACCTTACTGCTCTGGTTAGAGCCTTCAATAAATATTGAACAGAAATGATAAGAGCCAACCTCCTTATCTTGTTTCCTTCTTTTCAGGGGAAAGCATTTAGTTATTCATTATTAAGTGTGATTATATTTGTAGCTTTTCCAAAGATATTCTTTATCAGGTTGAGGAAGCTCCCTTCCATTCTTACTTTGCTTAGAGTTTTTATCAGGAATGGATGTTTGATTTTTTTCCAAGTGATTTTCTGAATCCATAGATATGATCATAACTTTTACTTTTTAGTTTCTTAATATGGTAAATTACACTGACTGATTATTTTAAATGTTAAACCAAACTTGAATTCCTGGGATAAATCCCACTTGGTCATACATATTATTCTTTTACTATTTTGCTGAATTTGATTTGCTAAAATTTCATTAATAATTTTTGCATCTATGTTTATGACAGATGTTAGTCTTTAGTTTTATTTTCTTATAATGTCCTTGCCTGGTTTTGTTATCAAGGTTATACTGGCCTCATAAGAGGAGTTGGGTAATATTCCCTTCTTTCTAATGTTCTGGAAAAGTTGGTATTGAATTGGCATTATCTCCTCCCTGAGCGTTGATAGGATTCACCAGTGAACCCACCTAGGTTCAAAGGATTTTTATTTAAAGGTTTCTAATTATAAGCTAAAATTTTAAAATAGCCCAGGTTATCTATTTCTTCTTGCACAAGTTTTGGGAGTTGGTGTCTTTCAGTCAATTTCTCCACTTCAGTAAGTTGTCAAATTATTTGGCATAAATTTGTTCAAAATATTCTATTACCTTTTTAATACCCATAGAATCTGTAATAATGTCACTTCTGTTGTTTTTGATATTGATAATTTGTGTTTCATCTGTTTTTTCTTCGTTAGTCTAGCTGGGAGTTTACTGATGCGAGGCTATTCTTTTCTAATTTGGGTGTTTCTCTAGGGCTATAAATTTCCCTTTGGATAATGCTTCAGCAGCATCCCACAAATTTTGATAATTTTTTGCTTTCATTTTTATTCAATTCAAAATACTTTCATTATCTTCTATGATTTCTTCTTTGATCTGTGGCTTATTTAGAAGTATGTTGTTCATTTCCAGATATACAGGGATTTTCAATTTTTCTTTTTCTGATTTCTGCTTTAACTCCATTGTATTCAGAAAATATATTTTGTATGACATGAATCTTTTAAAATGTATTGAGACTTGTTTTATGGCTCAGAATATCTTGGTAAATGTTTCATGTTTACTTGAGAAGAATACATATTCTGCTGTTCTTGGATGGAGGATGATAAACGTCAATTAGGTCAAGGTGATTTATTGTGTTCAAATCTCCTATATCTTTACTGACTTTCTGTCTTTGTTGTATCAGTTATGTAGAGAGTGGTATTAAAACTTTCAACTATAATTGTGGATTTGTCTATCAGTTTTTATTTCATATATTTTGCAACTCAGTTATTGGGTACATAGACATTTAGGATTTTTATGACCTCTAATTTAGCATATGAAATCACGTTCCTTATCCTTGGTAATAGTCTTTGTTCTAAAATCTACTTTGTGTTATATTAATATAGCCGTTCCAGCTTTCATTTGATTAGTCATAGCACAGTATATCTTTTCTCATTCCTTTACCTTATTTGTGTCTTTATATTTAAAGTGAGTCTTGTGTAGTCAGCAATAGTGGGGATTGCTTTTTCATCCATTTAAAAAATCTCTGCCTTTTTATTGGGGTGTTTAGACCATTTCCATTAATGTGATTATTGATATAAAGTTTAAATATGTCATCTTGCAGTCTGTTTTCTATTTGTCCCATATATCCTTGATTTTTCTTTTCTTTTCTTGCTTTCTTTTTAATTAATTGAATTTTTACTCCATTTTCCTCTCCTTCAGTGGCTTATGACCTATAACTCTTTGTTTTGCTATTTTAGTGGTTGCTTTAGGATTTATGGTATACATCATTAACTCATCACAACCTAACTCAAGTGATTTTATACTACCTCATATATACTATAAGAAACTCTCAGTAGCATATTTCCATTTATCTCCTTGCAGCTTTTATGCTATCTCTGTCACAGAGTTCACTTTTACATATGTTATAAACTCTATACTACAGTGGAGTTTTTTTCTTAAATGTTATTATCTTTCAAAGAGATTTAAATAATAAGAAAAAAATTTATATATGTATCCACATAGCTACCACTTTCAGTGTTCTTCATTTCTTTGTATAATTTTGTATTTCCATCTGGTATCCTTTTCTTCTGCCTGAAGGACTTCTTTTAACAAATCTTATAGTGTGGTCCTGCAGGGCATGAATTCTTTCAGTTCTTGCATGCTAAAAAATTATTTATTTGCAATAGTTTTTGAAAGATAGTTTCACTGGGTATTGAATTCTAGGTTGACAGTTTACTCCTTTCAGTACTTTAAAGATGCTGCTTCACAGTCTTTTTGCTTGTATCGTTTCCGACTAGAAGTCTGCTAGCATCCTTGTCTTTGTTCCTCTGCATGTAAGGCATCTTTTTCTCTGTTTGTTTTTAAGGTTTTCTCTTTATCATTGTTTTTTTTTTCGTTTTTTGTTTTTTGTGGGGTTTTTTTGCTGTACGTGGGCCTCTCACTGTTGTGGCCTCTCCCGTTGCGGAGCACAGGCTCCGGACGTACAAGCTCAGCGGCCATGGCTCACAGGCCTAGCTGCTCTGCAGCATGTGGGATCTTCCCGGACTGGGGCACGAACCCGTGTCCCCTGCATCAGCAGGTGGTCTCTCAACCACTGTGCCACCAGGGAAGCCCTATCATTGGTTTTGAGTAATTTTATTATGATCTGGCTTAGTGTCATTTCTTTGTGTTTATTGTGCTTAGGGTTTGTTGACCTTCTTGGGTCTGTAGATTAATATTTTTAATCATATTTTTAATATTTTAAGCCAATATTTTTTCAGACTTTTTTGGTCTCTATCTTATCCATTGGGGACTCCAATTATAGGTATAATAGGCAGCATGAAGTTGTCCTACAGCTCACTGATACTCTTTTCATTTTGTTTTCTTATTATGTTTTCTCTGGGTGTTTCATTTTAGGTCATTTCTATTGCTCTGTCTTAAAAATTCACTAATCTTCTCTAATGTCTAATCTGTGTTAATCCCACCCATTGTATTTTTCAAGTCAAGCCTTGTAGTTTTCCTCTCTAGAAGTTCAGTTTGGGTCTTTTCTGCATCTTCTACGTCTCTGTACTAACTTTTGAACATATAGATTATGGTTATAATAACTGTTTTAATGTCTTTGTTAATTCTAACATTTGTGGCCAGTTCTGGTTGGTTTTAATTAATTGATTTTTCTCCTCATTATGGGTTATATTTTCCTGTTTCTTTGTACACCAGGTAATTTTTTATTAGATGCCAGTCATTAGGAATTTTAATTTACTGGGTTTTGAATATTTCTGTATTCCTATAAATACTCCTGAGTTTTGTTCTGGGATGCAGTTAAGTTACCTGGAAACTGTTCAATCCTTTCAGGTCTTGGTTTAAAGATTTGTCAGATAGAACCATTGCAATGTTTAGTCTAGGGCTAATTATTCCCCACTTTTGAGGGAAGATCCTTCTGAGTGCTCTATATAATTTACATGAATTATGAGGTTTTCCAGTTCAGTTAGTTGGAGCAGACACTACTCTAGGTTCTGTGAGAGTATCCGGCAGTGTTTCTTCTTATCCTTTTTTAAAAAAATAAATTTATTTATTTATTTATTTTTGGCTGCGTTGGGTCTTCGTTGCCGTGCATGGGCTTCTCTAGTTGTGGAGAGCGGGGGCTACTGTTCGTTGCGGTGTGCGGGCTTCTCATTGCAGTGGCTTCTCTTGTTGGGAGCACAGGCTCTAGGTGCGCGGGCTTCAGTAGTTGTGGCACTCGGGTTTCAGTAGTTGTGGCTCACAGGCTCTAGAGCGTAGGCTTAGTTGCTCCACAGCATGTAGGATCTTCCTAGACCAGGGCTCGAACCCGTGTCCGCTGCATTGGCAGGTGGATTCTTAACCACTGCACCACCAGGGAAGTCCCTCTTCTTATCCTTTTAGGAGGTTCTTTCTGTGGCTCTGGGTAGTGCTGTGGTATGAATATTTGTGTCTTCCCCACTCCCCACAAATTCTTGTGTTGAAATCCTAGCCCCCAGAGGTGATGGTATTAGTAGGTGGGGCATTTGGGAGGTGCTTAAGTCTTAAGGATGGGACCCTCATGAATGAGATTAGTGCCTTATTAAAGAGGCTCCACAGAGCTTCCTAGCCCCTCCCATCATGTGAGGATACAATGAGAAGTCTGGGACCAGGTAAGCGCTCTCACTAGGCCATGCTGGCACCCAGATCTCAGACTTCCAGCCTTCAGAACTGTGAGAAATAAAGTTCTGTTGTTTCTAAGCTTCCCAGTCTTTGGTATTTTGTTATAGCGACCCAAATGGACTAAGACAGGTAGTTTCCTTACATGTATGTGCTTATCAGCATTCTGTTGAATATTTGAGGGAGACCCTCTGCAACTGTCCTCTCTCTGGTACTCTGTCCTGTGAACTCTGGCTACCTTGATCTCCTCAGACTCTCAGCTTCTTGAATCAGGGAGTCCACTGGGCTCTGCCTGGCTTTTCCCCCCCTGTGCTGTGGTCTGGAAACTCTCTCCAGGCACCAAGCTGATGGAATTGTAGAACTCATCTCATTTTGTTTCCCAGTTCTTCAGGATCACAGTCCTTCATGGTTTGATGTCTGGTATCTTGAAAACCATCGTTTCATATATTTTGTTCAGATTTTTTGTTGTTGTTTTAAGTGGGAGAGTCAAGTCAGTCCCTCTCTCTCCATCTTTGGAAGGGCATTTAAAATTTTTTCTTTTTATTTCTGCTTTTACTGCATGTGATCAGAGAATTCTGTTTGTAATATTTCTACTATGGAACTTATTTATGTTTCCTTTGTGATATAATATATGATCAATTTCAATGAATATTTCATGTCTGCTTGAGAAGAAAGTATATTTTTTACTAAAGGGTGCAGCATTTAATACATATTTATGAAATCTAATTTATGATTCATGTTGGTTAAGTCTTCCCTATTCATACTTATTTTTTGTTCATGTGCGCTTCTCATCCTGAGAGTGGTGTGTAAAACTCTCTTATCATTATTGTTTCTATCTATTTCTCCTTGCATTGCTGTAATTTCTATTTTAAAAATAGGTTGTTTCTTTGTAATCTGGTACATAGATATTAATAACTGATCTATTTTATTGTATTGTAGATTGTGCCTTTTTACGGTATAATGTTTTTATTTGTCATTTGATATTTTTGGCTTAAATTCTACATTATCTAATATTAGGCTTGCTACCCTTGCTTTAGAGTTGTTCTATTTAGCTGGCATAACTTGTCCCATCCTCTTTCAATTTTTTAGCTTTTGCATTACTTTGTTTTAAGTGTTTCTCCTGTATATGGAAGAGACTGGAGTTTTCCTTTGTAAGATATTTTGAAAATCTATTTCTTTTACTAGGCAAGTTAGTCTCCTTTACTTTTATTGATATGACTAATATATTGGGTGTAGATTCCTTACAACATTTTGTATTATAGTTAGTCCATGTATTATATTTATTTTGTTTCCTTCTCTATGTCTCCTTTGTTCTTAAAAAATTGCTTTGATATTTATAAAAGTGTACATTTTGTTCTGGTAGTTACCTTTGCATTATATCTTTTAAGATATCCTCATTCTCCTTTTTCCTTACTTAACCTTTTACTATCTGGATAGTCAATTCTAAATGGTATCATTTGACTCCTACCTGTTCCCTATGCAAAAATGATCTCATTCTGCTTTCCACTGTCTTCCTTCTTAGCTCAAATTTCAAGTTGCATTATTTTTCTACTTTATTAGAACATATGACATTTACAAGGTTTTTTCCACCTTTGTTCATGAAATTTTAGATCTACATGCTTTAAATACACTTTAAATACATTACATCCTCCATCATTCTTTTGCCAAAGTTTCCCCCATCATCTCTTGATTGGATAGAATTCATCCACTAGCAGGTTATCCATGAAGGGCTCATTTGCACAGATTCTTTTACTCTTTCTGTATATAATTTATTTTTCTATAGTCTTGATAATTAGATGATGGCTTTGTTGCATATAAAGTCCTTGGCTCACAATTTGTTTCCTTTCTTTTGGTTACCTGAAAATAATGTTCCATTCTTGCCTTGCTTTGCAGGCTGCTTTTAAATATCCTGATGCCAATATAATTTTCATACTCTTGTAGGTATTACGAGTATTGTGCCTGGAGTCCTTGAGTATGGTTTCTTTGTCATTAAAGTCTAATCATTTTTTAGGCTGTGTCTCTGAGTTGATCATTCTCAATTTTCCCAGACACATGGTTAGCTCTGACATAAATTTAGGCTTTCTCTTATTTCTATAAAGGATTCTTAAATTTTATTTTAAAAATATTAGTTCTATTCCATTGTTCCCTCCAACTCTCAGGTCACCAGTGTTCTTGAACATGAAAGAAAAGGTGGAATGTAACAGAAAAGTGGAGGGGCTGAATTTAGATAGGAGCACAGATAGTCCATTTTTGTAATGGGAAGGAAAGCAGGGGGTGTGGACATGGATGCTGACAGGTGGTACCTAAGAAGATGCTCTTCTAATGGCTTTGGCTTTCTCAGTGGTAAGAAGCAAGATCTACGCTAACTCTCTAATTCTTCCCACCTGAAAAAGGGTAAGGGTTGAGTGAATTTGCCAACGTTAAATTTGTGGTCTGAATGCAAATCATTTACCATAATCTGTGAATGATGTTCTAGAAGGACCTCAGAGAACAATCAGTCCCTGGCCCTTCTACCGAGGAAGGAAGTAGAGCACCCAGAGCTACTTCCTTCTGGAATGTGTTCATGTCCAGAGCAACTGAAAATGGCATTGATGGGGGATGCGAACCGAGAGAGAAGCCAGACAATCTGGAGGACTGTGTGTGGGAGGTGTTGGAGACCTGCCCTGTATTGCTTTAGGAGCAGTGAGAGAAAGCACAGATGTAGACTTTGAGTATAAGAAAGAACTTTCAAGCACTGGGTGAGGCCGTTGGGTGAGGTGGTGAATCCTCTCTCCCCAGGAGTATGCATTAAGTGGCTGAATATCATGTCAGGGATGTTGAGCTGGAGATTCCTGGGTCAGCAGGGAGATTGCCAAACGGTCTCCAGAGCAACGCCAAGTTGACCATTCATCTTCTCTCTCCATCTGAACGCCCACTGTCAATAGCTCTTGTCCACGCTACCTTCAACATATCAATATATTAAGAACCCAACCATTTCTAACTTCCTCCATCTGAATCGCCCTGGACCAATGCACGGTTTTCTCTCTCCTGAATTATTTTGTGGCCTTCTAGATGATTTCTCTGCTTCCCTCTTGGCCCCCGACTCTCCTACCCAAATCTATTCTCAAAAGAGCAGTCAACTGATCCTTTAAAAAAATTTTTTTAAAGACTTCTTTTTATGTGGACCATTTTTAAAGTCTTTATTGAATTTGTTACAATATTGCTTCTGTTTTATGTTTTGGTTTTTTGGCCGCGAGGCATGTGGGATCTTAGCTCCCTGACCAGGGATCAAATCTGCACCCCCAGCATTGGAAGGCAGAGTCTTAACCACTGGACCGCCAGGGAAGTCCCATCCTTTTAAATTAGACGTCAGGCAATGCCACTCCTCTGTGTCAAACTCCCTGTTCCCCAGCGACCTAACGATGACCTACATGGTTACATGTGATCTGCCCCACCCCCCACCAACCTCTGACTTCATCCTCAACAGCGCCCCTCCTTGCCCTGTACTCCCCGCTTATGGAGGCCCCCTGGCTGTTCCTCAGACCTGCAGAACGGACATGCTTTCTCTGTCTTCAAAGGGCCCTGACAGTTTCTTCTTCCTGGAATACTTCTGCCTCGGATATTTAGAGAACTCACTTTTTTCTATTTTCTCCTTAGATTTCATTACCTCTTCAAAGAGGCTCTGCCTGTCCACCCTTGGTAAAAATGCACTCCCATCCTTTTACCTTCTTTTATTTTTCACAATAGTACTTATCGCCTACATATGATATATTTAATTATTTGTTTATACTCTGACTGCCTTGCCTGACAGTGGCTTTGTCTGTTTCTTCATTGCTGAATTCTTGGTGTCTAGAAGGGGCCCAGCACAGAACCGGTGCTCAAGAAATATTTGTGAGAGAAATGAATAAGTGAATAGGTGTGATTGTGTTTTCATGGGGATGGAGGACAATGTGACAGTCAGCCAGGACTTGTCTCCTTCTTCCTGGAGAGAGGAGAAGGACCAGGTGTTTTATAACTTGATGGGGCTTTAAAATCTTACTGTGTTCCAGTTCCAGGAGAGATGCAGTAAACACATGGCAGCCTCTGTCTCCCACTGACTATGAAACCTGAGCAGAGTGTACAGTACAGCTATTTGAAGTCTCTGAACAGTAAGTACCAGCAAGTGAATTGGGGGGTAAGAGGCACCAGGATTCCAAGTACCACTGAACTGGTGGTGACCTGAGCCTATTTTTCCCTTGGACCTCCCCTGCGCGGAACTCAGCACAGCCTGAAACCTGGAAGTGAGTGCTTGGTGCAGAGACACAGAGAGAGAGAGATGCAGAAGAGACCCCCTGGTTCTGGTTAGAGCGGTGAAAGAGGGGACTCCTACAACTCAGAACATGGGGAGGCACCCCTGATTTTTCCTTTCTTTTTTCTCCACGCTCATGTCCCAGCCACTAGGGAGGCCGTGCCAGGAGTGGGAGTGGCAGCCAATGTGTTTGTCAACATACAAAGGCAGGCGCCAGCTCTCTGAGGAAGGGGAGCCTGTGCTCTGGCCTCAGGGTGCTCTTTCTTCCTGCTTTGGGGGCTGTGTCCCCCCAGTTGGGCACCTCAGGGCTCCTGATACCTATCACTCTTACCTGTCAGTTTTTAACCTGGATCGGTGGGTGTGGGGATACACATGTTCTTGGGGACACAACAGCTGTCACATCTGGGACAAGTTAAGAAGCCTGGCTCCAGACTCCCCTATAAATATTCTGTGGCCGAGCTCTACCCATCACCCCAACCCAGGTCCTGACCTCAAATGAGCTGAGCCCAGCCCACTGGACCAAATTGCAGAGGGAGGAAATAATGAGCCACCGGTCTTTTAAAAACCGTCATGATCCCTGGGTCAGCTGTGACTCCTGAGTATGGGGAGTGGAGCTAAGCTGGAGGTCAGGGAAAGGGGAGCAGAGGAGGAACGCCAAGATCTAGCCTTCCGGAATGTTCCAAAGGGCACTTGGATGGGCCAAGCCCTGGCATCGGTGATGAAAGACAGAAGCCCAAGAGGTGGGGCCCCTGCCGACCTTCCTTGACTGTTCTGAGGCTCCATGAAAAGGAAAGTTCTTAACAATGCAGAAAGGGCTTTATGAGTAGAGAAGGGAGAAGCTTGTGTTTCTTTGCACATGTGCTCTGCCAGTTAATCCTCACTAAGCCCGTGACATGGGGTAGGATATCCATGTTCCAGATGAGCAAACTGAGACACAGAGAGGTTAAACAAACCTCTATGTCCAAGGTCACAGTCCTGGGGAGTGACAGGGCTGAGGAAGCCTTCAATAAACACATTTTCCTGTGTTGAAATTGGTATGAAACCCAGACAGTTCCTTAATTCCTAAAGTCCTGACCGTGAACTTTAAGAAGACAGAGGCCAGCAGCACTGTGCAGGAGACTAGAAATCAGAACAATTCACATTCAGTGACTTGCTGAGTACAAGATGCTCTGCCCCTCGTGGTGAGATGTGAAAGCACTTAGGCCCAGGCCCATGAGGTCTTCACAAGTCTCCCTAAGGAACCATCTCTGGTTGACAAGGACAGGTGTGTTTCTCATGCAGCCCTCTCTGGGCCCCTTGTATCAGGAATTCCCGGCCTGGGCAAGGATGGACTGGCCAGAGGACCGCCTGGTGCAAGGTGGCTCTCAGCTGAGGATTCATGGCACTCTTCGAGGTCTGCAGACCCACGTGCCTCACTTATCAGAGAAAGCGACTGAGCCCTTCGAAGGGGAGGAGATTTGCTCTGAGTCCAGCCAGGAGTCAGTTAAGACTGATGGCTGTTTCTGAGGAAGAGGAGGCCTGAGGGAGCAAACTCTGGCATTAAAGTTTGGGGGGACGTGGTCCTGTGGGCTTGTGGGGGGAGCAGACAGTGGGCCAAAGGACAGTGGGCAGGAGAGAACAGTGAGGGGACTCCCGTCTCTTCATGAGTAAGGGGAGAGCCTTTAGTTTTCAGCCTCAGTTCTTTAATTGGTAAAATGGCTACAGAGGAAGATCGAGCTCAGGCAGCTGTGCATTTATAAACTGAGAAGCACTGAGTAGTTAAATCCATAACACACAGAACTGGGGAAATGGAAGGCTAACAGTCTCCATCATATTTATAATACGTACCATGAACACACTGTGATCAGTTACATCATATTAATGACAGTATTGGGTATATTGGGTTCTAGAATCACTGGACTGGCACGGTAAGTGCCTCAGAGGCCATCTAGCTTAGTCTCCCTTATCTGATATTAGAATTCTCTGATCCATATTTGTGCCAAGGAGTACTGATACCATCCTAACGATGGGCATGTTGAATTTCAGAATTCACGCAGGGACCAGGAGAGGAGGTCTGTGCCGAAGCCCCTCCAGGCAGCCCTGGTCAACCGGATCCATTCTCTTGTCCTCTTGGACCCTGAGCACAGACAGATTTGGCATCCAGGGTGCTCTGTCGTCACCATCTGAACAAGAAAACCGGCTCTGGGTGAGGAACTTGGACTGGAACACTTTCTGTGGTGTTTGCCATCCTCTCACCCCAGGAGGGGAAGAAAAAAAGGGCAGGTGGGCACAGGGGGTAGGGATGGTGGCCCACTCCCCCAGACCCAGAAGGAAATGGACCCCCCTGTCCCAGTATCACGTAAAAGTCCCCAAAGAGCTCCTGATATCACTCCAGAGTACATATCACAAGCGCAGGGCCCCCATTCCCCGTGAATCACATCTCCCCAGATGTGGTCAGCACTTTGCTGCCACATTCATCTGTCCCCTAGGAGTCATCGTTTCACACAGTTGTTCCTTAGCGATCACCAAGAAGCCACACCGGTGAAGAACGCTGCCCCACCCTGCCCCCAGCCTCGCCCAGTACCTGGCACTGGTGGGGAGCCCATTCCTTCTTGTTAACAGAACACCCTCCACAAAATGTAACCACACGCAGCAAGGTGATCCCACTCCTCCAAGTGATGCAGGCTCCGCTCTAGAGCTGTTGAGGCCACAGGAAGTGATCGCTACTCGAGGGGCGGGGGAGTCCCTCGAGTAGTGGGTAGTGAGGCAGCCAGGGACCAGGGCCCTTTCCCTGTAATTCTCATCTCTCTTCTTTCCCAAACTCAGTCCACCTGTTGGGGTAGAAGGTAAAGGTAGACCCTTGTCCTAACTTCATCACTCCGTGCACCACCTCAAACAGTAAAGAATAAGGTATAAAACACTCTCTTAAAGGAACCTGTTCATCCCAGCTTGATGCAAGAGGGACTCTACTGGAGCCTGGGCGACGGTGGGGCCCCTCGGCCGTGGGTGAAGCAGACATTCTGGAGTCGGCTTCGAGGCAGGCTGGGGGTGCACCAGGACACTTGGCCGAGGAGCAGAGACCTGGCCATGTGAAGACTCGACTTCACTCGGATGTAAGTGGAGGGGCAGAGCGGAGCTGTGGTCAGGGAGGGGAGGCGGGGAGCAGGGATGGTGGGAGGGGCCATGTTTTCCTCTTACTAGGATTCCAGCTCACATCCCAATCTTGCCTTCTGAGCAGTCCTGAGAACCCTCACCCGAGAAAGGAGGAGGGGCTCAAGAGAGGCTTTGGGGCGGGCCTGCAAACAGCACATCCCCTGCCTGGGTAGGGAGACCCAAGGTGGAGCCTTGGGCAATAGCAGAGGGCAGTGGAAGGTGGTCCCTGGAGGAGGCTCCTTGCCAGCTCCCCCAACCCTGGGTAAACCAGTGGGGATAAGGGAGACGGCACCCAGTTCCAATGTCCATTGATCAACTGAGCCCTGGCCTGTGGGGCAGCTGGTGCCAGCATGGGGAGCGCCCAGGGGCGGGGTGGGAGTTCCACTGGAGGTAGGAGTGGAGAAGACAGTTGTCTTGGGCAGTTCAAGATGGTAGAAAGCAATAACAAATTTTGACCACATCTTCTCATAGGAAAGGCCAACTTACACTCTCCAAAGAGAGTCCAGAGAAGAGAGAATCACGGTGGATGTCCACATGCCTCTTTGTTGTTTTGGTTGACACACTGTGCTGGGTACCTCACTGTCCTTTCTCTTTTCATCTTCATAACAACTCTCTGAAGAGGGCATTATTGTCCCATTTTATAGACGAGGTCCCTGCTGGTGGGTGTGGGGCAGGATGATTGTTGCTGATACTCTGATAGGGAGAATCTTGGGCCACAAGAGTGGGCGCCCTCTGCACCGTCCCTGCATCCAGCTACCTATCTCCAGCCAAGGCTTCCTGGCTCCCTGACAGTTCAGGGGGAACATGACGTGGGGGGTAGGGACACCAGGACCCCCAGAGGCCAGAGTGACCAAAAGACAAGGACATGGGGCATGTTGGCACCACAGGCAGGGTGGAGTACAGAGGTTTCACACCTGGGCTTGCTAAATGTCTCCGGGCTCTGCATGCCCCCTGCTGTGGAGAGCTTTGCCCAGCCCTTCCCATTCAGTACCTGACTCCTGGGACATTCTACGCGGAAGCAGAGGCTTTGGGCATCTGCCAGGCCAAGGAGGACTAACCCTGCCTCATGCCACTCATGTGGTTTTGGAGTTTTCTCCCCCCTCCACATCCACGCCTCCATTCTGGGAAGGCATCATATTTAACGTACTGGCCTTCAACCATACAGTAGACGGGGGTTGGGTGTTCTCCTCCTACTGTATGAATCACCACACACACAAACGAGGGCTTGGAGCAGCACTGAAATTGGCAAGGCCTGCGTGCCACGGAACAAGGGTCACATCCGCCGGAGTTCGGCGGTACCTCCATAGACCACACACGGGTGTGTGATCCTACGTTTCCCAAACACCTGTTGTCCAGAACAGAATACCCCAGCTTGGGTCAGGCCCTGGGTCAGAACATTCATAAGCTTAGGTCCCTGCTGGCCTCTCGCCCCTCCATCTCCTTGTCAGAGTAGAGATGGCATCCCCTCCCCGCAGACTGCTCCTGGGCAGGGAGTGGTCAGGTGGGGGGCAGGAAGCTGGGGGGAGGGGTGCCCCTTCCATGCTATCTGATCTCAGACCTTCCTCCTCAGGGCCCAACGCCTGGCCCGGCTATATTTAGAAGCTCAACTCAGTAACTAGAGCGACTGGACCACCGCAGCTCCTGTCCCCACCCCTTCAAAGGACTCTGGAGGGGCCAATTCCTCACACCTTTTAATCGAGTCTTCCATTTTTCCAGGCAACCAACAAAAGGCCTGGGCCACGTGGTGGAGATGCTTGGGCTCCAACACAGGGGTTTTCTTTCCTGTTCTGCATTCTTCCAGGCCGGGTAATTACAGATCAGTCCTCAGAGGCATCCTGTTTCTTAGCATCGGCTGCCAGAAAGCCCGTTTACGTTAAGCTGGTCTCACCACTTCTAGCTGGTGCTACACTGCAGAGCACTGTCTCACACACACGGCCGTCTGTGGGCCGCGCCTCACGTGGACACCTTCATGGGCACACTCTAGTCCGCAGCAGTGTGCACCCGCTACGTGCCAGGCCAAGCTGGTCCAGGTGCAGGGTGCACTGCGGTGAAGTAGAGGGCCAGATCACTGTGTCTGTGGACTTTACATCTCAGTGGCAGAAACAGTAAACCAAGAAGTAAGACCATGTCAGGTAGTGAGAAATGCTGAAGGAAATAAAGCACATCTGTGTGTATGTAGTAAGTGACGGGTAAGGGGGGTGGCTATGGTGGCAGCTTCAGATAGTGTCACCGGGCTGAGCCTGTCCGAGGAGACATGAAAGTCTGAAGGCCAAGCATTTCAGGCAAAGGGACAGCAAAGACAGAAGCCCTATGTGGGAGTGAACATGGTGTGTTTGTAGCTGGACAGCCGTAGCAGGGCAGGGGTGAGGAGGGATGGTAGGATCTGAGGTCAGAGATGTCAGCAAGGGCCAGGTCTGAAGGGTGTCAGATCTTGGACTCTGCAGTCACATTTCCTGAGCCCAGTTCCCTCCTGGGCTGCTTACTAGCTGTGTGACCTTGAGCAAATTACTTAACCACTCTGGGTCTCTGGGGAGGTAATGACAGAACTTCCCTCTGAGTTGTTGTGATGATCAAATAAGTTAACATATGTAAAGAGCTTAGAACACTGCCTGGCAAGTAGTAGGTGCCATGTGCATATGTGTCAGCTATTCTTTTTTAATAAGCGTTTTCTCTTATGATCAGCCTCATTGTTATTACAGAAAAGGAGCTTAGAGCTTAAGAGGTATGTGTATTTCTCTGCTGGGACAAGTTCTGGACTGGAAATTAGGAGAGAATTGAATCTTACCCCTTGTTCTGACTTCACGTCCCTGGGTGTCCAATCCCTCTAAGGGGAACCAGAACAGTCCTGTGGGACCCGCAGTAAGCAGTTGACACAGGAGCTGGTTCTGAAGGCTGAGGTCTTAATAAAAAGGTAAGGTTTTTACCCAGGGAGTGAGTTTTAATCTCATCAAGGGAGTGTCATAGACTGGCTCACACTCAAAGGACACATCTGTCACCTGGAGCAGGGAGAGGAGGAGGGCAGAGAAGTGAGGGGACAGGCCCAAGCCTGGAGGAGACTGGACAGCAAGGCTACTTCCCAGGAGCCTTCTTTATTGCTTTTGGCCTCACCAGGTACTGTGGAGATGGCTGGGATAACGGCATTAAAGGCCCAAGGTCATGTGGGCACTGGGCTTGCAACAGGCCACTGCCTCATTTTTTTCATCTGTCCAATGAGGGGGTTGGTAGAGACGGTCAATAAGCTCTTTTCTAGCTGCCCCCCTCAAAACACTCATGGAGGGGCTTCCCTGGTGGCGCAGTGGTTGAGAGTCTGCCTGCCGATGCAGGGGACACGGGTTCGTGCCCCGGTCCGGGAGGATCCCACATGCCGCGGAGCGGCTGGGCCCCGTGAGCCATGGCCGCTGAGCCTGCGCATCCGGAGCCTGTGCTCCGCAACGGGAGAGGCCACAGCAGTGAGAGGCCCGCGTACCGCAAAAAAAAAAAACACAAAAAACACTCATGGGAGGCTCAACCACTGGGGCGGGGTGAGTGGGGGAACATCTTTGAAGATGAGCCGCGGGTCAGAGTTTGTTTTCCTCTTTGCCAGCTGGAGGTGGAGCAGGAACTGGTGTGTGGATCCGGCTAGGTGCGTAGCCGGTCATCAGAAATGCCTGCCCCTTCCCCAACTAGATGACCAGAGGCCCTGACAAGTTCTGCTTATTTACAAATACACATTCGCACCCCTACAATGCATGGGCTTCTGAAATGTGCAGGTAAGTCAAATTTTTGTAAAGCAAATTCTATTCAATGTGGTTTGGTTGCTTACTGTTTAAAGCAGCCCTGTTGCAAAACCTCTTGTGAAGTAAATAGCTCTCCCTCCATAAATACCAATGTTCATATTCAGGCTTTCAAAGTATGGGAGCCCCATCTGTTCAAATGTGTCTGTGTGTGTGTGTCCCTGGTGTGTGTGTGTGTGCCTTTGTGTGTGTGTGCGTTGGCATTCACTCTGGCACATAAAAGGATCCATGAATGCAAATTGTTTCTTTCTCTCCACGGCTTTGTTGTGATATGTTGCTGGAAAAAGACACACTGCTCCAGCAAAGGGCAGCCCTTGAGTGGCTCAGATCTCTATCTGAGCTTGCAGCCTATCCTTCCTGGCCTCTGACTGCGGCTCCCCAGGGGCATACCCATAGGGCGGCCACCTCAGGGCGAGGCACAAAGGGAACTTAATCATTTGGGAAAAAGGAAAAACCTGCCTTGGCCTGGCGTGGGACAGGGAAGGAGAGGCAGATGTGGGAGAAGGGGGTGACTGGGGATCCTCCTGGAATTCGTTCACCAGATTGCATTCTACAATCAATTATTCATCAGAGGACATCCAGGGAGCCACTGCTGTTTGCTTCCTGTTTGTCCGCAAGACCAGCACAGTGGCCCTAACGGTTGTGTATTTCCGTGCCTGGAAGAGTGGCCTGACTTCCCCTGGTAAATTCACGCCGCCTCCCTTCGCATGGCCCCTTGTCTCACCACCCCACACCGCTGAACTCTGTGCGGAGAAGGGTCCCCCTTGCTCCCCAGCCTTCCGCAAGCTAGAGCAGGGGCCAGCCGAGGAGACTCTGGAAAGCCTCTTCATCATTTATTTATGGTCCCTGGCCTCATCCCTGAAATAATTAGGGTTGGATATTTTCATATCATGCAATTAATTGCCATCTGCGCTGCTTAACAAGTCAGGCCACTGGGTGGCGATCCTGGAGGCCCAGGAGGATGGTATATGGCTCGTGCTGGCTGCCACAGCCTGGGGGCAGGGAGGGGGGAGGGCTGTGGGTTGTGGGCGGGGCCGGGGCTCAGGTTCAGGGGGAAAGTGGTAAGAACCTGCTTCTCCTCTGGGAGAAGGAGAGGGAGACAGATCCTGGCAGAAAGCTAGGTTCTCACCACAACTGACACCCCAGGAACTATCTTCAGAGAGTGAAGATTTCAGATCAGAAGCCCTGTGTTCTAGCCCTTCTGGTTCCCCAGAAGAGGGGTCTTCGTTGGGATCCCCGAGTCTGTGTGATTTCTTGAGGGAGTGCCCTCAGGAGAAGCTGTGAGAGAGTGAGGGGAGCAGGAGGAGAAGAATCTAGGCCAAGAAGTCACTTCATGTGAGGCTAAGCCATGGCTTGACCCACGAGGAGCTCTGGAGCTGAATGGCATGTGGAATTGTCCCACCTTAAGACAAGGGGGCTGCCTTTAGTCCCTACCCAGTGTCATTAGCCAAGGGCTGTTCCCAGGGCAGGGGCATATGATGGAGGCCCTAACCTCCTGGCTGTCTCCCAGGGAAGTGGCTCCTGTTGGCTAAGGACAATCTGCTGGACAAGGGCACATTGTAAGCCATTAGCAGCCAACACTGCAGCAGCTTGGGGCAGGTGCCTGACAGGTGAAGGAGATCTGGGTGGGGCACCAGGGGCATCTGATACATCCTTCCATGCTGAGGCTTGGACCAGCCGTTCTGAGATCCAGTTCCCTCCCATGTGGAAGAGGATTGCTGTCTTGTAGTGCAGAAGGGTAACAGATTGATGGAGCGTGTTGGAAGGCATCTTTTAGCTGTGATGTGCTCTGTAAATACCCAATAGTATTACTGCACATAACCCCCTGCTGTTTAGGGAAGAAGGGCCCGGATTTAACTTTGCATGGGGCTGGAGTACACAGACCAACGCTTGGCTGGATTTATAAGGCTTTTCTCGTCCCCCTCTCCCCTGGGCTCCCTCCATTAGACAAGCCTTCCTTTGGGAAGGTATTATCCTTGGGGATAACTTACAAAGTGGAGAGGGTTAATTTCCAGCTCTCATTCATAGATTCACAGATGCTAGCGTGAGACCATTTTCAGGACGTCTTAGACTAGAGCAAGGGAGAGGTGTGAGGGCCAAGCAGACAGACTCGGGGTTCCACCGAGGGGACTGCAGGAGGGCCTCTTCCCATCCTCACCTATTCTGGGGCAGGTTGACATGGAGGCTAGAAAGGGCTGAGCACTCAGTCTGGTGACAGCGGCCCTCTGTCACCCAGAGAATAATGAGTTCAAGGGCAGCACTCCCTCCCTGCCCCTGCTGAACCCCCTTCTTCCCTAAGCCCCAGCTCATAGGAAAAGGAGGGGCCCCCGCCAAAGGTGGCCCCTGTGGGATGAGTGAGGTTGCCTCTGTCCAGGGCGCAACCCATGAGAAGTGATCACTGGGAGAGGCAGGGGAGGGAGCTGGGGGGACAGCCCTCCATTGTGACAGGTCCTAGGAAGACAGGCAGCTCCTGGGAGCCCAGCCAGGCCTGTGGGGCAAGGTGGGGAGGGGAAGCTGGTCAACAGAGCCCTCCGATGTGCCTGGGGCTGAGTGTGGCCTGGAGACAGCAAGTGTGAACAAGCGTCAGGGTCAGAAAAGCTGACTGCTGTCTGTCAGGCCTTCAAGGGAGAGAAAACAATGACATTCTGGTGCCCTTTGCTCCTCAGGAAGGGACTGCAGTACCGCAGCACACCCCCATCGCCTCCCTCCCCCATGCTGAGCCCTGGTTCTTGGGGTGTCCTGCCTGCGTGCCCCCTCGTGATGTCAGATGTCACCCTGCCAAGAGCCCCACCTAGGCTCTTGGGTGTGCCCCATCTCCCAGGGCTGGGGAGGACTGAAAAATCCAGAAAATGCCTGGGCTTGGGGAAAATGCATGTTTGTTGTCATTAGTGGGAATGGGGGATTATTTCTGGGGAAACAACTCGATTCTACCTGACAGGGCATAAAGTGTGTGTGTGTGTGTGTGTGTGTGTGTGTGTGTGTGTGTGTGTGTGTGGTGTGCTGGGGCCTAGGACGCACTGTCCCCCAGCTCAAGAATAGATGCCTACATGGAGCAGACAGGTCCAGACTCATCAAGGACCAGGTCTGACTTAGGAAAGCTTTGGTCTCACTGCTGCTCACCCAGCACGAGGCTGGGCTCTGTCCACCAAGTGGGGGAGGAGAGGTGGGCCAGGCAGAGCCCCTGCCTCAGGGCCCGCAGAGTAGATTTACTCAGAGGGATAATGTGGGGTGGGCGGGGTCAGACCTAGGGGATCAGAGAAGGGAGGCAGTGCAGAGTCCACCAAAGTAGTCAGGGAAGGCTGCATGGAGGAGGTGGGGTTTGAAAGAAGTGCAGAACTTGAACTGGGAAAGAAGAGGAAGGAGAGGGTGAATAGGGAGGGCAGCTGTGCCAGCTAAGTACAGGGGCAGGAAGAAGAGAGGGAGCCTGGCTGGAAGAAAATCTTGCCAGAATCATCATCATCATGGAGCTAATACTAACTGAACACCTACTATGTTCCAGGCACCATTCTCAGAGCTTTCCATATTAACTCATTTAATCCTCACAATGACCCCATGAAGTAGGTCCTATTATTCCTGTTTTAGGGAGGAAGAAACTGAGGCCCAGAGAGGTTAAATAATGGGTACAAAGACATTCAGCCAGTGAGTGGCAACATCAGGATTTAAACCCAAGTAGCCTTGGTCTGGAGCCTCTACTCCTAATCAGTAAGCCTTTCTATACAAGCTAGCACAAACTGAGTGCTTACTATGTGCCAGGCACCATCCTGAGCATTTTATTCATGGAAGCCTCACTGTTAAGCCCATTTTACAGATGAGAAAACTGAGACCCAGAAAGTTTCACATGATATTACTCAAGGTTACACAGAGATCAGTGGAGCCCGCACAGGACCCCAGGCCATCTGAGTCCTTAGTGACCCCATGACCCCTCCACATGGAGCGGGTGGGGACGTGGTGTGGGTGAAGGCTTTGCCCTCCAGCACTGGGAGCCCTTGGGTGATTTGATCACCGGGAGGATGCACACAGCTGGGTTGTTTGTCGATGGGCTGCTTGTTAGGAGTGGGTGAGAGACTCAGCCTAGAGACAAGCTCATTATGGACACAGGAAGCCCTTTCTGGAAACTCCACTCACCCAGTAGGTGGGGTGAGTTTTCTAGCTGGGCAGAGAGGCTATCTTTCCTCTGTCTCCTAACTCAGGCCCCACTCCCTGGGAGCCTTCCGAGGCTGGGGCAGGGGCAGAGCCTGCCTCCTCTGTGGCTCCTGTGGCCTAGTTTCCAGGCAGCCTCCAGGTCCTGGGGCCTGGCAGGCAGGTTATAAATATCCCCGAGTGACAGTGAGACCTTCACTCTGACGCTGATGTGGATTAAGCTGGATGTGCAGCCTCAAGGTCATAGGTATGGCTGTGGCATCCACTGCTCTGGGAGGTCTAGTTGAGGCTGGTGCCAAGGTGGCAATGGCAGGGGAGAAGGGCCCTGAGCCCCCAGGTCTGGCCCAGCTCAGACTTTCCTACTATGTGGGCGAAGTTCTTTACTCCTGCTCTCACCTGCTCTAAATCTCCCCCCACTGCCATCTTCCTCTGCCCTCCCTCCAGCCTGCCCTCAGCAGGTTTTCTTAACCTAGTCTTGGCCCAGAGGCCCTCAAACCACAGGCCTTGGTTAAGGGGATGTGTTGTCAGGTAGGGGAATGGATTGGTGGGCAGATGGGTTGTCAGATGGGGGATGGGTTATCAGGTCGGGGGATGGATTGGTGGGGGGATGGGTTGTCAGGGGGGATAGGTTATCAGGTGGGGGGATGCGTT
>NC_041231.1:74716212-74732827 GCF_002837175.3 Physeter macrocephalus | reverse complement strand
GCGCAGTGGTTGAGAGTCTGCCTGCCGATGCAGGGGACACGGGTTCGTGCCCCGGTCCGGGAGGATCCCACATGCCGCGGAGCGGCTGGGCCCCGTGAGCCATGGCCGCTGAGCCTGCGCATCCGGAGCCTGTGCTCCGCAACGGGAGAGGCCACAGCAGTGAGAGGCCCGCGTACCGCAAAAAAAAAAAAACACAAAAAACACTCATGGGAGGCTCAACCACTGGGGCGGGGTGAGTGGGGGAACATCTTTGAAGATGAGCCGCGGGTCAGAGTTTGTTTTCCTCTTTGCCAGCTGGAGGTGGAGCAGGAACTGGTGTGTGGATCCGGCTAGGTGCGTAGCCGGTCATCAGAAATGCCTGCCCCTTCCCCAACTAGATGACCAGAGGCCCTGACAAGTTCTGCTTATTTACAAATACACATTCGCACCCCTACAATGCATGGGCTTCTGAAATGTGCAGGTAAGTCAAATTTTTGTAAAGCAAATTCTATTCAATGTGGTTTGGTTGCTTACTGTTTAAAGCAGCCCTGTTGCAAAACCTCTTGTGAAGTAAATAGCTCTCCCTCCATAAATACCAATGTTCATATTCAGGCTTTCAAAGTATGGGAGCCCCATCTGTTCAAATGTGTCTGTGTGTGTGTGTCCCTGGTGTGTGTGTGTGTGCCTTTGTGTGTGTGTGCGTTGGCATTCACTCTGGCACATAAAAGGATCCATGAATGCAAATTGTTTCTTTCTCTCCACGGCTTTGTTGTGATATGTTGCTGGAAAAAGACACACTGCTCCAGCAAAGGGCAGCCCTTGAGTGGCTCAGATCTCTATCTGAGCTTGCAGCCTATCCTTCCTGGCCTCTGACTGCGGCTCCCCAGGGGCATACCCATAGGGCGGCCACCTCAGGGCGAGGCACAAAGGGAACTTAATCATTTGGGAAAAAGGAAAAACCTGCCTTGGCCTGGTGTGGGACAGGGAAGGAGAGGCAGATGTGGGAGAAGGGGGTGACTGGGGATCCTCCTGGAATTCGTTCACCAGATTGCATTCTACAATCAATTATTCATCAGAGGACATCCAGGGAGCCACTGCTGTTTGCTTCCTGTTTGTCCGCAAGACCAGCACAGTGGCCCTAACGGTTGTGTATTTCCGTGCCTGGAAGAGTGGCCTGACTTCCCCTGGTAAATTCACGCCGCCTCCCTTCGCATGGCCCCTTGTCTCACCACCCCACACCGCTGAACTCTGTGCGGAGAAGGGTCCCCCTTGCTCCCCAGCCTTCCGCAAGCTAGAGCAGGGGCCAGCCGAGGAGACTCTGGAAAGCCTCTTCATCATTTATTTATGGTCCCTGGCCTCATCCCTGAAATAATTAGGGTTGGATATTTTCATATCATGCAATTAATTGCCATCTGCGCTGCTTAACAAGTCAGGCCACTGGGTGGCGATCCTGGAGGCCCAGGAGGATGGTAGATGGCTCGTGCTGGCTGCCACAGCCTGGGGGCAGGGAGGGGGAAGGGCTGTGGGTTGTGGGCGGGGCCGGGGCTCAGGTTCAGGGGGAAAGTGGTAAGAACCTGCTTCTCCTCTGGGAGAAGGAGAGGGAGACAGATCCTGGCAGAAAGCTAGGTTCTCACCACAACTGACACCCCAGGAACTATCTTCAGAGAGTGAAGATTTCAGATCAGAAGCCCTGTGTTCTAGCCCTTCTGGTTCCCCAGAAGAGGGGTCTTCGTTGGGATCCCTGAGTCTGTGTGATTTCTTGAGGGAGTGCTCTCAGGAGAAGCTGTGAGGGAGTGAGGGGAGCAGGAGGAGAAGAATCTAGGCCAAAAAGTCACTTCATGTGAGGCTAAGCCATGGCTTGACCCACGAGGAGCTCTGGAGCTGAATGGCATGTGGAATTGTCCCACCTTAAGACAAGGGGGCTGCCTTTAGTCCCTACCCAGTGTCATTAGCCAAGGGCTGTTCCCAGGGCAGGGGCATATGATGGAGGCCCTAACCTCCTGGCTGTCTCCCAGGGAAGTGGCTCCTGTTGGCTAAGGACAATCTGCTGGACAAGGGCACATTGTAAGCCATTAGCAGCCAACACTGCAGCAGCTTGGGGCAGGTGCCTGACAGGTGAAGGAGATCTGGGTGGGGCACCAGGGGCATCTGATACATCCTTCCATGCTGAGGCTTGGACCAGCCGTTCTGAGGTCCATTTCCCTCCCATGTGGAAGAGGATTGCTGTCTTGTAGTGCAGAAGGGTAACAAATTGATGGAGCGTGTTGGAAGGCATCTTTTAGCTGTGATGTGCTCTGTAAATACCCAATAGTATTACTGCACATAACCCCCTGCTGTTTAGGGAGGAAGGGCCCGGATTTAACTTTGCATGGGGCTGGAGTACACAGACCAACGCTTGGCTGGATTTATAAGGCTTCTCTCGTCCCCCTCTCCCCTGGGCTCCCTCCATTAGACAAGCCTTCCTTTGGGAAGGTATTATCCTTGGGGATAACTTACAAAGTGGAGAGAGTTAATTTCCAGCTCTCATTCATAGATTCACAGATGCTAGCGTGAGACCATTTTCAGGACGTCTTAGACTAGAGCAAGGGAGAGGCGTGAGGGCCAAGCAGACAGACTCGGGGTTCCACCGAGGGGACTGCAGGAGGGCCTCTTCCCATCCTCACCTATTCTGGGGCAGGTTGACATGGAGGCTAGAAAGGGCTGAGCACTCAGTCTGGTGACAGCGGCCCTCTGTCACCCAGAGAATAATGAGTTCAAGGGCAGCACTCCCTCCCTGCCCCTGCTGAACCCCCTTCTTCCCTAAGCCCCAGCTCATAGGAAAAGGAGGGGCCCCCGCCAAAGGTGGCCCCTGTGGGATGAGTGAGGTTGCCTCTGTCCAGGGCGCAACCCATGAGAAGTGATCACTGGGAGAGGCAGGGGAGGGAGCTGGGGGGACAGCCCTCCATTGTGACAGGTCCTAGGAAGACAGGCAGCTCCTGGGAGCCCAGCCAGGCCTGTGGGGCAAGGTGGGGAGGGGAAGCTGGTCAACAGAGCCCTCCGATGTGCCTGGGGCTGAGTGTGGCCTGGAGACAGCAAGTGTGAACAAGCGTCAGGGTCAGAAAAGCTGACTGCTGTCTGTCAGGCCTTCAAGGGAGAGAAAACAATGACATTCTGGTGCCCTTTGCTCCTCAGGAAGGGACTGCAGTACCGCAGCACACCCCCATCGCCTCCCTCCCCCATGCTGAGCCCTGGTTCTTGGGGTGTCCTGCCTGCGTGCCCCCTCGTGATGTCAGATGTCACCCTGCCAAGAGCCCCACCTAGGCTCTTGGGTGTGCCCCATCTCCCAGGGTTGGGGAGGACTGAAAAATCCAGAAAATGCCTGGGCTTGGGGAAAATGCATGTTTGTTGTCATTAGTGGGAATGGGGGATTATTTCTGGGGAAACAACTCGATTCTACCTGACAGGGCATAAAGTGTGTGTGTGTGTGTGTGTGTGTGTGTGTGTGTGTGTGTGTGTGTGTGGTGTGCTGGGGCCTAGGACGCACTGTCCCCCAGCTCAAGAATAGATGCCTACATGGAGCAGACAGGTCCAGACTCATCAAGGACCAGGTCTGACTTAGGAAAGCTTTGGTCTCACTGCTGCTCACCCAGCACGAGGCTGGGCTCTGTCCACCAAGTGGGGGAGGAGAGGTGGGCCAGGCAGAGCCCCTGCCTCAGGGCCCGCAGAGTAGATTTACTCAGAGGGATAATGTGGGGTGGGCGGGGTCAGACCTAGGGGATCAGAGAAGGGAGGCAGTGCAGAGTCCACCAAAGTAGTCAGGGAAGGCTGCATGGAGGAGGTGGGGTTTGAAAGAAGTGCAGAACTTGAACTGGGAAAGAAGAGGAAGGAGAGGGTGAATAGGGAGGGCAGCTGTGCCAGCTAAGTACAGGGGCAGGAAGAAGAGAGGGAGCCTGGCTGGAAGAAAATCTTGCCAGAATCATCATCATCATGGAGCTAATACTAACTGAACACCTACTATGTTCCAGGCACCATTCTCAGAGCTTTCCATATTAACTCATTTAATCCTCACAATGACCCCATGAAGTAGGTCCTATTATTCCTGTTTTAGGGAGGAAGAAACTGAGGCCCAGAGAGGTTAAATAATGGGTACAAAGACATTCAGCCAGTGAGTGGCAACATCAGGATTTAAACCCAAGTAGCCTTGGTCTGGAGCCTCTACTCCTAATCAGTAAGCCTTTCTATACAAGCTAGCACAAACTGAGTGCTTACTATGTGCCAGGCACCATCCTGAGCATTTTATTCATGGAAGCCTCACTGTTAAGCCCATTTTACAGATGAGAAAACTGAGACCCAGAAAGTTTCACATGATATTACTCAAGGTTACACAGAGATCAGTGGAGCCCGCACAGGACCCCAGGCCATCTGAGTCCTTAGTGACCCCATGACCCCTCCACATGGAGCGGGTGGGGACGTGGTGTGGGTGAAGGCTTTGCCCTCCAGCACTGGGAGCCCTTGGGTGATTTGATCACCGGGAGGATGCACACAGCTGGGTTGTTTGTCGATGGGCTGCTTGTTAGGAGTGGGTGAGAGACTCAGCCTAGAGACAAGCTCATTATGGACACAGGAAGCCCTTTCTGGAAACTCCACTCACCCAGTAGGTGGGGTGAGTTTTCTAGCTGGGCAGAGAGGCTATCTTTCCTCTGTCTCCTAACTCAGGCCCCACTCCCTGGGAGCCTTCCGAGGCTGGGGCAGGGGCAGAGCCTGCCTCCTCTGTGGCTCCTGTGGCCTAGTTTCCAGGCAGCCTCCAGGTCCTGGGGCCTGGCAGGCAGGTTATAAATATCCCCGAGTGACAGTGAGACCTTCACTCTGACGCTGATGTGGATTAAGCTGGATGTGCAGCCTCAAGGTCATAGGTATGGCTGTGGCATCCACTGCTCTGGGAGGTCTAGTTGAGGCTGGTGCCAAGGTGGCAATGGCAGGGGAGAAGGGCCCTGAGCCCCCAGGTCTGGCCCAGCTCAGACTTTCCTACTATGTGGGCGAAGTTCTTTACTCCTGCTCTCACCTGCTCTAAATCTCCCCCCACTGCCATCTTCCTCTGCCCTCCCTCCAGCCTGCCCTCAGCAGGTTTTCTTAACCTAGTCTTGGCCCAGAGGCCCTCAAACCACAGGCCTTGGTTAAGGGGATGTGTTGTCAGGTAGGGGAATGGATTGGTGGGCAGATGGGTTGTCAGATGGGGGATGGGTTATCAGGTCGGGGGATGGATTGGTGGGGGGATGGGTTGTCAGGGGGGATAGGTTATCAGGTGGGGGGATGGGTTGCCAGGTGGGGGATGTGTTGTCAGGTGGGGGGATGGGTTGTCAACTGGAGGCAGTTCCTGGCTTTCTGCCCACCTTCTCTTCAGCCGCACCTCCTTCCCCAGCACCTCTTGTCCCCCACCCCTTTCTGGGTGGAGTTGGCCAGTGCCTCTGTGTTGACCCAGCAAAGTTGTGCCCAGCTCCCTGGGGATCTTGCAAGTGTGTGCGTGCGTGTGTGTGTGTGTGTGTATGTGTGTATGGCCAAGTCTACTCTGTTTATAAAAACAATATTTAGAAATCACAGAGTCTCACAGCCAGTCAGGATGTAAAGGATAAATTTATTCTGAGACTGAGGCTCGGAGAAGGCACATGATGTCTGACTCCCAGCCCAGTGCTCTCCAGGGACAGTCTGCCTTTGGATTTGGGTCCGTGTCAAGGGAGCCCCAAGAGGGCCCAGGGACCTAGGTTGGGGTTAAGGGGACCTGGGCTCAAGGATCTGGGTGTGGGGTGGGGATGCATGAGCTGACGTCAAGAGCACGTGACATCGTGGAGAAGAAGTTGCAGGTGTTTGGAGAAACAGCAGCAGAGGCTCTCAGCATGGCCCAGGGGGACCACCAGCTGGACTCAGCGACCCAACTGATGTGGACGCTGGAGGAAAGATGGTAGAAATCCCAGCAGATCCTTTCAAAGACAACCTAGGACTGCCCTTGTTCAGAGACCAAGGGTCCTTCCCTCCTCCAGAGGGTTGAAAGGAACGGGAAAGCAAATCCAGACCACAGCTTACCCAGAGCCTGAGGGCCGAGCTGGGTCAGGTTGCGTAGACAGTTCCGGGACATCTGGGGGAGGATGTAATGCCCAATGAGCAGCCCCCCTCAAGAAGGCCGAACGCATGTCAGGAACATTTCCTGGGAACTTTTCCAGGCTGCGCTGGCCCTGCAGGGCTCACCTCTACCATCTCACCGCCTCCGGGAAGCCCAGAAGCAGGCTAGCCAGGAAGGAGGAGGTGCTGCAGGGGCTCGGGTGGCTCGGAGGTGAGGGCAGGTCCCTGGCCTGGCACGCCTGCCCCACCGAGGCCTGCACCCAAGGGGAAGAGGAGGCTGAAGCTGCCCCCAGGGAGTCAAGTGCCTCCCAACCCCACGTCTGAGCACACCACTGCCCTGTCCCCAGATACCTCCTCCCCAGTGCAAGGCAGGTGAAGGATTAACGTGGAAGCACAGGGCTCTTCTCCCCACTCTGGCCTGGCTTGATGGGTGCTGGGCGGGCTTTTCCTTCCTCCTTTCAGTTTAAGCTGGTAACTGTCATGCTGCTCCGATATCATCTGCTGACATTTTGGCCCCAACGTTTTCTAAACATGGAAAGGACAAGATTGACCGCAGCTTGTGCTGCAGGGAGGTGGAGGGCCTTCCCAGCAGCATGAGGGACACTGGCCTCTCTCGGGCTTCCTTTGAGAGGAGAAGGGAGGAGAGACTTTCTTCACTGGTTGAGGAGACTTAGAGCCGCCCTGGGTTGGTCTGAAGGCAGAGGGTGTACTTGCTGCTACCCCATTCGTGCTCCGTCCTCAGCCGGGATCACCACTGCAGCCACCTTTATCTCACAGGTGGCAAATTGGGGACCCATAACCAGGTGCTTGCTTTGGCCAACATAGTGTTTCACGATTTTGAATTTGAATGCTGTGCTAATTCTTTCTGGTTCCCATCACTCCCTGTTATCCAACTTACTACTCTAAACCTTTACTTTACCTGCTTGCTACCTCATGAATGATGCCATTTCCAAACTTCTTGTAAGTGCAGGTGGCCCTGGGAAAGGGAGAACCTAATTCCCATGAGTTACACCTCGTGGGAAGTAATTTTTTCACAGCCATCCTCCAATAACCAGTTGACTAGGGCTCTTGGGGGTTGGGGGTGGGCTGGGCTCATTTTGGAGCCTGGGGCACTGACCTGGACTTGAGCAGGCAGCAGAAGGGAGAGGTGGGCCGGGGCAGGGAAAGGTGGGAGGTTCTTGGGCAGCTTCACCATTTTTCCAGGGTGGGTCTCACGGGACGGCTTCCAGCCACCATTTTTTAAGCCCCCATCATGAGCCAGGGATGGTGCTGGATGCCTCAGAGACATTATTTAAGCCAATTATCCCCACATCACAGATGGGGAAACTGAGAATCGGAGAGGAGTCACAGTGGACAGGAAGCCGTGGGGGTCTTGCTTGCTCTGCATGGCACTGGGGTGACACGTTATCTTCATATGGCAGCAGCCCTTTCACTGATTCATCAAAGGTGGATTCATGGAACATCCCCCCTCTCACCAGGATCCAGGCTGCATACAGTCCAGGCCCCTGGCCAGTTCCCAGGCTGACAGGAGAGGCAAGATGAACAAGTTGGAATCATCCAGCTCTTGGAATGGGTACTGGAAGACTCCTACACCACTGCCACCAGCAAAACAACCAGCAGCGTTTCCCAAGGGCTCATGGGGCACCAGTCTGTCCTAGGGCTTCACAGGTGTTAACCCTCTCAACAGCCCAACCAAGTAGGTACTGTCACCACCTCCATTTTAGACAACTGACTGGTCTCAGAGAGGTTAAGTAATTGACCCAGTGCCACACAGCTAACGAGTACAGGCCAGGGTTTCTTACCACGACATCACCTCACAAAAGTAGGAATAAAGTGCTGCAGAAGTGCAGAAGATTGGACAACCACACAGAGAATCCACTGGCTGCTCACAACAGGCCCACATGCAAGACAGTTAACGGAGACCTGGGGCAGGTAAGTGACTGGCCCAAGTCGCTCAGCAAGCAGATAGTGGAGCTGGGTTTTCACCCCGGGTGTCATGCCTCAGAGATTTTGTTCATCCCTTTACCTTTACCTGGGAAGGACTCCTTGGTGATAGGAAGGAGGTGAAGAGAAATGCCTCCTTAGAAATTCTTAGAAGAGGAGGCATCCTTAGAAATTCTCAGCTCCGAGGCAGAGCTTCCATGATTGCATTTATGAAGTGCTGGGCCTACTGACCTCGGTCTGTTGGAGGGGCTCTGCCAGCAGGCTCCATCCCCCATTTGAGATGCGCAGCCTGCCTCTGACTGAGCCGTCTGAGCTTCTCAATCCCCAGGAGTGATTCCATCTCATGGATGAGAGCCTCCAACATCTGTACCTGTTGGGCGACAAATGCAGACACACACTCCCTGTCTGCTTAGAGATGCCTCAGGCCCTATTAGGCCCATGAACCTGCCTGCTGCTCACAGATCCCTTTAGCTGAAAGCCCCCAAAATAAAAGGAACTGGGGAGCAATTCATGACGGGAAGTTGCCTGCTGATGCGTTGTGAAGGGTCTGGGGTACGGACATGGGGGAGTGGGCAGAAGACAGCTCCCACCACCTGGGTGACACCTGGGTAGAACGAATGACCACCTGGTGCAAGGCAAGGGGTCCCATGCCCTCCAATCCCCGGTCCCTATTCGGTGCTTGAAATCCCAGCACAAGTATCTTCCACCTCTGGGGAGTCCAGCGGGGAGTGCTCTTGTCTTTTATGGCCCTGCACCCAGCTGGGCGGGGAGGGAACACGGGCAGCTGACGGGCAGAAGTATCCTGAGAGCAGGTTGGCAGTGTGATGTGTGCACAGCCAGATTGCCCTGCTTCATGCCTTCAGGTCCGATTCTTTTCCCTCACTTTGGGTACCCTTTTTGCCAGCAAACACACCTGGGAAGGGACACCCCTGCCATTCCCATCCGTTAGCCCTTCTCCAGCTCGACTGGACAGCTCCCAGGCAGGTGAGCTACAGGTGGAAAGACGCCAAGGGTCCATCTTCCCTGCTTCCCAGCAGGGCTCTGCCGTGCCTGGATTCAGCCACTTCATCCTTACTGCCTGTCTGATCACAGGTGCCTCAGCTCCCCTGCAATACCTTCACATACCTCCCACGGTGACGGATGACGGGACACATTCACATCTGTTCCCCAGGGCAGTACCTTCCTGAGTGCAGGAAGCGTGTCCGCTATACTCCCTTGGCCCTCCATGCACTGAGCGCTGGAATACATGTCGGGGGTTAATTCAGTGAGGGGCCGCTCTGCTCACTGCTGCTCTCCACTCCTGCACTCAGCCACCCCTCAGCACCACTTGAGGACTTCGGCATGCTTTCTGGTCACCCACAGCTCTTGAACACCCTTGCCCTGTTTGGGAATGTCCCACTCTGGGAGTCCTACCTCTTGGGGTGAGAAACCAGACTCTCTTCCCAGCCTCTGCGACATCCAGGACACAGGCGTGGACCTGGACTCTGCCAAAGGGACGCCCCTCTTGACTCAGGGCGTGTCTGCCTTCCTCTTTCTCTTTCCATCTCTCTGTTCTCTGCTTCTGTCTCTGTCTCTGAGCCGTTCTTGGTCTCTTGTATCTCTGGCTCTGTGCAGTGTAGAGGGTGAGTAGGAATAACTTCTCAGCATTAACCGCTGCTTCTGTGCAGGAGAACGTTATCTTAATTGAGTCTCAGCTCGTTCACAGCCACTCCACCGTCATAAATAATGGATGTCCAAATGGACTGTAAACCAGGACTCAACAATGCCACATGATGCGATTGCCACCAGCCTCTGCCTTCTGCAAGGAGCCCAGCATCCCTCTTAATAATGCATGGTCCAAGCCTGCCACAGCCAGATGCCCAGAGGTTCCCCATGAGGAGCCATGTTATGCTGTGGACCAAAGTGAAGCCGTGGAGAAGAATTGGAAAATTGCCCCCCACCAGCTCCTTCCACGGTGCGGGCAGTGAGTGCCCCACGGAGCAATATGAATGGCTCAGGTCTTCAGACCACCTTGTTTATGACAACCTCACTGAAACACGGAAACTGACCCCTACTCTCTCTCCTACTTGCACCAGCAGATGATCTTTTGGTTTGTGGCTTTAAACCTGGGGTATAAACCCTGTGCCTGTCTGCTCACTAGGTCCCTGATGACTGCACCATTCTCTGTGTATAGAGCAAGCTCCTGTTGAGAGAGTCTGAAGCTATTTAACACACTTGTACTGTTTGCAGAACCTCCCTCTGTTTGCAGAGCCTGCCAGCAATTGCCTGATGCAGGTTATTTGCAGACCAATGCTGCTGGCTTACTTCTGGCCCCAGGGCTCCCAGTCCGTGCCTCTGCTCCCACCTAGAGGACCCCCAAATCACAGTCCCCACTGTGCTGCCCTCTCTCTGGCTGCTCTGCCTGCCCCCAGGGCCTTCAACTGTGACCCATGGACCACCCATGTCAAAGTAGCCCTCACCCACCATCCCCCCGTGTTACAGCTGTGCTCAGAAATGTTCTCTGATAATGGGTCTGAAAAATGAACTTCAGACCTTGAAGTTTCTGGGGTGGGGGTGTGAGGGGAGGGGCCTGAGGTACTGCTCAACAGTGCCTGGTGGGCGGTGTTCTCAATGCCCCGGGGGCTTGCTTTCAAAGCTCTGGACAAACACAAGGTATTAATAAATCTCAGTGTCTGCTTTCTTCTAACACATTCTTGTTGGTTTTGTTTTGGATGGCTTTGGGGTGGATGATGGGAAGCAAGCTGTGGTTGTTTAGTAGTTTTTAACTTTAATAGCTTTGGTAATGTAGCTAAAGCCTGTTCAACTTCTGTTGTTACTGGTACCCGAATGCTTCAGGCAAATCATTCCCTGGTCTTCTGTTTATCTCCCCAACGGGCCAAACTGGAAGCACACAGGTCCCTGAGATATTTGAGGTCCCCTGAGGGCCAGGGGACGGCCCCTCTGTGACCAGTCAAAAGGGATTGCTTTGTTCAGTGATGGCTGATCTGAGCCTCCTGACGGGATAGGCTTCCCTTGGTGCCCCTCAGTGCCCATGGGCTCATTGGTCATAGACAGGTTTTGAAATTGCTGCCACACTGATTTATGATGTTACTAATAACAGCACTCATACAACCCTGTGCAGGAAACAGCATTGTCACAAACGTTACAGCATGAAATGCTCATGAAACAGTCGAGGACAATGAACTTCAGAGACGTGTGATGACTTCTCCAAAGGCAAACCTCAAGTCTGCCAGCTCCACACTCAGTGTTCTCTGTCTGTGCTGGGGGTTCCTAATCCAGTTCTGCCCTCATGGAGCCTTTGTTCTAGCTGAGGAGGAGACAGGCAAGTGAGTCAAAGTAAAATAAATGAAAAGGGCACTCCTTGGTTGTGAGAAGGGACATGAGGGAAATAGAGGATGAGGGGCCACTGAGAGATGGGTGGGAGGTGGGGAAGGTACCCCCCCACACACCCCCGTGTAGGTGACGTGAAAGAGAATCTCCCTCCTCCATCAGACTGGGAGCTCCCTGAGGGAAGATGCTGTGTCTCCCCCATCAGACTTGGAGATCCCAAAGGGAAGGCACTGTAAGTCCTGCACTGGGTCTAGTAGGTGCCATGGTGGGTAGGGATATTCAGCCCCTCTGTTGTCTTGAAATATTTATGAGTCTGAAACGTTCTTTGATTTGGGGTCCTTCACTCAGTTGTTTAACAAATACCTTCCGACTCCTGGCATTTCTGGCCTCAAAACCCTGAACTTTCCTACCCTTCCAAAAAAGGGTTCCATCCCTTTTCAGTCCTACAGTTTCTTCCCCAGCATCATATTCTAAGAATAAAGAATATGGGCTAAAGCTAGACAGACTTCCATGCCCTCTGGCCCCTCAGCCCAGTGCCCCCTCCTCCCACGCACAAGCACCATGCTTTAGAAAGCTCCAGCATCCTGGCCCATTTCCCCTTCACAGCTGAGCATGTAACCAAAATTGACTGTGGTAATGGCAAATTAAATGATGCCCTAATACCTAGATCCATCTTCCTGTAAAATAACTCATTATTCAGGCTCCAATTGCAGGGGATGGAATTAAGACAAGAACAGTTAAAGGAGGAACTGCAGCACCAGGTAGCATTCGGGAAACGCAGGGGAGGTGCAGGCGAGGAGGACGTGAGGGAGCGGGCTGGGCCTGCAGGGAGGGCCCCAGGCTGGCCTTTGGGGGAAGGAGTGTCAAGTCAACCATTCCCCCCTTCTTCTTGAGAGGAAAGGGGGTGCCAGCTTTGCAGTAAAAAAAAAAAAACAGGCAGAGCCAGCTACAAGCTGCAGGGTTCCAACAGGAGTCACTTTGTTCCTGTCGGCAGTGCTGAGGCCAGAACAGGTGGCTCTGAGCAGACAGCGAGCCACAGAGAAAAGGGCAGGTCCACGACTCCTGGCACGAGGCTTAATCTCAGAGAAGGGACTGGGACCTCTAAAGATCACTCCAGGGAGAACAATGAAAACAGCCTTTATGCTCATGGGAGCCAGTAGAGGAGAGAATGTGGGTGGAGGAGAGGTGACCTTGCCCACATGAGCGGTGGAGACAAGACCTTGTCTGGGAACCCCTGGACACAAGGGGTCAGCCTTCCTCCTCACCGCCATCTGTTCTTATGTTGGTGGGGCTGGAGCCAGAGGTCATGAGGGTCTCCAGAGAAACCAGAAGTGGTGATGTTGGAGCAACTCTTCCCGCCTGATACAATTCATTCATTCATTCATTCATTTATTCATTCAACAAACACCCCATGGTCTCCCACTACATGTCCACCAGTCTGCCTCTGGGGATGCCATATAGGGAAAAGAACATTGGGCAGGAAGTCGGGAAGCCCGGGTTCAATTCCCAGCTCTGGGACAAACTGGCCGTGTGACCATGAGACAGTGTCCTCTGTTCTCTGGACCTTGGTGTCCTCATCTGAAAAGTGAGGAGGTTGGAACTGAGAGGGGGCAGCAGGGTCCCATCCAGCCCTGACGCCTGAGTGTCCGCACGGCTGAGAGCAGGCAGGCTCTTCACAACAAGACTGAGCCTCTGTGGGAGTTTGGAGCAGGAAGAGGGTGCACTTTGGGGTGGGAAGCCCAGGAAAAGGGTGCCAGTGCCAGTTGGAAGGCTGGAGCAGGAAAGGCTGATAAAGAAAGAAAGAGCAAGAGAGAGTGTATGAGATGGAAAAAGAGAGAAGGTTGGTGGAATGAACGACAGAGAGACAGACAGACAGGCAGAGACAGAAAGAGAGCCAAAGAGGGAGACAGAGGGAGGAGGAGAGGGAATGGGAGAGATGCTCATCTGAAAAATGAGGAAATAACTTAGCTCCACTAAGGTCTATTCAACACATTCTTAGTGGAGTATCTTCCACTTGCCAGGTACCATCCTAAGTACAGAGGAACAAAGACTAATAAGACAGTTGCCGCCTGCCATCAAAGAACCATCCATGATCATATGATAACGTGAAAAGTGAGCAAAATGGCAAAATGTTGACCATGTCAGAGTCTCTCTTGCAAGAGGAACTTAATCTGGAATTCATGGACAATAGTAATAACTAACACTTATTCTGGGTTCTTACTGACTCACCCAATCTTTACAGTAACCTTATGAGGCAGGTATAAACTCTCGCCTCTTTTATAGGTGAGGAAACTGAGGCACAGAGAGGTTAGGCAATTTTCCCAAGGTTGTGCAGTCCGTAAGTGGTACAGCCGGGATTCGAACCAGAGCAGCCTGGTCTCCCAGCCTGTGCTTCACCATCACCCTCTACGGACAGGCTAGGAAGCTTGGTGTGGAAAAATAGAAAGTGCCCTGCTCCAGCCTCAGGCAAGGTGGAAGCAGCTCACCTCCTACCAGGCAGCTTCGCCCCAAAGAGGATGGATCCTTTCCCCTGCATCTGCTTTGTGTGATAATAAGGAGAAGTCTGGTGCTTTATACATAAATGTGCCTCACAAGAGAAGAAGAAAGGAACAGAGCTTTGCCAAGGCAAGCTCTGATTCTTCGAGTCAGGACCAGCCCATGGCAAGATTGGAAATCATGTCAGCTTTTCTCTGATGTTTTCCAAGCCGTCTCTAAGTGGTGGCAGAGTCTGTGACTTTGGACCAATGATTCATTCTCTTTGAAACTCAGTCTTCTCACCTGTAAAGTGAGCAGACTGAATTATATCCACACTCTTCATTGTGTCCCAGACCCCTTTTCCCTTCCACTGTGTCTCTCTTGTCCTTCATTCCTATCAGACATCACATCCATCAGTGTTGTATCAGAAACTGGTTCAGGCAGTCGGCCTGGCAGGCAAGCAGTTCCCATCACCCAGATCAAGAAACAGGTAGATGGCTGTATCTTCATCAATTAGGAATCAATTCAACTACCTATATCTGAAAGATACAAAATAGTAGTAGCTAAAACAAGACAGAAGCTTACTGATATTGTAAAAGAAATTCAAAGATGAGCCAACCACACAAACAGGGTGGATCTTCAGTGTCAGGGACCTGGGCTCCTTCCAGTTGGTGTCTCTCCTATTCTTTGCATGTGAGTGCCATCTCATGGTCCAAAATGTCTGCTAGAGCTCCAGCCTTTGCATCTGTATTCCGACTAGTAAGTAAGAGAAAATGAATAAATGTTCTACATTAAAGCAGCCGGAATAGCGATGAATTAAACCTCAGTTCTGAACGAAGGGAAAATGCCATGATTTATAGTTGTTTCAGGCAGGAGGCAGCCTGGGAGAGAGGTTGTGGCTCCATTAGGGACAAGGTTTCCCCACAGAGCTGTGGAAGCACGGAGAGGAGATGTGGGCTGCCTTCAGGGTGGGGAGACTGGGATGGAGTCTTCTAGAAAAGTAGGCAGCCTGGGGAGATGAAAGGAACGTGCTCAGGCAGCCAGGAGGCCCAGCTGCATCTTAGCTCTGTGTGACCTTGGCTAAGTCACTTGGTGTCTCTGACTTCCTTGGCCCACTTGTCTGATGGAGAAGATGACATCTGTCTCCTCTCACTCGGTTCTTGGGAGGACAAAGGGTTTTGTGAACGTGATGTGCTGTCATTACTTCTTGGTCCCAGCATCGTTGCGAAGGCCGTGATGACAGCAGTGCTGAGGGTCCTGGTTTCCCTTAGGTGATCAGTGTTTGAGGGGGCAGAAGGCAGTAAGGGATAGAACGAGATGTGTTGGCAAGTGCTGGGAAATGCTGCTTAGGAGGTGCCCGTCAGAACAGCTTCGTGGAGTCAGACGGGCTCACCTTCCTGCCGGCAGTGGGGTGTAGTGGTTGAGATCCTGGGGGCCTGGCTTGGAGTCCCAGCTCACCTACATGTTAGCATGTGACCTCAGGCAAGTTAGGAAACTTCTCTGCACTTCAGTTTCTTCCTTGTAAGGTCAGTATAGTCATGGTACCTCACTGCGCAGTGTCCTTGTGAGGATTAAATGAGTTAATACAAGTAAAACCCTTGCAGTGTTGCCTGGCACGTAGACGCTTCCCTGTAATTGCTAGCTCTTACTAAGTTTCTAATACTGAGCACATCAACGAAACGTCCAGAAAAGAAGCCACGGGCTGGCTTTACAGGCTCCAGAACACTGCCAAAGCCATGCTACTCATACTTTGCTCTGCACAGGAGTCCCTTGGAGATCTTGTTAAATTTCAGGTTCTGATTCAGCAGGTCTGCGGTGAGGCCTGAGATTCTGCATTTCTAACTAGTGCCCGGGGAAGCGGGGACCACACGTTGAGTAGCGAGAGGCTAAGGGATGCTCCTGGTTGAATCCCCACGACTCACGCCTCCTCAGGTCTGGATGTAGGGCTATTTCAGGAGGCTGTTGGGTCAGCAGGTCTGCACTGCTGCACTCCACCCCCATCTCCGGCCTGAAAGCTGTCTTCCTGAAAGAAGAAATCATCGATATACATGAGGGATGAGTCTTGATTTTCAACTGACAGGACTTTATCAGCTCACAGAAAACCACCCAAAAAGCTCAAGCAATCTGTCTTGCTGGGATATTCCTGATCTATTGCAAATGACACAGAAATCCATTCCTAAAAATTCCCGGCAGCTGACGATGGTGCTGAGGCTGCTGGGAGAAAAGTGGTGAGTGGGCAGGTGTAGCTGTGGGCAAGTCCTTGCTGGACGCCTGGATCCTGGGGTGCTGACAACCCTGTCTCTTGTGGGCTGTGTGCCTGGGGCAACTAACCTTCCCTGAGCCTGGCTTCCTCAGCGATAAGTGGGGACCACAAGAGACCCTGCTTTATAGGACAGTGTGTACGGGTATGAAAAGTTGTCCAAGACTGACGGTTAAGTGAAGAAAGCAAATTGAAGAAACAATTATTTTAATTGTTAATTTTAATTCCATTAAAAATGGACAATAATATATATTTGCAAACTCATGCAGAAGTCTAGAAGAAAATATACCCCAAGTAGTAGTTATCTTAGGGAGGGAGAGGAGGGATTAGGGGGATCTTTTACTGTCAATATTGTGAATTTCTATATTGTTTGATTTTTTTAAAAAAATGAACATGTATTACTTTTATAGTTAAAAAACACCCATTAAAAAAAAAAATCTGGGGCTTCCGTGGTGGCGCAGTGGTTGAGAGTCCGCCTGCCGATGCAGGGGACGCGGGTTCGTGCCCCGGTCCGGGAAGATCCCATGTGCCGCG
>NC_041231.1:74691782-74716022 GCF_002837175.3 Physeter macrocephalus | reverse complement strand
AGAGGCCACAACAGTGAGAGGCCCGCGTACCGCAAAAAAAAAAAAATCTGCTTACAAATGGCCAGCCTTAGAGGCCACTGTGGAGAGAGAACATTTGGCACTGTCCCTTCTTCTGGCCAGCACAGACCATAGGATCTAGGGTCCTCTAGAAGGGCTGGATGAGAGTTTTGCCTTGTCACTCACTAGCTGTCAAACTTGGGCAGGTTCCTACATCTACTGAGCCTTAGGTTCCTTATCAGCAAACTGAAAATGATAATAATACCTAAACCAGGAGGTCAGCATCCTGAGCAGCAGTGAGGACAGAGTGACACCACTCCCCCACCCCAGGAGGAAGAGGAGGGGGAGGAGGAGGGGGAGGGTAGGACTATGGGAGGGTCTGGGAACCCCACTAAGCTCAACAAAATTGGTGTTTCCTCTGCCTAGCAAGGAAAGGAACAGATCCTGTTGCACAGACTATGGCATCGCTCTAATTACCCTACAGTCCAGTATGAAAACTTTCATGCCTCTGAGCCTCTGCTCATTCTGTCCCCGCTCCCTGGGCTGCCCTTCCCTCCTTCACCAGGCTACTTCTTTTTTTTTTCCCCTCTTTTGTGGTACGCGGGCCTCTCACTGTTGTGGCCTCTCCCGTTGTGGAGCACAGGCTCCGGATGTGCGCAGGCTCAGCGGCCATGGCTCACGGGCCCAGCCTCTCCGCGGCATGTGGGATCCTCCCGGACCGGGGCACGAACCTGCATCGGCAGACAGACTCTCAACCACTGCGCCACCAGGGAAGCCCCAACCTGGCTACTTCTTGCACACCCTTCAAGACGAACCTGCGTCGGCAGACAGACTCTCAACCACTGCGCCACCAGGGAAGCCCCAACCTGGCTACTTCTTGCACACCCTTCAAGACTTGGCTCCTCCAGGAATCTTCCCTGAGTCCCCTGCTGTAGCTGGGGCGCAGGGGGCCCTCTTAGGTCTTCCCTCAAAAGGCTACATTTCTGTATCTCCCTAGGCTACCACTCTGCATAATTAGTTTCCTTGTTTGTTTCCTTTTTAGGACTGAGAAGTGGGCAGGTGTGGGTCTCATTCACTTTTTAATCCCTGGCATCTGGCACAGGGCCGGGCACGTATTTTTATCTATCTTTCAGCCTTTTACACCTTTTGATTTAAGCCCCTTAGAGTATCCTGATATGTCCTAGTTGTGCCAATGTGAATCCTTGTGTCCTATAAGGAAGGGGGAATAGGAGAGGGCCAGATTGCTAGGGTGGTGATGGCATGGTGCCCTCTTGTGGCCACGTGCAGGGGCGGCTGCGGCATTAGGGCAGGGGAAAGGGTAGGGGTCAGGTGGGACTGGGGCGCTCGGTAAGACCAATGACGGTCCCTAGGAGCAAGTAAGTGAGTGGGGGAAGCGGGGTCGTTGTATTAGCCCTTTCTGCCTCCATAGACCCAAATAGGGCCTGTGGTTTGCCTTAAAAGCATTAGCAAAGCAAGAGGAAGCCCAGAGACTGTCCCCCTGTGGAGAGAAAGAGGCAGCCACGTGGAAGTGCTTCAGGGCAGGAAGATGGAACAAAGAACCCACCGGTCCGTTGCTGGGAGTGGGACTGAGTGTCTCTTGCTCAGACGTTGCCTTAGGCCTGAGAAGAACAGAGAGGCCCTTCAGCTAGGGGAACTGGATCCGTTTTCTCTTGCAGGAAAATCATGTTCGAAAGCCCCTTGCTCCCACCCTTCCAGTCCTGACATCCAGGGATACGTGGGGCTTCCTCACTTCTCCGTGACCCTTTCTCTAAAGCCTGTCCCAGGGCTATGGTTAGTTAGAACATGTGAACTGCTCCAACAGATATAAGACATTTCCTAGGGCTATAGCCATGCAGGATAAAACTGAGGCGGAAAGTGTCAAATACCAAACTGCTGGAGCAGTGCTCTTTCTCCAGGCCATGTGAGGAATTTCCAAACCCACAGAAGTCATCTGGTCCAGCCCCCTGCCTCAGATACATAAACCAGAGTAGGCAGACGCTGGTCAGTCTCCTCTTCTTTCTGGTCATGTGACACCAGTGGCATTATCAGACCTCTCTCGTCTTTCCTCTAGGACCTCACATCTCCCAGTCGTCCTTTGTGCCTGGCCCTTTATGGGACCAGGGAGGGGCCCACTGAGGCATGCTAAGAAGAGGGACCGCCAAGGGAGGTGATGACTTCACCAGAAGCCCAACCACCTCCTCCAACGTATCACTCCCTTTTAACTGAGGTTTGCTGACTGAAGTCTAACTTGAGTCTTTCTTGCTTTATGAACCCAGGTCCCCTAGTTCTGCCCCCCTGAGCTAGAGAGGTGCCCATTAACCTCCGCCTTCCTCCCCCAGCCCCATTTAACTCCCACCCACCCTCTAGGCTTTTCCTACAAGTTCTATTTTTTCCCCAACTTTTCATCATTTCTCCTATTGGCTCTGGCTCCCCTCCAGAACCTCCAAAGCCTTCTTAAATGTGACAGCTAAAATAAGATGCCGGGAGAAGGCCAAGTGCAGTGGGATGATCGCACCCTGTCTTGCATGTGCTGCTTCCTCCTTCCTGGGCCCTGTCCCAGTGGTGGAGGCTGGCCCTTCACTGAGGATATTATCAGGCTTGTGGTCCCCTACGATCCTGGGTCCCCTTGGGTTTTCCTCTTGCCTCCTCCTGCATTGGCGGGGCTTGTGCTTAACTTCTGAAAGCCTTACCTTGTATTTCACCTGTCCTGAATGGATTGTTTTTCTAATCCATCCAGCTTCTCCTGAGTTATATTCTGGCTCCCTTCGACTGAGTGTTTTCCTTCTAGTGCTCCAGTGTAAGCCAAGTTCTAGTTCTGGTCTTGCTTTTATTCATTTCTTATTCACTTATCCATTTAGTCTACAGCTACTTTTCCCCTTTGCACCAGCCACTCTGCTAGCTGGTGGATAACGTCATGCCTAAGGCAGTCCCTGGCCTCCGTGGGGACCAGAGTCTCAACGAGGACCACTGAAATGGAACAAGGGCTGCCTTGTGGAAAGCCTGAAGAAGCATGTAAGAGGGGGCCTGATATAATGGGAGGACTTGTTATAGCATATAGCAACTGTATTGCAGTAATGTCAAGTATGCTGTGGCTTAAAAAAAATCAGAAGACAAACAAACAAAAACCCCTCGAAATCTCAGTATCTTAATGCAATAAAGATTTTCTCACACACACATTCCATTGTAGGTTGTGTGACTCCCTGGGGCAGCCATCCTCTCTACAGGGATCGTGGCTGCTTCTATCTTGTGGTGTCGTGTTCAATACGTGCCAGCTTCCAGGTGACTCTGGCAGAAAGAGAAGAACCGGGAACCTCACACCTGCTTTTAAGTGCCTTGGATTGGAAGAGACGCACAAGGCTCCTGCCCACACGCCATTGGCTGGTTCTGGTCACGTGGCCCCAGCTTAGGTGCGGGGGAGCCTGGGAGACACAGCCTTGCCGTGTGCTCGGACAGAGGACACAGACCGGTGAACGCGCAGCGTTGTCTCTCCCGCAGGGACTCACATGGCCGGAGCCCAGAAAGAGAAGCTCGGTGAGTCAGCGTCACCACAGTCAACCCTTTCTTGTCAGCCACCTGCCTTCAAAGCAGATCTTGGTTGGTCCTAAAGAAGAGGGCCAGAGCCAGAGGCCTGATATGTCCCACCCAGGGAAGACCCATGATGGGGTCCCAGCCTTGTGGCTGTCAGTGTAGGCTTTGGCCCAAACCCAGACTAGCTGTGGGGTCTTGGCTAAGTGGCCTCACAGCCGGTACAGGGTGGTCTGGCTATCCCACTGTGTTGGTCTTGTGCCTGTTGTCCTCAGTCCTCTCCCTGCCCTTTATCTGCCTTCCCCAGACTCTGAGTCAGCTTGGTTTCATCTCCGCAGCAGGGAGCACAGGATCAGGAATGAAGCAGCCAGGTCTGGGTCCCTCTCTTCCTGCCTGGGGCAGCTATGGCCCAGCTCTGGCTCTAGAGGCCATCTGGTCCCGGCTGTCCCGGTGGCTCCAGCTCCCAGGCTCTGCCAACACCCCCTCTCCCTTCTCTCTCTCTCTCTCTTTCTCTGTCTCTCTCTTTCTCTCCCCAACCTTATAACTGGCAGTGGCTTCTCAAGGTTGCTAATTTTTAAGTTACTTTGGTGCCCTATTTGGCTCTTGACTCCTCTAATATCTGCATGACCAGGCCCCTGCGTTATATTCCCTCCATTGTGAACTTGAATTTATTTCTGTTTTCCTGTTTAGATCCTGACTTATACTCCATCTACTTGGCAGGAACCTGGCTAGGTTGGGGGCAGGGGAGGGAAGGGAGTGGGTGTTAAGTGAGATAGCATGAAAAATAGAAATCAAGTACAAACGATGGGCCTATCCCCTCTTTGTGGTCTCCAACATAGACCTTTGCCCTCCCAAAGGCTGTGTCCTCCAAACTGGTCCCAGGCAATAGAAGGTAGGGCCGGGGAGTAAACATGCATTAGAACAAGCTCCGACTGATGCCATCCTGGGCTGGTGCCGAAGCAAAGGGATAAATAGGCAGAGCTGAACCCTCCAAGTTAGAACAGAATTTTCCAGGCGCTTCCTGCAGGCAAGGCCTGTGTTGTGCCATCCATCCTGAAGCCCTGTGCTGGGAAAGCTCGTGGGGAAGACGTTCGGGTGCAGGCAGGGCCTTGCCACATCACATAGATCACCCCCAGGAAGGCGGCCAGCTTGTCAGCCAACGGGCTGGGCAAACTCTGCCATCCATCCTGGCCTAGCTCACAGTGGCCCTGGCTGTACAGGCAGCAGACAGCCCGAGTTCTCTGTATGCAGAAGAACATCTCCGAGGCGGGGAAATAAATAAAATCAGAAACCATCAATAAACCCACTGGCCTCACCGGAGGTGAACAAGCAGCCCCCTGGGGAACTGGGCTCTGCTTCCAAGGAGGTGATTAAATTCTAAACGAACCCAGCACTGTCCCCCAGAAAGGCCAGGACTCTGGGGCTGTGGTACAGGGATAAGAGCACAAAATATTTTTAAAAACCGAGGGATTTTAGAGTGAGAATCAGAACTTTAAAATTGCAGGGGACCTTCCAGGTGGCTCTCAGCCCTGGCTGCACATTGGGATCACCTGCAGGGCATTTAAAAAAAGAGATAGAGAGAAAAGCCAGACTCCTCCCCTCCACAGCCCCTGAAGATGCTGACTCAGTAAGGCTGGATGGGGCCTGAGCTGCTCAGATGAAGAGCTCCTGAACTGCCCTCCAGTCCAGAAGCTTCAAGCTCCACTGACAAGGAACTCAGGGTTTCTGAGAGGGGGGCCAGTCAATCAAATCATGCAGCACTTTTCCCAATGCACAGAAAAAAAATCAGGCTAATGAAGAAAATGTTCTGTATTTAAGGTTTGTCCCCACCCCCCATAAATGTTTCCTCTCCTTTTGGCACCTGATGCTGTATGCCTGCCAGTAACCAATGAGAAGCCAGTATGAACAAGAAATCTCAGAAGCCACTGATCACATCTACTTTGATGACTTTTTTCGGTGGGGAGTAAGCACATGTGCTTAAGCTCGTGTTTCTGTATTGTGTTTCTAGCACAAATATAGTTTTGTATATGTATATCGTTTTGTGTATATATATATATATATATATATATATATATATATATATGGTAGCAAGCATTTCTAGGCAATGTAAGCTCTGGATAACAAAATCAGGTAGTAGTTCCCTCAAATATCCTTTAGAAGAAAGTGGGTTAGGTGTAAATAAATACGACTCCATCTTTTGACCATCCTCAAGGTGTTCATAACTTAAGTGATACGGCCCTCCTAGAGGTCAATCCCAGAACTAGTCTACCAGCGGGTGACTGTCAACCCCACTGCTAATTAGACAAGTGACCTTGAATAAGGTAACTAACATCCCTGTACCTTAGTTTCCCTACATGGGAAAGAGGGATAATAAATGGTACCCACCTCACGTGGTTGTTCTGAGGACTAAATAAGTCTGTGTATTTAAAACTCTTTCAGCAGCACCTGGTGCTTAGTAATGCTATTGGCTAAATACATTTTAGGACTCAGTGGGGGTGTGGGATAGCAGCGTTAGTACCTTTAGAGAGGATGCTTCAGTCAAAGAAATGGTCCTTTATCCATTCTTTTTTTTTAAACTTAATTTTTTTAAGAACAGTTCTAGGTTCACAGCAAAATTGAAGGGAAAGGTATGGAGATTTACCACATACCCACTCCCACATGTGCACAGCCTCCCCATTATCAAGATCACCCACCTGGGCTTCCCTGGTGGCGCAGTGGTTGAGAATCCGCCTGCCGATGCAGGGGACACGGGTTCGTGCCCCGGTCAGGGAAGATCCCACGTGCCGCGGAGCGGCTGGGCCCGTGAGCCATGGCCACTGAGCCTGCACGTCCGGAGCTTGTGCTCCGCGGTGGGAGAGGCCACAACAGTGAGAGGCCCGCGTACCACAAAAAAAAAAAAAAAAAAAAAAAAAAAGATCACCCACCTGAGTCATACATTTGTTGCAACCAATGAACTGATACTGACACGTCATTATCACCTAAAGTCCATGGTTTATCTTAGGGTTCTCTCTTGGTGTTGTACATTCTATGCGTTCGGACCAATGTGTGATGACATGTATCCACCATTATGGAATCACACAGAGCATTTTCACTGCCCTAAAACTCCTCTGTGCTCTACCTATTCATCCCTCCCTCCCCTCTAACTCCCTGGCAACCACTGATCTTTTTATTATGTCTATAGTTTTGCCTTTTCCAGAATGTCATAAAGTTGGAATCATACAGTAGGGAGCCTTTTCAGATTGGCGTCTTTCACTTAGTGATATGCATTTAAGGTTCCTCCATGTCTTTTCATGACTTGAGAGCTCATTTCTTTTTAGCACTGAATAATATTTCATTGTCTAGATGTACCAGTTTACTTATCCATTCACCTTCTGAAGGACATCTTGGTTGCTACTGAAGGACATCAATTATGAATAAAGCTGCTAGAAACATTCATGTGCAGACTTTTATACTGACGTAAGTTTTCAGTTCTTATGGGTAAATACCAAGGACCACAATTGCTGGATCGTATGGTTGGAGTAGGTTTAGTTTTGTAAGATACTACCAAGCTGTCTTCCAAAGAGGCCGCACCATTTTGCATTCCCACCAGCAGTGAAGGAGAGTTCCTGTTGCTCCATATCCTCACCAGCATTCAGTGTTGTCAGTGTTCTGGATTTTGACCATTCTAATAGGTGTGCAGTAGTATCTTGTTTTAATTTGCATTTCTTTGATGACATATAAGGCAGAGCATATTTTCATTTTTATTTGCCATCTGTATGTCTTCTTTGGTGAGACATCTATGAAGGTCTTTGGCCCATTTTTTAGTTGGGTTGTTTGCTTATTTTTGAGTTTTAAGAGTTCTTTGTACATTGTGGAAGCAGTCCTTTATCAGATGTGTCTTTTATAATTATTTTCTCCCAGTCTGTGGCTTGTCTTCTCATTCTCTTGACATAATTTTTTAATCACACAATAATACATGAATTGTTCACCTTTTTAAAAATCCAGACAGTATAGCAGTATATACAATGAAAAAGTAACAGTGCCTCTTGGGACCCATCCCACCCCAATGCCACTTCTTCCCAGAGAGAGATCCACTGCTCTCCAAGCAGTTTGAGACCTGCTAAGTATTTTTCCTGGGAATCCACAGGTAATTAAGACACAGATCCTGCTCTCTAGGGACTGACAGTCTGGGAAGGCAGACAGACAAGAAAATAAAACAGTAGAGAGTGGTGACTGGAAGAAGGCAACTAAGAGGAAGAAGCACATGTAGTGTTTCCAGCATTACCTGTGAGGAAGGTGCCAGGTAAGGAGCTAGAGCAGTGGTTTTCAAAGTGTGGACCTCAGGCCGGCCTTGTTAGAAAGGAGATTCTCAGGCCCACCCAGACCTGCCGGAACAGAAGCTCTGGGGTGGGGCCCAGCAATCTGAGTTTTTCCCAGCCCTCCAGGGGACTCTGATGTGCCCTGAAGGTTGAGAACCGCTGCCCTGGAAGAACTAATCTAAGCTCCCTCCCTGAGACTCCCTGTCCTCCCCTCTGTAAACCAAGAGGGGCTGAGGACAAAATGGGCATATGGAGCTGCCCAGGGAGATGATGCTGTGGCCTTGAGCTCATCACAGGATCAGCAAAAGTGGAGGAGCGACTGAAGGGCGCAGAGCTGCCTGCTGGGTAGGGGTGGGGGGCGAGAGGCCTCACTTTACCCTTTAGCCCTTTGCCCTTTGGACCTGACCCTTTCCTGGGAGACACGTCTCAGCCCTGCCCTTTGCTTAGGAAAGTGTCACTACACACCACATAACGGATTCCTCTGGAGGACTCAGCAGAGTGCACACACCATCCATAATGAATGAGCCCATTTCCTGTGCGAGTCAGGTGGGAGTCAACAGATTAGCCCTGGCAATGGAGTTAAGATCAAGCTCATTTGTTTGCAGGATTATTGGCAGGTCAGGGTCCCTTCACGCGGAGCAGGGAAGGCAGCAGCATGTTCCGTTGGTTGAGAGTCACGTTGTGTGTGGCCTGGGCTCTATTGTGTAAGTATATTTTCATGTAGACATTCTTAGGAGAGAAGGAGGAACACGAATGCCTTGTTCCAGAGCCTGACTGGGTATAGTCAGGGCTGGGACCCTTCAGCCTCTTGTTTTCCACCTCTGCCCCCTCCCAGGACCCAGTTCTGGCCCAACCCCCAGCCTGGTCGGGGGCAGGGAGCTCTGCTAGTTTCTCAAGGTGAATTAATGATTTCTTCTTTCAAGATTCACCCACTCCTGGACTCCCACGTGTTAAGATCACAAAAGAACCCCAATACCTGAGTCACGACTGGAGAAGCTGCACTGGAGGTTTCCAGGATGACTGGAAGGGATGTAGTCATGGTAGCACAGGTGGGCCAACCCGCACAGAACACAGTCAAGGGTTGGGCTGGACGTGCAAGGCCCTGGCTAGCAGCGTCAGCCAGGCTCCAGGGAGGAGGGTCCAAGGGCTCAGAGCCCTGCTGCTCCTTCCTGGGAGAGCCCAGGCTTCAGGTGAGCAGGTGTTGTTCCTCGCTGGGAAAGTTACCCCCTGCCTTTGCTGAAAATCTTATAGTTCCAACACCTACTTTGGATAAAATCCGAACCACTCAGTGCCACCCACAGGCCCCCGAGGACCTTGCCTCTGCCTGGGTGTCTGGGTCTATCCATTGCCGACCCATCCCATGCCCCTCAGCTGTTCCCAGACCATCCTCTGCCTTTGCACTCTGACCCATGGTGTACAAATGTGGCCTCCTTTTGGGAGCCCTTCCTGAGGGGTCAGGAGGACTTTCTTCCCCTCCTGTGAGTATGCCCGGCACCATAGTTCCATCATTTCTCCTGCAGGACTTCTCACACCCTTTGGTAATGATTTGTCTGCAAGCCTGAGTCCTACAGCAGGCTGTGGGCTCCTGACAGGAGTGCCGGTGTTTTCCTGTACATCTATGTCTCCCCACGGCTTACACGCTGGGGCAGCCATGGGAGATGCCAAATGAACAAGGGACTGAAGAGGTTCAGCCTCCAGGAAGCCCCGTGGAGCTTGGGAGACCATGGGTTCCCCAGGGATCCAGTCCCTCCAAGGGCAGCCATATTCTTCTCCTAGCAGGGCCCACTTTCATCACCAGAATGCCTTTTTTTCCTCCCAAAATACTAAAGCAGAAACTGTGGGGAAGGAAACGTGTAGAAGACTCTAGATGACTTTCCTTATTGTCTCTAAGCCAGGCATCCCTGGAGGGGTCAGAGCCCACTCCCTAGTCCTCCCACCTGCCAGCTGGCTCTCTGAAATAGGCAGGTCTAATTTTATAGCCAGAAGGAGGCTACAAGGATGGTAAACTCCCGCCTCAGGGACTTTAATACCCTTGCATCTTGAAGGATCAGTCTCCTTCCCAGAGAGCAGGGCCTCAGAACCCAGAGCCAAGACCATCTTCAGGCATGGGCGGAGAAGAGTGCTGGCTGCGGTGTGATGAGGGAGGGAAGCTGTCTCAGGAGGTGGCAGCAGCTCCCTCCTCCCTTAAATACATCCCTGCCCACTGACAGCCATGCGGCTCAAAGGCCCACCATGAGCACTTCACTCCTGGGGGGCTTAATTTAGACCCTAGAATTCAAATGTCTCTGTGAGGGATAATAACAAGCCATTATCAGTATATCTTCAGGGATAGTTACTTCAACAGATAATGAGAACTGTCTTAGTCTGCTGTGGCTGCCATAACAAAATACCATAGACCAGGTGGCATAAGCATTAAGAATTTATTTCTCACAGTTCTGGAAGCTAGAAGTTCAAGACCAGGGTGCCAGCATGGTTGGGCTCTATAAAGGGCCCTCTTCCTTGCTTGCAGACAGCCTCTTTCTTGCTGTGTCCTCACAAGACAAAAAGACAGCTCTTACCATCTCTTTTTCTTGTGAAGACACTGATCCCATCTCAAGGGCTCCACCCTCATGACCTAATTACCCCCCAAAGGCCCTACCTGCAAATACCATCCCCTTAGGGCTTCAGTATATGAATTTGGTGGGCACGCAAATATTCAATCCATAGCATTCCAGCCCTGGCCCCCCAAATTCGTGTCCTTCTCTCATAAAAAACACATTCATTCCACTCCAACGGCTCCCAAAAGCCTTAACTAATTCCAGCATCAAGTCTAAGTCTAAAGCCAAAAGTCTCAGCTAAATATCAGATATGGGTGAGACTCGGGTAGCTAGAAGTTCCCAGACCATCCTCTGCCTTTGCACTCTGACCCATGAGAGGCAAAATTCCGCTCCAGCTGTGAACCTGTGAATCCAGACAGGTTATGTGCTTCCAGACAAAGGATAGGCATTTCCATTCCAAAATGGAGAAACAGAAAAGAAAAAAGGAGTAATAAGTCCCAAGCAAGTCAAAACTTAGCAAGGGAAACTCCACTAGATCTTCAGTCTCAAGAATAATCCTTTTTGGTTCAATGCTCTGCCTTCCAGACCCACTGGACCAGGGGTCCCTTCTCTGCATCTCTGCTGAGTGGGGTCACATCCCTAACACTCTGGGCAGCCCTGGCCCCTAGTCTTTAGTCAGGGGCTGTCTGGCCCCTGAACAGAGGGTCCTGATGACCTCTGAATTGCCTTTGGGATCCATCTTCCCTTTTCTTGAAGAATAACACCTGCTGCAGTCAGACAGCTCTGTGATCCAGCCCTGAAGGCTCATCTAAGAGGTCCAGCAGTTTTCCTTCATTTCACCCTGTTTTCTCTGTCCCCTTTAGTTCAAGCTGGCAGTGTCATTATATACAGTAAGCCTTCCACATTTGCAGGTTCCACATCTGTGGATTCAACCAGCCACGGATCAAAAATATTCAAAAACAAGTTCCAGAAAGTTCCAAAAAGCAAAACTTGAATTTCCCACATGCAGGCAATTTTTTACATACCATTTACATTGTATTTACAACTATTTACATAGCATTTACATTGTATTTGGTATGATAAGTAATCTAGAGATGATTTAAAGTATATGGGAGGATGTGCGCAGGTTATGTGCAAATACGATTCAATTTTATATAAGGAATTTGAACATCCTTGAATTTTGTTATCTGTGAGGTTCCTGCAACCAGTGTCGTCCCCTGAGTTGTACCCATGACCTCCTTATCAAATCCTGTTCAGCCACACCCTTCGTGTTCATTTCAGATCAAGATATCTGATTTTTTGCAATACAGATAGGCTGACAATTTTCCAAATCTTCAAGCTCTGGTTCCTTTTTGCTTAACAACTGCTTCTTCAATACATCTCTCTTCTTTTGTGCTTTACTATATGCAGTCAGGAGGGAAGCAAAGCACTCCTTCAATGCTTTGCTTAGAAATCTCCCCAGCTAAGTACTCAATTTCATCCCTCGAAAGTTCTACTTTCCACAAAACACTAGAGACGGTTCAGCCAAGTTCTTTGTCACATTAAAACAGGGATTGTGCCTTTCCTCTAGTTTCCAATAACATGTTCCTCAATTCCGTCTAAGGCCTCACCAGAATCCCCTTTAAGGTCCTTATTTCTAGAATGCATCTTAAGACTCCTCAGTCCCTACCCATTACCCAGTTCCAAAGTCACTTCTACGTTTTTTTTTTTTTTTTTTTTTTTTTTTGTGGTATGCGGGCCTTCCTCTGTTGTGGCCTCTCCCGTTGCGGAGCACAGGCTCCGGACGCGCAGGCTCAGCGGCCATGGCTCACGGGCCCAGCTGCTCCGTTGTGGCCTCTCCGTTGCGGAGCACAGGCGCCGGACGCGCAGGCTCAGCGGCCATGGCTCACGGGCCCAGCCGCTCCGCGGCACGTGGGATCCTCCTGGACCGGGGCGCGAACCCGGTTCCCCTGCATCGGCAGGCGGACGCGCAACCACTGCGCCACCAGGGAAGCCCCACTTCTACGTTTTTAAGTATTTGTGACAGCAGCACCCCACTTCTTGGTACTAAAATCTGCCTTACTCAGCTTGGGCTGCCATAGCAAAATACCACAGACTGAGTGGTTTAAAGAGTAGAAAGGTATTTCACAGGAGGCTAGAAATCCAAGATCAGGGTGCTAGCTTGGTTGGCTCCTGGTGAGGGCCCTCTTCCTGGCTTGCAGATGGCCGCCTTCTTACTGTGTCCTCACATGGCAGAGGGAGAAACCTGGTGCCTCCTCCTCTTCTTATGAGGGCACTAATCCCATCATGAGCCCCCCACCCCCTGCCCCTCATCTAAACCTAATTCTCTCCCAAAGTCTCAAACATATGAATTTTCATGGGGTGGGGATGGGGCACAATTTAGTCCATAGCAAGAGTAATGCCCTACGAGAATGAAGGAGCTAACTTAAGCCTCCTGGCTAGAAAAATAAGGCAAACCTCCTATATTCTCATACTGCCTCATATCCTGGAAGCAGGGATATATATGGTTGTTCACGCTGTGCACTGCACAACCCTACTGGTTACCAGTCACATTAGAGACCTTGTAGCTTTGAAAGCTTAATATGACCATTTTTTATGACAGATGGCTGTGATATCTCTTGTCCTAAGAAAATCAGTATATTATGATAAATTTCCAATGTAAGGCAGTAAAATCTTTTGAGGAAGGATTCCTTTTTTGTCATTCATGAGAAGGCACCATGTAAACTAGATTAGCCCTTCTGCAAAGTCTACTTTTGATCTCTAACTCAAGATAACCCTATGAATGGGTATTTGGGGTCCATTTTGCTGGTAAGGAAGTTGACATGGGCAAGATCAAAGTCATCCAGTGGGTAACCTGCAAAGCAAGCCCAAAACAGAGCCCCTTTCCCACTGCATCTGGCCCCTGTAGACATGGTCCTGTGTCTGGTTCCAGTGCCTTCTATGAAGATGTTTCTATTGATGCTCCTCCTTCAGGGCAAGTGTGGAAGGATTGATCTCCCCACACCCTGCCTCTGCCAGGCAGCCCCTCCTCAGCTCCTCCAGGGAGCTCCAGCTCCTCTTGGCCACGCGAGGGCCACCTGGTTCAGGAGGATCGTGTGCCGGGAGCTGGCATTCCCAACCCCAACTCACCCTGATGGTTGAGCCCAGGAAAGGAGGAGGCCCCTTTGGAACTTCTGGGTTTTCTTTTTTGGAATTTGGGAACTGGGTGAAGGGGAGGGTGGAACCCCGGAGTGGTCTGCTGAGTGAGGTCTCACTAAAGCACCTGTAGGGAGATAGACTGAAAAATGAATACAGTTGGAAACCTAGATGGGAAAACCCCAGGTTCTGTTCTGAATAAATGAATGAACAATGAAATGAATGAAAATTAAAGAACAATGCAAATTTGAAGTGTTTGGAACTTCAGTCAAACCTGAGAATAGTTGTTTTTTAAATGGAGGTGTGGCAAATATACAATAGAGTACACAGATCTTAAGTGTACAGCTTGTTGCCTTCTTATCTATGGATACACCCAAGTAACCACCGTTTCCCAGCACGCCCTCAGGCTTCTTGTTGCCTCTTCCCAGTCTCTACCCCACCCCAGAGGTAACTGCTATTTGATCCCTGTCACCAAGATTGGCTTCTCTTGTCCTTGAACTTCTATAAATGCACTGCATACAGTATGTTTTCTTTTGTGTCTGGCTTCTAACAAAATGTCTATTCATGCGTGTTAACAAGTTTGTTTGTTTTCTGTGCCAGGGAGTATTCCACATTCAAATATGCCACAAATTATGTATCCATTCCATTGTTGATGACATTGGCTTGTTTCTAGTTTGGGGCTGAATGAAGTTGCTGGAAACATTCTTATGTATGTTGTCTGATGGATATAAACCCTTACCTCTCCGGGGTCAAAACCCGGCGGTGGAATTGCTGGGGCTCAGAGAGGGTTTCATGGTCTAGTTAGGTTATTCGGGGAGTAGGTCAGAGAGCCTTGTTTCAGGTGCTCCACCACCGTTTGATCTTGGGTTACCCACTTGTCCTTTCTGGGCCTCAGTGGGACTGAGAACCCCTCAAGTGTTCAATATAAGACTGAAAAGAGAATATTTGTCAAGCACCTTGTATGGTGCTTAGCATGTTTAAGAAAGTGATGGTTCCTGTCTACTTCACTCCCCATCCACATTTCACTAACCTCAGCCCAGTCTCCCTTCAGGAAAAGAGTAGCTTAAAATCTCTACCAGTGCTCATCCCGCATAAGCTAGGTGAGGTGTGTAGGTGAAGCACATAAGGACAAAGCTGTCCCTTGTACTAGAATGACCTGCCCTTTGTGGTGGACGTGATGATTCTTCTGCCCACAACAGTATCCTCGTCTTCTGGAAATGTGCCTGTGAATCACTTGGTTCTGGTGAGTACTACCAGTCATGGACCCCATTCCTGCCCCATGCCCCCAACTCCAGCTCCATCCATCAGCCTAGGATGGATCCCATGACACAGGCCTGGCCAGTCAGAACCATTCCTGGGGATTTTCAAATAAGATCTCAGAAGAGAGAGCCCTTTCCTCTCTCTGGTCACAAAGTTTCCAGATGGAGGTGAGTTCAGAGCTGGTTATTGATCAGTTCCGCAACAACTCCCTACCCTTCACCTACAAAGTGAAGAAAAAAGGTCAGTGAGATTAGAGTTTAGGCAGAAAAAACCTGGGAAGCGGAGGAGAGGGAGGGAAAGGGACAGAGCTGCTGGTTCCAAGTGTTCCTGAGGCCAGCTTCTTTGCCAGCCTTCCAGGTTATTCAGTCATCTGAGACAATAAATCTCCCATTCTTTTTAAGCAAACTTGAGTTAGGTCTCTGTCACTTGCTCCCTTTATAGTTCTGACAAATATACCCTATATGAACCTTTGATTCAGACCAAAGGCCCTTCAGGGTCTCCCCTACTCTTTCTCAGGATACATCTACTTGGCCCTTCTCTTTGCACCAAAGTATCACAAGCGTATTCTTTGCTTGTGAAGCCAAGGCTGGTGGGCACTTATTAAGCACACACCTGGTGTGCCCCAGCCCTGGTGTGGGCTCTGAGTTCATGGAGGCAAGTGGATGTCCTGGCCCCTGACCTTGGGCTTTGCAGAATCCTGCACAATTTCTTATAATTGCTCTCTGGTTTATACTCCTTTCCTTGGCATGGTATTGACAAACCAAAGATTCGATAGATTCTCTCCAGGTCATCTATTTAAGGTATCCCCAGTTAATGCAGGAAAGAAATCATGTTCAGTTTTTAAGTGATCGAACTCCAGCCACATTTTATTTATTTTCAGCAACATGCCCAGAGACTTGAGTAGCTGCCCTGGCCTGAGTTGGGGAGTGGACTCCTTGGCCCCAGGAAGATCAGCCCTGCTTGACGGCTGCCTTCCTAGGTGGTCTCTGAAAACCCTAACATTGTGTTACCAGGAGCAGTAGGTGTGTAGTGAGAGAGCAAGACACCTTGACTCTGAAGTCAAAGACCAAAGTGGATTCAGGAAGGAGGGAGGAGGGTTCTGTCTGTCTGTGCCCCAGTGCCTGAGGGGCACCCTGGTCCGTTAAACCAGCTGCCTGACATGCCCCCTGTGAGAGCAATGCCTGACGCTGGCTGTGACAGATCACATCATTTGGCCACAGTTCTTTACTTCTCCCGGTATTCACACCCTTTGTTGTATGTTCTCACCTGGTGGAGTGAAATCCATCCCTTGACTCTCAGCTTGTCATGTGACTGGCTGTGTCCAGTGAAATATTCGTGGGTGAGACACTGCCTAGGCTTGAAAAAAATGCTCTCTTGAAAACATGCCCAGGCCAGCCTGCTGGGGGATGAGACACACATGGAAGAGAACCAAGTTAGCCCGGTCCTCCTAGGCAGGGCCAGCCTGTGTCAGCCAAAAGCCGGCTCACCTCCAGATACTTGAGGAAATCCAGCTGAGGCCAGAAGAACCACACAGCTGAGCCCAGACTAGATCACGGACTGTTTAAATGTTCATGGTTTAAAGCCACTAAGTTTGGTGGTGGCAACATATAACTCATACACCTGCTATAATGCAGAGATTGTCAAACCAGACATGTGCAGATTAACCAGGTGGATAAAAATGCTGAACCACTGAAAGATCCACTGAGTTAGTTAAGATATTTGAAGCGAAAAGAGTTTTTTGAGAATTGCTTCTTAGGGCCTATAGTAAGTAAATGTTAACTACTTGTTATCGGGTTGAGGAATGTACTTTAAGGAAAGGTAAAATTCAATCGTAATTAACTTATTGATATGGCAGGGAGAGCTGCCAAAGCATTTAGAAAACAATTTTAGTTGTTAGTCCCATGAAATATTTTTCTTGAAATGGGTACAAACCCACAATTTTTCTTTTCCATAAAAATTTTTATCTTTTATTTCCTTTGTTGTTTTAACACCTCCATTTTTAGGGCCCCCTTCTTCTCCAGAGGTACACAGTGCCCTAAGGATGTCTTTGGGACCTCTGGTAAGAAAAGAAACAGGAAAACTAACTCAGATCAAAATGTGGCAGATTTTTGCACATTGGGGCACTGGAATGAGAGTGAAACTTGAAGCAGACTTTCTTTCAAAATACTTCTACTATTAGAAGAGAGGAAAAGTAGACCTCAGGGGACCTGAAAAGAGCCAAATGTGGCCATGGTGGCATGTCCTTGAAGATTCACATTTGACCTAATACAGACATACCTCAGAGATACTATGGGTTCGGTTCCAGACCATAGCAGTCTAGCAAGTCACACACATTTTTGGGTTTCCCAGTGCATAAAAGTTCTGTTTATATTATACTGTAGTCTGCTAAGTGTGCAATAGCAATATGTCTGAAAAAAATGCATACCTTAATTCTGAAATACTCTATTGCTAAAAAATGCTACCCATCACCTGAGCCTTCAGCAAGTCATAATCTTTTTGCTGGTGGAGGGTTTGAAATATTGAGATAATTACCAAAATGCGACACAGAGAAACGAAGTGAGCAGATGTAATTGGAAGCTGGCACTGATAGACTTGCTTAAAGCAGGATCACCACCAACCTATGATTTGTAAAACATGCAATATATGTGAAGCACAATAAAGTGAAGTGCAATAAGATGAGGTCAACCTGTAAATCCACGTGAGATTTGCCAGTGATTCCAAATTGGTGGTATCCCCAGGAGCCTTGCAGAAACAAACACAAATCTTTTCTGGAGAACACACTTTATTTTTCTTTTTATCGAAGTAGAGTTGATTTACAATGTTGTGTTAATTTCCGCTGTACAGCAAAGTGATTCAGTTATACCTATATAAACATTCTTTTGATATTCTTTTCTATTATAGTTTATCACAGGATATTGAATATAGTTCCCTGTGCTGTACAGTATAGGACCTTGTTGTTTATCCATCCTATATATAATAGTTTGCATCTGCTAATCCCAACCTCCCACTCCATCCCTCCCCTAACCCCCTCCCCCTCGGCAACCACAAATCTGTTCTCTATGTCCATGAGTCTGTTTCTGTTTCACAGATAGGTTCATTTTTGTCATATTTTAAATTCCACGTAAAAGTGTTATCGTATGGTATTTGTCTTTCTCTTTCTGACTTCACTTAGTATGATAATCTCTAGTTGCATCCATGTTGCTGCAAATGGCATCATTTCATTCTTTTTTATGGCTGAGTAGTATTCCACTGCATATATGTACCATCCTCTTTATCCATTCATCTGTCGATGGACATTTAGATTGTTTCCATATCTTGGCTATTGTGAATAGTGCTGCTATGAACATAGGGGTGCATGTATCTTTTTGAATTATAGTTTCGTCCCTATATATGCCCAGGAGTGGGATTGCTGGATCATATGGTAATTCTATTTTTAGTTTTGCGAGGAACCTCCATACTGTTTTCCATAATGGCTGTATCAACTTACATTCCCACCAACAGTGTAGGAGGGTTCCTTTTCTCCACACCTTCTCCAGCATATGTTATTTGTAGACTTTTTAATAATGACCATTCTGACCAGTGTGAAGAACACACTTTAAATATAGATCTTGAAGTATTCTCACAGATAAAAATTGCAAGTAACTTGGAGCTTGCAATTTAAAACCACCAAATACACAAGGAAACAAACCACCATGAGCAAGAGTTATGAGAAACAATAAACTGAAGGATCAGATTCCCCCAAATGGGAACTACTGTAATCATCTGATACCCAGTACAAAAGTAGTAAGTTTGATATGTTTAAAGAATGAAAAGGAGAGTGAAAGGATGGTGAAGCAAAGAAGAGCTATCAAAATTGACCAGTTTGCAAAAGAACTAAATATAACTTCCATAAGTGAAATAAAAGAAGTGAAATTTAAAACTCAATAGAAGGGGCAAATAGCAGAGTGAGGCATTGCTGAAGTGAGAATTTGTGAACTAGAAAATAGATGGCAATTGACCCCACTGCCTAGGAAACTGAGTCCTTGTAGTGAAGAGACTGGATCTCAATTTCTGGGAGGATGGGTGGCAGCTGGACCAGGCTGGTGGTGCCCTGTTCCCTGCAGTGAGATGGACAGATGGAAAAGCATCAGCCATCACTTTCTCTGTTAGGGAGACAGGAATTGTGGGAACAGGGAAGTCTCTATAGTAAACCCAGTAGTAAAATAAGCTGCATCAGGGACGACCACCCAGAGTCACAAAATGCTTCAAAAGACAGTCACAGCAGGTGTTCTGGTTGTCTCTTGCTACCAGTCGCCCCAAAATTTAGGAGCTTAAAACAACAATAATCATTTATTTTGCTCAGGACTCGGCCACTTGGGCGGGGCTGGGTGGGAACAGCTTGCCTTTGCTCTCCATTGCATTAGCTGGGTTACTCAAGCGGGTGCTAGAGGATAGCTTTCAAAGTGACACGCCCTCACCCCCAGGTGCTAGCTGGTGCTGTCAGCTAGGAGACATGGGTCTCTCCAACAGTTATTTGGGCTTCCTCACAAGATGGTGGCTGAGTCCCTGAAGAGAAGGCAGACGTGCAGGATAATTTTTTTTCTTTCTTTGGCCACACCACGCAGCTTGCGGGATCTTAACTCCCCAGCCAGGGACTGAACCCAGGCCGCTGCAGTAAAAGCACCTCATCCTAACCACTGGGCCACCAGGGAATTCCCTGCATGATATTTTTATTATTTGGCTTCTGAAGCCACATGGTGTCACCCTTCAGCTACACCCTGTTGGTTGAGGCAGTCCCAAAGATCTTCCCTGGTTCGAGGAGTGGGGGGAGGAGGAAGTTTCTAGAAGAACATGTGGCAGGAGGGGTACTGTTGCACCATCTTTGGGAAATGCAATCTGCCACAGGTGATGCCAATCCAGGATCAGGTGATGGTTGGAGACCTAGGCAGGCAGCCCACCCAGCTATCATCACTGGGCTGGGATTTGGTGGCAGAATTACAACCCCTGAGGGGGGTGGTAGACAAGAGCAGGGCCAAACCTGGGAGTTTATTAGCATAACAGAGTGGTTAAGAGTACAAATTCTAGAGCCTGTGTTTGAGTCCTGGCTTCACCAATTAGTAGTTTATGATCTTGGACAAGGAAATTAACCCCTCTTTGCCTCAGTTTCCCCATCTATTTCACTACTTATCTGATAGGTTTGTTGTGAGGCTTCGGCGAGTTCAAAAAGGTAAAGAGCTTAGAACGGTGCCTGGCGCCCAGCAAGTGCTATCTAAGGATAAGCTAATACTGTTAATAGGCTGTTTCTCAGAAAAAGCACTAGGAACAAAACAGGGAACCAAACAGCCAAATGGTGTGTTTCGGAGCTTGGAAGTGAGGCAAACTTCCAGAAATGAGGACCTCCAGTAATGAGAAGGATGCTCCTGAGAGAGAGGAGGGGCCTGAGGCGGATCCTTGGTGCAGCGAGGAAGGTGTCTTGGAGTGGAGAGAATTGTCTCTCAGCCCTGGCCTGGAGGCCTTGCTGGGCTCAGAGGCAATGTCAAGTTCAAACACTACAAAATTCTCTGCAGTATTTTTCAAGCAGTAAAAATAGTCAGGAGTCCTGAGGCTATTCAGAAATGGAACGACTGTTTTCTCTTTAACGAGCCGCCATACACGGTGTTTAATGAAAACTGCAGGAGCGGGCGAGAATGTGGACCCAAGGAGCTTGGAGGGCCGTGGCTGCAGGAGTTTGTTTGTCAGGGCTGGGGGGACCCTCAGAGGCCCGGCACAGCCGCACTCCTACCCCCAGCTCCTTTCATGCAGGCCCCGTGGCTGCCTCCACGTTCCCCATGGATCCTCATCATTATTCTTACCCTGGTCATCATGGCGAAGAGTCGTGCTCCACCTGCATCGAATATCTGTGGGGCAAGTAGGGCAAATTACTTTACCTCAGTTTCCCCATCTAGAAAGTGAGGATAAATGAGTCGTTCTTCACAGGGTTGTCACTAGATCAAGCAAGATGCATACTGGAGGTGCCGGAGACTTGTCCACCTCCGCCCCTTGGCATCCCCGGTCAGAGCAATTGAGGTGGATCTTGATGCTTTCAAGGTTGCAAGCATCGAATTCCAAGTCATGTTCTGTGAGGTGCTCTTTGATAAAGGGGTTCCAAAGTCAAATGAGTTTGGAACCTGCTGTGCTCTCCATATGCTCCTCCCCACTTGCAGGGTTGCGATGCCCGTGAGTATTTTAAAGGTTCTGAGAAGTCCTGGTATAAACAATCCTGCCATGTTTAGCATTTTCTAAAATCTCTCACCATGGAAACTCTGGTTCATACGAATTTTTCTTTATTTGTTTCACCCATTAGCGTCATGGGGCATGGTCTCTAGGAAACACCAGGGTGGCAGCAATCACATGTGCAGAATCACTTAATTTCTCTGAACTCATTTCTCATCTGAAAAATGAGGGTAACAAACACCTGCCTTGCAGGTTGCTGTGAAGATTAGAGGTTAGTGTACACAAAACACCTAGCCCCGGGGCCAGGCACTCAACGGATGGGCAATAAGTTGAAGCCGCTGTGACTTAGGCAGAGCCACAGGCGCAGGGAATGACACTGAGGGATGCAGGTACGAAAGGTGAGAACTGAGGCAGGGGCTTGAGCATGAAGGGCCAGACCAGCACAGGCTGGCTGGGGCTGAGCCTAGGGGTCCAACGTGGTAGTTATTCCGAGCACAAGGGGCATCGCTGGGCCTGCGGGAGAGGGACATGAGGCCTTGCCAGGGGCTTGGAGGACTGTTGGGCCCAGGGGTGGGTAAGGGAGTCATTATTAACTCCTTCATTCCCCAAACATTTACTGAGCACCTACTGCATGCACGCCAGGCACTCTTAGTGAGAGAGGGTAAGTCAGTGGACAAGACAAAGTTCCTGCCCTTGTGGAGCTTACACTGTCAACAGACAAACAAACTAATAATGTTTTAGGTGATGATAAGGGCTACAAAAAGTAAAGCCGGGTAGAGGGGTAGAATGATGGGTGGGTGTTATTTTAAGTAAGGTGGTCAGAGAAAGCCTCTGTGAGGAGGTGATGTGAGCAGAAAGTGGAAAGAAGCAGGTGATTTCAAACTCACTGATTCAGCATCATCATCGTGGTCATCAGTAAATCATCATCCTAAGTCCCCCCAGCCACCTCCGTATCCCTATTGGCTGGGCTAAGTGCTCTCAGGATCTGCTTTCCTTCCCGGGGTGCAGTTCCAAGGCTGACCACAAGGTGGAGGAGTGACTCTAACCCGGTCCAGGGGCTGTGAGCTTGAAGATGGATCCAGAAGACCTGAATCCAAAGCCCCCATCTCTAGAATCCTATCAAGGTTGAGAGTAATCGCAAGCTGTCTTCAGCCACAGGAATCCCATATAATTGGGTTGTAAACTCGACCGTTGGTGTGGTGGGAGCCTTTGGCTATCTGCCACCTAACGACTAGAGGCTTGGGGGAGGGAAAAGGTAAAGCCCCCAAGGAACTTCCAGGGAAGCTGAGGGAGGGGCTGATAGGCCCCCAGCACGGCTTCAGGGGATCCCAGGGCTGGGGGTGGCACAGTCACCAGGAGAGCAGTTCCAGCGGGGACTCTTCCTCTTCCATCTGCCTCTAGCTGTGGGGAAGGCAGGAAGCAGAGAGGGAACTGGTTCTAAAAGCCAAGGCCTGCGTTCAGCACGACCAATCTGGAGCGAGTAACAACCTACCTGTGTGTGGTTTATGCCCATCTAGCTGCTCCTATAAAATCCATCTTAGCTTTGGGACAGGGCAGCTGTGAGCTTGCTGGCTGCCGGCCCCGTTTCTGGGGAAAAGGGACCTGCTCAGGACCCCCCACCCCCCATTACGCCCTGGGCGGTAGCTGCAGGACAATCCCTGGTGGCAAAACTGCCACGACCCCCTGTTTGGAGTCTTCCCTGAGTGCCCACTGAAAAGGGGTGAGCTGGCTTGCTCCCCTGGATGGCCAGGACCCCCCGCTCTTCCTCCTTGTCAGGAGCATTGATTACCCTCCCAGACTCATTCCAGCGGGGCGGAATTGCAGGGTTTCCAATTTTCCTAGCATTTTGCTACCCAATAACATGTGAACAGATGCTGCAAGTTTCTCTCCGAGGATTCCCAGGTAGGGAGGGAAGAATTTTCTCCGTGAGGTTCTTTGCTTTTCTCTGGGAGGAGAAAATCCATTTCACGTTGCTCTGTGATTTCACTAACCCGTAAATGCACGGCTGAGGGCTCTGGGTGAAGTTCCACCTGTGCCCTGACTCTGTCCGCAAATGGGGCAAATAATACTTACCTGGTAGGGTCATCCGGTCAACTCAACATGCTAACACATGTCTAACAGCACCTGGCACCTCATCAGGGTTCAATAAATAGTCTAGTGTATCGTTTATGTCTAAATAGCCTAAATAAGGGCCAACTACGTATTCATATCCATGAGCTTGTTTATTCCACAGAGAAATCTGGTTTGGTGCATTTCTCCTTTTTTTTCTTATTATTTTTTTTTTCCCACAAGAAATATATACACTTGTGTTTTACAGTACAGTTCTTGGAGATGTAAAATTCAGATCCTTGTCTACATTAGGTAAAGATTCCCCTCTGAATAAGCTTCTGGAGAGGGTGCAGACCAGCTGTTTCTCCCAGGCGGTGTTCAGCTCCCTATCAACACTCATCAGCGTGCTCAGAGCATGTGAGCTTTATTAAAATAGACCTTCAGAGGGGGGTTGACAACACTCTGCAAATAATTACCATTAAGGTCTATAAAGTCACAGAGGTATATGCCTGGGGTTCTCTAACTCACTTTTCTACTAAATGACCTTGGCCTCTGTTCCAAGTTCTGATCAGGGGATGAGGCGGCTGATTCCCAGGATATGATTCTTCAGGCCATTTTCTGCCAAACTGAGAAGCCAAGCACAGAGGACGTGCCTGGCCTACATGAGGGCAAGGTCAGGCCTCAGGTCTGGGTTTCGAGCTCGGTTCGGTCAGGGAGGACAGTGTCCCCTGGACACTAGGGAGCTTAAGGCCAGAAGTGGGCCCCTACCCACCCACCTTCCCCAGCTATCCTGGGGCTGGAAGCATAGCTCTTACTGGGAGGGTCTGTGGGGCACTCCTCACTGGCTACCCACCCACTCCGCACGCACGCCAGCTATAGGGAGGGTACAGCCATTAGGACCCTCCTTTGTAGACAAAGAAACTGAGCCTAGAGAAGCAAGGAGCAGGAACACACAGCTAGACAAGGGCAGTGGCCACATTGGTGGGTTGAAACCCCAGTTTCCACACGGAGGCTCGTTCTTCTGTGTTTTTTTTTGTTTGTTTTTTGTTTTTTTTGTGGTATGCGGGTCTCCCTCTGTTGTGGCCTCTCCCGTTGCGGAGCACAGGCTCCGGACGCGCAGGCCCGGCGGCCATGGCTCACGGGCCCAGCCGCTCCGCTGCATGTGGGATCCTCCCAGACCGGGGCGCGAACCCGGTTCCCCTGCATCGGCAGGCGGACGCGCAACCACTGCGCCACCAGGGAAGCCC
>NC_041231.1:74661283-74691261 GCF_002837175.3 Physeter macrocephalus | reverse complement strand
GCCATGGCTCACGGGCCCAGCCGCTCCGCTGCATGTGGGATCCTCCCAGACCGGGGCGCGAACCCGGTTCCCCTGCATCGGCAGGCGGACGCGCAACCACTGCGCCACCAGGGAAGCCCCTCGTTCTTCTGTTTTCTTTCACTTGTTTATTCCTTCATTTTTTTGTACACAAGAAATATGTGAGTCCATTCTGCTTACATGTAAGATAAAAATGAAATTCTTTCAATCCCCTGTAGTCTCCCTTCCCGTGGGTGAGCACCAGTATTTGTCAAGTGTGTCCTTCCAGGCCTTTTTTCTACATGTACACACACACAGTTGATATTTTGAAAATATAAAAGAGATTACACTATACAAACATTTCTATGACCTTTTTTCCCTTAACGTGTTTCTCTTCAGATTCATGTATTTAGACCTATCTTCTTTTTTAAATGTCCGTACTGTTCCATAAAGTGGCTGCTGTATCATAATTTCACTCCACCCCTACTAATGTTCAGTTAACTCTCTGTTGAAAGCAGATAATAATAGTACCTGCCACACAGGGTTATTGTGAGATTAAATGAGATGATACATGCACATTTCTTAGAATCAATCCCAGCACATACGTGTGCACGCACACACAGAGACAAAACTATTAGCTCTCATGATCTTTACCAACATTATAATCACTATTATTGATGGACATTAATGAACATTATTTCCAGTCTTTCCTATTATAAGGAATGCTACAATGAAGATTTTATGTGTGAATTTGCCTATGGAGTATTTTTCTGGAATGCTGGGTGAGCAGTTTGAAGGGTGGTAGGAGAGAGAGGTCGGGGTATTTCTTCCCTGGTCCAGCCCCATGTCTCCGATGTTGGCATTGTTCTAAGACTACAGCTCCCCCAGGGCAGCCCCTCTGCATGCCTCACCTCTCGTGGGACTGAAGTCCGTTTAGCCCGTGAGTGGTGACAGCCTCTTACGCTGGCTGGCCTCTGGGGGCCTTGCCGTCCTTTGCTTATTCCCTTAACCCTGTTCACCCCCCATAAGCTGATCCTTTATGTAATTGCCATCATTTGAACCATCTGGGGGTGAACTCTGTTTTCTGTCTGGGCTCTGTATGACACCCCAGCCTTTTGCTTGTTGTAAATTGCCTATTCATATTCTTTACCCATTTTTATAGCACTGCCTTTGTGATTATTTATAAAAACTCTTCAAATAGTATAAATATTAGTATTTTGTTAAATATGGTATAAATATTTTATCTTAGCTCTTCTTAAGAAATTTTTAAAATGTAATACACTCTTGTAGTAAAACCAAAAATGCAATAGTACAGAAGGGTATAAAATGATAAGATGAGAATCAGACGTCCCCAGAATGAGAGGCCTTCCTGTAAACTCTGTGAATGTGCACAGCATGGAATGTTGACACATGAAGGAAGGTGTGACTGTGTGAGGCTAACACCTACATCCCAGAAGTCTTAGGAAATAATTCTCCCAGAGCACCATTCCAGTTCCAGCCAGGGGTAAACATCAACCCTGCAGCCACTCTCCACGCTGGGGCCTGGGGGCAGCTGACTGCACAGCTGTTCTATAGACAGTCTCCCAACTAATCACCTTGACTCTGACCCACCTTCCTCTTCTGGCCTCGCATTTGTCGGCTGCAAGAGAAGAAGGAGTCTCTTCCTCCCCGCTGTCCTTCTAAGACCTGGTGAGCTTGGCGGGTTGCCTCTCTGCTCTGGGCTCTCCCCTGATCTGACTCAGTCACTCCCTGCTCTCCTCTCAGACCTCAGAGGGTCCATGGATGGCTCCCTCCTGTCTTGCAGGGGATGGACACACTCCCTTTGGACCGTCTTTACTGCCATTTCAGTGGGAAGGGGTAATGGTTACGCTTGTCCTCTGTTGGAAGCCTGCGGTGACTTGAACCACAGGAAACAATTGTTGCAGCTCCTGGGGGAGGTGGCTTGATGGGGCAGCCCATCAAGCCACCTCCAGTCTGGACCGCTAGCCCTTCCTGCTGGCCCCCTCCCCCGACACAGGTGCACACGCCCACCTTGCCTGCTCTTGGTCTCTCCAATACGTGCCGGTTAGAGCCTCTGCCTCCTGCCAAAAAGTAGTTAAGTTCAGGAGTAGGCATCAGACTGTCTATCCTGTCACCTCCCTCCGAGGGCCCTTCCCCACCTCTAGTGCCCAGTTTGAGGTCCTTCCCAGGCCTTCTCGTCCCTCCCTGGTGGTTGCAGTGATCTTCAGCCTTGCACAGGCTCCACTGTGACCTGGCCTCTGGGCACGGGGTGCACCCCATGGCTGGAGGGCAGCCCTCAGCCTGGGACACCAGGCAGATAGTTAGAAGAAGACGGGACCCCCCACTCCCTACCCTTTAGGAGGCGAGAAAGTTTACCTGGAAGTGGTGTCGGTGAGTGGGGGAAAACAAACCAGGTCTGTTGTAGAACAGCATGTGCCAGCCATGCCCTGGTGCCTGGTGGCCCAGCCACACGACCTTGGGCAGGGCTGGGTGTGGAGGGGGCGTGAGATGGGGCAGCAGAGGTTGCAGGAAGGTGCATCTCAGGCAACTCGGGGAACTCGGAGCTCATTCCCGGAGCTCCCAGAATGCCACTCCCCTGAGGAGTCATAGCATCACAAGATTGGCCTGTACCTAACTCCTGTTGCCCTAGGCCGGCCACGGGACTCTCCCACGCCGCCTTCTTCACCCCAGTCCTGCTCTGGCACCCCACTTAACCATGAGGTAATGCCTCGGAAACTTCTAGTTCTACCACCTATGGAAGCTGCTCTTTTCAAGGTCACCGTTGTCCTCTATGTGGCTGAATCCCATTGGTTAGTCACCTATCCTCATCTTGCCGGACCATCCTGCATCTTTTGACATATTCTTAAGTTCTCTTAGATCTTTTAAACTCTCTCTTCTCCTGGCTTCTGTGACCTCACACTCGTGGTTCTCCCTCTGCTTCCTGCTCCTTTTCTCTCTCCCTTGCTGGAGCCTCCATCTCGACGCCCCCCTCAGAGGCTGTGTGCAGTTCTGGGACCCACTGTTCTTTGTTGCCCATATCTTCCTTGGTCCCAGATTTATATCCCCCACCCTGGCTTCTCCAGTGCGCTCTAGACTCCAATACAGAACCCCCTATTTGACATCACTGCTTGGATGTCCAATGGCATCTCTAACTTAGCGTGTCCCAAAGCAGAGGTCCTGATTTCCCCACCCCAGACCTGTTCCTGTCCTGTCCTTCCAATCTCTACATGGCAATACCTTCCACCCTTCGTTCAAACCCCCAGACTAGGAGGCAATTCCAGGCTTTTCCCTCTCCTCTCATATCCATGTGGACAATAAATTCTGTTGGTTCCAATACAAAACATAACCCATAACTATCCTTGTACCTATGTCTCCACAGCCCCTGCCTCACTCCAAGCCACCCATTGCTCGTGTGTGTGGTTGCAGTAGCCTCCTAACTAGCTGCCCACCTCTTTTATGCACCCAGGGTTCTTTCTGGTTTTATATGTGAATCGTGTCAATCATTCTTCCGCTAAGATGCCAAAGGACCCATTACATTTACGATACTACCTTCTTATCATGGTTCGTGAAACTTGTGGTCACGTCCATCTCTGCTCTCATTCTCTATGCCTTTGTGCCTCTGTGCTTCAGACACACTGGCCTGTGGTCCTGCTGTAGGGCATAGCATTTGTCCCTTCCACACCTAGGATGCTCTCCTGGCTCATCCTGTGGCTGGATCCTCCTGGTCATCCCTGTCTTGAGTCAAAAGGCATCTTCTCAAAGTCTTCCTTGTTCATCACATCCAGGTGACCACCGCACCCACCCACCCACGCCCGGTTGCTACCACGTCACACTTATAGTTTTTCCCAGCAATCATCTGAAATGACATTGTTCATTAATGTGTCAAGAGGTTAAGAGCCTAGGTTCTGGAGCCCGCCGACCTGGGTGCAAATCTCAGCTCTGCCGTTTCTATCTGTGTGACCTCAGACAACCCAGATGGTGTCTCTGTGCCTCAGTTTCCACATCTGTGAAATGGGGGTGATCTAAGCAGGCCCATGAGCCAAATCCAATCCACTGCCTGTTTCTGACTGACCCGCAAGTTAAGAAGGCTTTTACGTTTTTAAATGGTTGAAAAAAGTCAAAAGAAGAATATTTTGTGACTCGTGAAAATTATATGAAATTTAAAATTTCAGTGACCATCAATAAAGTTTTATTGGAACACAGCCACCCCCATACTGCCGCTTCCATATTACGATAGTGGAATGGAGCCATTTGTGACAGACTGCAGGGCCCACAAAGCCTAAAATATTAAAGCCTAAAATATTTACTATCTGGTTCTTTACAGAAAATATTTGCTGACCTTTGAGATAAATACCTACCATCTAGGGTAGGTATTTATATAAATACATGATATAAACGAATTATTACATGTAGAGTTCTTAGAACGGTGCCTGATATCTATATAGATATAGATTAGCCATAGATGTTAGATAGATATGTAGGTAGGTAGGTAGACGGATAGACAGATGGGTAGATGGATGGATGGAGATATAGGTGTGTATCAGCAACATGAAAGTATCAGATATTGTTTGATATCGGCCTTCCCTGTGCCAGCCTGTGCAATAGAACTTTCTGCTACGGTGGAAATGTCCTGTACCCACACTGTGCGATGCAGCAGCCACCAGTCACATGTGACTATGGAGCATTTGACATGTGGCTTGTGTGACTAGGAACTGAATTTTCAATTATAGTTAATTATAATTAATTTCAATTTTAACTTAAAATGCCACCTGGGGCTAGTGGCTACCAGATTGGACAGCCCGGCTCTAAAGCAAAGCCCATGAGAAAATGCAGGCCTGGCATATGGTAAGTACCCCATAAACATCGGCTGTGCTGCTTCCTCCCTCGCGTCTCCCAGACTCCGTTCTCCCACTCCTCTCTCTCCTCTTATGGTCCCGTGCTTCTCCTTCGCTCTTTGTCCCACTTTCTCTCCTCGGGGCATGTCCTGTCTACCCCCACTCTGTCCCCCATCGCTACCCTGCAGGCCTCTCTGTCAGGGCATGGCCCATTGGCATCTACACCTCATCCTCAGCCGACTTAGCTGTGGCTGTTAAGTCAGCCCTGATAATTCGCCATCTGGTCCCGGCCCTTAGCAGAGCAGAGGAAGCCAGGCCAGGCGGATCCTGGCTGGAGACAGGGAGGGAGGGTAACCAGGCCCCTCGGTGCAGCAGCCAGGGACGCTCCCTCATTTCCAAGGCTGGCACTGCGCTCACAGGGCACCTGGTGCCAGGAGTCTGTGCCAGGCTGAGCAGGGCCGCCAATCACAGAGGAGCCAGGGGCCTGCAGTGGGGAGAGTGGCCAGGAGCCTGGCTGCAGGTGCCGCGGGCAGACAGCAGATGGATGGTTTGGAGACAGGGACGAGAGGGCTGCCGGGCAGCATCCTCAAAGCATTCCGTTCCCTACTTAAGGGCCTTGTTACCATCGCTGCGGCTGTGGGGCCCTTGTCAGCAGCAGGAGAGGGCATCGGGGAAGACTTGTTCAAGAGTGAAGTTCCCATCCCGCGACAGCCCATACTAGCCCATCTTGTAGCCACCGGCCCTGCCCTCACACAGAGCCCATCAGCCACAGGGCACACGGCCCCCTCCAGGGAGGCTGGAATAAGCAGGAGGGGTCTGGGTACCAGCAGGAAGGTGCCAGGCTAGTGAGGGGACACTGGGCCCAGAGGTCAGAGGGAACATTTCAATAATTTTTGATTAATGCACGAATGAGTGAGTGTGCTGAACCGTCCCAATATTTTTGGGAACAAGCAAGTTAACGACTCAGGAAACCTGCCCTCCAGGTCTGACTCCGCCTCTCAGGACTAGCTGTGTGTTGCTGAGCAAGTCACTTGCCTTCATCTGGAAAACAAAGGGGTTGGACTGGATCGACGGTTCTTAACCATTCTTAACGGTTCTTAACTGAGGGAGCGTATTTAGAAATGTGGGGAGGCCTTTTTGGTTGTCACGGTGATGAGGAAGTGTGACGGGCCAGGGATGCCAGCATCCTGCAAAGAGCGATTGTTCCACCCAAGAAAAATCGTTCCCCCAGAATGCTGGTAGTGCCCACTGAGATGTGCCCAGCTGGGACATCCGCCTGTATGCAGGAGCCACTGTGGGTGCTCTACCCGCTGGCCCCGGCCTTGACCATTTTGGCCACTCCCAGGTTAGCTCCCAGTTGGCACCACCTGCGTTTCTTCACCAGAGGGCTTTCTCTGGCAGCTGGATTCTGTTCTGCCTGCTCACGTTGACAGCCAGAATGCTAGGAGTTAGCAGGCCCTGGGTGCAGCCCTCACCAGTAACTGAGGGAGTTGGTGTATACATACCCCAGCTCCCTATCCCTCGGGTAGGTAACTCCGAGCTCCATTCCACAGGGTCTCTCAGAGGACTCTGTTGCCCACAGTGGGACCTAGGATGATATCATTGTCCATGGGCTCCTTCCATTCCTTGTCTTACTCTCAGCTCCCTTATTTTCACTCGAATTCTTATCTCAGGGTTGGCTTTTTGGGGAGTCCGTACCAAGGCTTTCCTGCTAAGCTGTCTAGAGAGGCTGGGACATGAGTGCCCCTGCCCATCTGGAGTTTGGAGGAGCCTGAATAACTGCTCAGGACTTTGAACTTAACCAAAGCCCTCGGATGGATGGTGCTTGGGTCAGGTGTGCAGATGGCAGGGACCCCACACCGCCCAGCATCCCCACGTCCCGAGCACACACAGGGACAGCTGCGGGGGCCCAGATCTCATTTCTCCCCTCGGCACCCTCCTCTAGGCTCATCACTGGGTGAAATCACCCACTGGCCAGGAGAGGGGAACAGCCACCTCAAAATACACCCTTCTCATGATGGCCAGTGCTCAGTCATTGATGGAATCAGATGATGCTCGCTTCGTCTCCCCCAGGGGCTTCTCCTTCTTTCAAAGGGAGATAAAAGTGGAGGAAGAAAAAATGGAGCAACTCCTGGTTATTTTCCATCTGTTCTCATCTGTCTGGTCTCAGTGAAAAGAATCCAACATATGCCGAAATTGTCCCAAAGACCAGGGCCAGCCATGAGTTAGAAGCAACAAATGAAGTGTGTAGTGGGGACAGGGGAACAGGACAGCAGCTGCACAAAGAAAAAGAAAATGGGGCCATGTCTGGAGGGCAGATGGCTGGTTGGCTGCCCCAGCCCTCATTCCAAACCCCTTCCCTTCCACATGAAGGTACTAAGTGACAACCCTTCTAGCCAATCAACATGTGCTGGAGGGATCATGGGGACAGCTTTTGCTGACCTAATAAAGATACTGCCTCTCGCCCCTCCACCGTACTTCCACTTTCTCCTGCTGAAAATGCAAATGTGATTGCTGGAACTTCAGCAACCATCCTGGGCTTAGAACAGAAAGACTAAGAAAATCTCAGACTTCAGGGCTGACGTCCTTGAACTTGTACGGGTAGCTACCTACCTATTCTTATTATGGGAGAAAAATGAAGTTTTCTCTTTTTTGGACACTGAAGTTGGGTTTTCTGATCATTGCTGCCCAACACATTCCTGACTGAGGCAGTTGGCCATGCTCTCTTGTCCCTGCACAGCTCCATCATATGTCAGCTCCAACGTGTGCCCAACCTCTCAGCCCAACTTTTCATCATAGCCATTGTCGTGGGAATAAGCTATTCACAGCACCCCTCCCCCCACCTTGGCAATAGCTGCCTAGAACCTGCCCAGCATGCAGACATACGAACAACCTTAAAAAGTGCAAGGATGTCGACACCACCATGGCATGAGGCAGCCATTGCCCGGTGATGGCCAGAAGCTGAAGGATAAATAATGCCCTCTTACCCCACCCCACCCCCACCTTGAGTAGACATTTTAGAAGCACTTAGAGGCCCCCAGTGTGACGGTAAAGCACTCAAATCGGCTTATTCTCCTTCCTATTTCATTTTTCCCAGCTCCCTACTTCTGTTTCTTCCCATATCCATAGACCTTGTTTCAGACTTTGGGGGTTAGGGGGACCCGGGCTAAGACATTTTAGATCACTGAGTCATCTTGGTCTGCTTGCTCACCCTCTCTGGGCCTCAGTCTTCTCCTCTGCACAGTGGGTAGACCTTGCATCGCATGTTCTCTGGGGTCCCTCCCTCTTTGCATCCCTGGGGCCCATCCTTGTCCCTCCACAGCATCGTGTCAGCCCCAACTAAAGGTTCCCCAGGGGCAGGGCCCACGACTGCCTCAGCCTGTCTTTAGGGGACCCAAGCTCGCATCACACACACAGTGAGTGGAGAAGGGAAGAGGACAGCCAGAAGAAAGTGTTAATTATAAAGTGAAGCAAACCAGAAAGAAAAAAGAAACAACCCTCAGGCTGGAAGCTCAGTCATGTGAAGGGGAAGAGATGGGGTGTTGCCAGGCGGGTGCTGAGCCCATTAAATGGGAATGAGCTGGGGTGGTGTGTGCCAGCCAGGGGCAGGGGTCAAACACACAGCCAGTGCTAATTAGCTGCAAGTGGCTTTGGTCACAGGTTACCAAGAGCAGAAAACACTCAGTCCTGCCAGGGCATTGCTGAGGGGGGTGGGGGAGAGGGGAGGGAGGGAAGAAGATGGCTGAAGGGCTGGCGGAAGCCTGGAAGCACAGGGCTGGGACGCGTGGCTGGCACTGAGCTGTCCGATCCTTTCCAAGCCACCTGACTTCTAAGCTCTTCTCCTGTGGGAGGCTCAGAGGCAGCGCAAAGAGCCCTCCCTGAGGGCCCACCTGCACCAGGTTCCACAAGAAAGGGGATGCAGTCCCTGACCTCACGGAGGGCACAATCCAGTATGGAAAGTACTTCTAAGATGGGGTGAGCACAGCCGAGGGAGCGCTCACCGGGGTTGAGGCTTCAAGAAAAGTTTCCAGGAAGGAGTAGTTTTGTTGAAATCTGGGAGAAGTAATCCAGGCAAGCAAAATGGGGGAGGCTGGGGGAAGGAAAAAGCATGCCCAGCAGAGGGACCTGCAGGTGCAAAGTCCACGAGGCAAGAGAGAGCGGGGCAGTTTCAAGAGCTCCCAGCCCTTCCGGACACCTCTCCCTCAGCCTGTTGCAGCAGAGGCTGCTGCTTACTGAGCCCTGTGCCTCTGGAGGGGTTCCCCACCCAGGGTCATGATTTCTGTCTCTTGCCCCTAGGTCTCTTGAATAGTAGAACTGAGTGGTGCAGGGTGTGACCCAAACTGGGTGCTTGGACCCTGGGCCTCCAGCTTAGGATTCCATTCTGCCCTCTCAATATGAGACTAGGGGGAGGCTGTTAGGTCACCTTTCCAGGAGTCAGGTGGGAATGCAAGTGTGTCATTCAACAAACACTATGACAGCCTCCATGCTAGGGGCAAGAGCCACAAAGAGAAATAAGTTTTGTCAGGTCCCTGCTTTCCCTGAGTCCCCACACTAGGGAGATAGATACATATACAAATAATTACAGAAAACCCCAAGTAGTCACTTAAGCAAGACAGACATTCATTTCTGTCTAACATTAATCAATTACAGAAGTAAGTAGCCCAGGGCTGGTATGGCAGCTCTATATGCATCTAAGACACATCCTCTTGTCCCTTCACCCTCCACACACAGCTTTCATTGTGTGATCCATTATGGCTGCTGGAGCTCCAGCCATCTCAGCCACATTCCAGCCAGCAAAGTAAAGGAAATGAGGAAGAGAAGGGCACTTATCCCTTTAAGAACACTTCCAAAGAGCTGACTATGCTGATTTAGCTTATGTCCTATTGGCTAGAATTCAGTCAGATGGCCACACCTACTTGCAAGACAGATGGGAATATAAACTTTATTCCAGGAGTCTATGTGCCCAGCAAAAAATTAGGGATGCTATCACTAAGGAAGATGGAAGAAAGAGAGATTGAGGACATCTAGCAGCCCCCACCACAAATCAGAATCCTTCTGAGATAGGAACTTCTACCACTGCATGTGTTTGGGGCCAAGAGGACTGTGATATATGTCCCCATCACAGAATCTCAGATTGTTGTTAGGGACTAGAAGACTGGGTCCTTGTAGGCTCTAGATCCCAAAGCAGACTCCCCTGTCCAGTCTGCTTTCTCTCTTTTCCTTCTCAAGTGGTACCTCCCAATGAGACTTTTACTTCCTAACTCCTTCTCAATCTCTGCTTCCCAGACGCAGTTTGTTCATCACTTTCCGCTGCTTGGCAAGGCCCCTTTCTCTGGCCGCTGCTCAGGGTCTCGGATAGGCTTGGACCGGCTTCGTGCAGGGGCAAAACCCTGCACCCCTCATCTCTGCTGGTGACCTGCATCCCTTGCTTCCTGCCCAGGGCTTCTCTGAGGCCCCAGCTTGGCTCTCCCTGTGTTACTGAGTCCAAGTTCATACTGCTTGCTGCACGACAGGCCAATAAATAGAGAGACAAGGTGTTGGGGCAAGGAACAGTGACTTCATTGTTCTAGCAGACCAAGAAAGCTAGCAGACCAGGAAGATGGTGGACTAGTGTCCCAAAGAACCATCTTACCCCAGTTAGAATTCAGGCTTCTTTTATACTAAAAGGGGAGGGGGTGTGATTGTTTGCTGCAGACTTCTTGGTGTCAGAATCCTTTGTTCTTGCAGCTGTCCCTGTAGGTCCCTACGCCATGTTCCTATAAACCTCTCACAAGACAAATGTTATTCTCTGTTCTGCAACTTTTTATCTCTGTATGAATGGAAAAGTGTTATACCCTTAAAAGTCAGAGTCTTGAGAATGAGCTATCCTGTATATTTCAAGCTATAGGCAACATTCTTAACTTGTAGCAAAAGCAATAGAATACAGAGGTGAAAGTAAAAGAAACAGATCCGTCATGGGAGTACTTGCTTGGAGTACCTGCTTGGTGCTCAGGTAACGGCAACCAGGAAGCACTGGCCACCCTTGGTCAAGAGGGGTTGGCGGCCACTGAGAATTTTTTTCCTCCCACTCATCTCCTGGTGTACAGCTCTGAGACACGTGCCCCAAGACTCCCGAGATGACCCGTGGGGTCCAGAACCAGTTGCCTACACAGGTGGCCAGTCCGACAATGCAAACTTGGCTTTGCTTTTCCCCTTCTTGGTGCCATTTCCCCTTCTCACTCCATCCCACTTGCAGGGACCACTTTCCAGGAAACTGCCCACAGGCCCGTGAGCCTTTGTCTCAGGGCAAGGCAGCCGAGACACGGGATGTGCAGGGAGGCCTTGCTCTCTCTCTGTCCCACTTTCCTTCACACACGAGGAACTGCCCAAGCAGCACTTGACTTGAATTCAGAGACCAAGTTCAAATCCTGGTTCTGAGCTTTCAGCGGTGAGTCCTTGGGCTTAGCCTCTGTCTCCCATCCTCTTGTCTGTAAGTTGGCAGAAGGCATGCTTATACCCAGAGACACCTTCAGGGCACCACCCTCCTTGTGTTCCACACAAGTGATGCCCCTTGGTGTGTGACACGTAGCTCTGCTTACACCACAGGGTAAAGTGAGGCGGTGGGTGCATCTAGCCTGTGCACAGTAGGAGCTTAATGGAGTTTACTTCCCTTCCTCCTGCCGTTAGACTGGGGCTCCTGAGGGCAGGGCCAGGAGCTTCCCTATCCCTTCCTCTGGCTCCTCAGCATCTGTCCCTGCCCCGCCCCCGGCAATGCTCCAGTCCGCTTTCTGCTCCAGAAGACGGCTGTTCTCTCCCAGGCAAGAATGCTGCCTGTGGGTCCACTGCTCTTCCCTTCTCTCTCTCTCTGTCCTCCTCCTGCCTGTGTGTTTGAGGAGGAACATGTTGCATTATGCTAACTGCGAGCTTACCCTTTGGTGATTAAAGGAACATGGTGTTGCAAGCAGAGCCATACTAATTACAAGGTGGAAAACACAGCTTTTTACCAAGAGACAAACGGGAACATTCGGTGCCTTTTCCAAGCACAGCCAGGGATGTGTAAAGCTGGCACAGGTCCTAGGGAGCTGGGCAGTGGGGCTCCCCCGAGAAGCTGCCTGGTCCCCCTCTGTTTCGTGTACCCCTCCACCTGGTCGGGGGAAGAGAGTGGCCTTTGCAGGGAGGAGATGAAATCCCTCCACGGGCCAGGTTCATTAACAGGCATTAACAGGCACCAAATCACAACTCTCTTCCCTGGGAAAACACAGAGGCTGCTGAGGGAACAGCATGCCAAGCTGGGGGCTGGCGCAAGGGGGAGGTTCACAGAGTCCAAGCAGGGCAGCCTCATTCCTGATCACAGACTCATTCCTGCAGATCTGTTCTACCCCCACCCCTAGTCCCAGCCAAGGACCCCGCCTTCCCATCACAAGGGCAGCGAAAGCCTCTGGTGCTCAGCGCCTACAGCTTTCCAAGTCACTCTTCCACTTTTCATATCCGTTGTCTCCCTCTCTCCCTCCCTTCCTCCCTTCCTCCATCCCTCGCTCGTGCACTCCTCCCTTCCATCGATCATTGAGCACCAGTTTTGGAAGAATGCTCAGCCCTAGGGATACACAGTGAAGAGGAAGACACAACCCCACCCTCATGGACTTTGATTCTAATAGAAGAGACAGATAGTAAGCAAATGATGATAGAAAATATTAGTAAATACGATTGGGATGGGTGTCTGAGAGAAAAGTACAGGGGAATTTACCTAATCTGGGGTTAAAATCTTACACAATAAAGCTCGAGGTTACTACGTATCAGGAGTTGTCACAACTCCACTCACTCATTCATTCATTCATTCACTGCTTACCGAAAACCACAATTTGCCAAGCCCTACGGCCTGGGTGGACAGGAAGTCAACAGCTCCTCTCTTCCCTCATGGAGCCCACTTTCCAGATGGGAGACAGACAACGAACAGCTCAGTGATGGTTACAGTAACACCCAGCGCCAGGCATGTGCTGTATTTTAGATACTTCATAGACTTTATTCCTTATAACAATTCTGGGGGTCATTATTATCCCCAACTTACAGGTAAGGAAACTGTTATCTCCATGACACCACAGACTTTTGGATGTCAGTGCTGCCCTGAGTGCTTGGAATAAAAAAATGTGTGTGTAAACTCCAGCAGATCAAGAATAATTCTGACCCTTCCCTGGTCAGGGAGTTACTGTGAACATGCTGGTTCCTCACCCACATCCCAGTACCAAGGTCACCCTGGATGGTGCCTGACAAATCATTGCTGAGCTGATGAGGAAGGACAGTCTGGTCTGCAGGATCGCACAGCCGCCCAAGCCCACGCGCATTTCCCGGCTCAGCAGAGGCCCACTTCTTTCCTTGATAGCGACTGTTCCCCAAGTCCTGCAGGGGGAAATCATTTTAAATGCAAGGATTTCTTTTTACATATGTCTATTGACTTTTCTCCACATTCCACTGGCATTCTCCAATACTCAGCCAACAAAAGAGCCCAGTTACACCAATTCACGGCAGACAAGGATGTATATATTCATCGCTGCCAGCTCTCCTCTCCCGAGCCGGGCTGCAGCTTCCAGTGCATCAGGGCTCACAACCTTGGGGGCAAGTGGCCCTTTGCATTGGAACATCCAGTTCCTTCCTTCTCCTGCCTACCCGCCTTGCCTTGCGGGAGCTCCCCCGCCAGGGTGGGAGAATTAGGGACATGTACGTGACACAGGTGTTGTTGTGCCTCTCAAGGTCAAGGGTGGGGGCAGGGCTAGGACAGGTGAAGCTGTTGGATCAGGTGAGGTCTTTGTCTCATCTTTGAACTTAAGTTCCCCATGTTCAGGCCTGACAGGAAGGTTCTGTGCTAGAACTTGTGGAAGTTCATGGAATGAGGCTGCGGGGGCTGATCTGTAAGCTGGGATGAGGGGAGGTGGGGACATCACCCAATGTACCAGGTATTTCAGATCTTTAATCGCTCACCCCTCTGCGTCTACCTGCTTCAATATCTGAGCTGGAGGCAAGGATCCCTATCCTCTTCTGCCATCTAGAATGTTGGAGTGGCCACACTGAACTGTCAGTGCCCCCCTCCCATATCCCCTCTGGTACACGACAGCCCACTTCCAGATGCTTTTAACTTTTTGGCTGAGAGCGTTCCTTGGCCTTGGAAGCCTTTTGTGCCCCTTCATGGAGGGCTAGAAGAGCTGGGGAATAAACAACCCGGGAGTAGCTCAGCCCGTGATTGATGAGAGCAGGTGTATAAATGCCCCAGCTCCCTCACCTCCATGGGCACAGAAGTCCAAGGTGCAGGTTCTGCACTGGCTTCTAGAGCTCCTAGCAAGATAAAGCAGGATCAGCTGGTGATCTGATCATCAATGCACACTGTATTGGCTTCCTCCCCTTCCCTGCCCCACTTCCCTACTCCTCTTCCTGAGTTTTCCAGGATCAGCTCCTGCATAAGCTACTCGCACACAAGTCCTTACTCAGGCCTCTGTAGGGGAACCCAAATGAACAGTGACATCATTGGTGTGTGCATTCAGATCCTATTTCTATTACTTAGACCTTGGGTCAGAGACTTAAGCTCTCTTTGCCTCCATTTCCTCGTTTGTAAAATGGGCATAAGGACAGGCCCTACCTCATAGAGTTGTTCTGAAGACTGGATGAGTGATTACATGGAGAGCCTGACAATAGTACCCGGCATGTGGTGAGTGCTCAAATGTTACTAAACCGTGAGCCCCGCAAGGCCAGGGGCGTTTCCAGCCTCACACACCTTGTGTGTGTTATTAACCATTCCCAGACAGGGCAGAGTGCTTGGCAATATTTACTAAATCAAATTCTTGTCCTAACTCCGACCCCGGTGTTCCTGACTTTGGCTCCTCCTCCACTCCTGACTACATGTTGTGTTGTGAGTCTGGGCTCTGGTTCCCAGCCTGGCCTGCACCTGCATCCATAATGCACTGCTGCCTTTGCTGAAGTCAATGGTGTTGCTGGGCAGGGGAGCCTGAAGCCGTTCCCAGGTGACCCTGCCCTCTCAAGGCACACACACAGGCCCGGGAGGTCAGACCAGGGAGTGACGTCTTCGTATTAAATGAGACCTATTCTCTAGCTTCGCTTTCCTTCACCCTGGGCAAGGGCGCCCGCAGGAAGCCCAGGGCAGCCTCTCTGAGGACTGCAATTTCTAATTAGCCTCGGCTCTTTGAAGAGTAAAATGCTACACAAATGTGAGTTGTTAATAAAAACAAGTGATCTTGTTGGGGTTGAGCATGTGGCTGGCCAGGCCTCTTCCTTCTCTTTGATGGAGGCAGCGTAATAGAAAACAGTACTAGAAAGAAGCAGACCAGGAGTTTAGTCCCACCTGTTACTAACTCGCTGGGTAACCTTGGACAAAGTATGTCCTCTATGGGGGCATCTGTGTCCTCCTGGATAAAATGAGAGTTTTAAAAGTTCCTCCCATCTTTGATTCCATGGCAGACCTCACCAAGGATTGCAGGCAGCAGGGCCAGACATTTAATACCTATTACATGCCTGAGGATTCTCACCTATGGACTCATTTATTCTGCACGATGACCCAGATTATCTCTGGGTTTATAGATGAGAACATCAAGGTTGGGAGAAGTTACATAACTCACCTGATGTCACATGTTAACAATGATGAAGCTGGTGTGTGTACATTCATGTGTGTATGTTTGGGCATCTGCACACACACGGGTGTGTTTGTGTGCACATCGTGCGTGTGCACATGAATATGTGTGTTATGTGTGTATCTGTGTACATATATGTGCCTTTGGTGTGTGTGTGTGTGTGTGTGTGTGTGTGCACATGTGGGTCTGCTTGTGTGTGTTGAGCTGCATGTGTGGGGTGCACACGTGTGGCATCTGGTCAATAGCCAGTTTTGTCTGAGATGCCCCGGCTGGCAGTCACCCCAGGTCCCATCCTCTCTCCTTTTCCTTCTTTCTTCCCTCCTTCCTGTGTCTCTAGGCAGAGCCACCTGAACTGGTTTTCTTTAGAAGAGAAAACAAAGCCTGCTCTTTGCAAACTCCAAATTCTTTTACCTGCTGGAATATCCATAACAATTAACCAGATCTGCTGGAGGGAAAAAAAACAACAACCCGGAACCTGCTGAGATGGCTGTAGGAAAGGCGGTTGTTCTCTAGCGCAGGTTAAAAATTCAGAAGGTGCACTGGCATATGATATGAGGCGCAGTCTTTTACTAAAGAGATTTAATGGCCCAGAATTCAATTTGAACTGGAAGATTCCCCCCGATGACTCTTTATAAAGTCTTCCCAAGACCTGAGTCGATATCTGGGGGACTGGCAAGGAGCAACAGTCCATTAGCTGTCTCTGCCAATGAGCATTACAAGCCTAGGAGGTTGGAGGGGAGTTGCCTCATAAAATCGGCCCCGTATCAACTGGCTGCAGGGCCGTCCAGGCCGAGACAAAGGATGGCTAATGCAAGGCCTGAGAGCTCATCAAATTCTCCGGGAACCCACTGGGCTAAATGAATCCAGAGGCCCCTCTCCTACCAGGGGGCATGTAGCAGGGGCCAGGAGCCAAGTTTCTATTAATTTCAAGCCAAAGGATCCTCAGGTGTGAGGTAAGACCTGCTCGTACAAGATTTGAAGTTTCATTGTGTTCTAACCAGTTCAGAAAAGAAAAGAGAGAAGTTACTGTGATACCACATTTTTCCTTAGGCCACTGATTTGGCAACCTCAGCTGTACAAGAATATAACAAGGATTCCAGAGTAAGAAAAAAATGGCTTCGGGGCATTTAAAAAGTCCTCATGATAAAGTCTCTGCATTAAAATACATGAGCTACTCAAGGAAGAGCAATTCAGACCCTCACTCAGAACCTATTAACTCTTGCTTTATACATAATTCTAATGAGCTTTATTTTTCTGGTCTCACATGACAGTTTAGTACTAGGAAACAAGTAAGATTTAAGTGAGTAAGGGATAGCTATGCTAAAGGTAGTGACGTTATTGGCCACAAGAGGTAATAGCTCAGAGATAAGGCAACGAAACTATAAAACCAGAGTGGGGTGAGCATGAAATTTGGAACCACTTAGGGCAAGGGCAAACTGTCCTATATTTTGGAGTCTCTGTATTAGTCTGTGATCAGACTGATTTCGGATGCACGCAGCAGTAAGCAGCAGCTTGCAGCAAGCGGTAGCTGGAAGCAAGATCTTAGTTCCCGGACCGGGCGTCCTAACTGCTAGACCACAGAGGCCAGAGGCTACACCCTAAACCCCCAGTTCTTGCCTGCCTTGTCAGGAAAGAATTCGGGAAAGGAGGCAGACGGTACATAGAAATGTAAAAAGTTTATTGGAAAAGCAGAGTACATGTGGAAAGACGCATGGGTGAACTCAGAGAGAAAGAGTCGTGCCTCTGGGAAGTTTAAATCCTTTATAGAGGGACAGTTTTCCAGGTCTTTGTCTTCCTTCTGGCCAATCATCTTGTTTTGTCCCCCTGGCTAATTTGTCTCAGGACCCTCCCTTTAGGTGCACACGCGCCTCACAGCCAAGGTGGATCTTGACGTGAAGGCATCTGGGAGAAGCAAGACTCACTATGGTCTAGCATTGTCCTCCGACTTTTGACCCCCAAGGAGCCTTTCTGCTCATGTGTGGTGTCTCCCTTGCCCCAAGGAGGGGGGAAGCAGAGATCCCTTGATCCTTTATTCAAACAAGGTTTTGTCCCTCTTTGTTCTTGCCATGACTGTTATCTTAAGGCATCCACAAGAGACAAAGCCTGGCTATTTACCCTGTCTCTGTAGTTTCTTCCATTTTGGAGAGTAAACAGGAGGCTGATTTTATTTTATTTTATTTTTAATTAATTAATTAATTTATTTTTGGCTGAGTTGGGTGTTTGTTGCTGCGCGCGAGCTTTCTCTGGTTGCAGCGAGTGGGGGCTATTCTTCGTTGCAGTGCACGGGCGTCTCATTGCAGTGGCCTCTCTTGTTGCGGAGCACAGGCTCCAGGTGTGCGGGCTTCAGTAGTTGGGGCATGTGGGCTCAGTAGTTGTGGCTCTTGGGCTCTAGAGTACAGGCTCAGTAGTTGTGGCACATGGGCTTAGTGGCTCTGTGGCATGTGGGATCTTCCCGGACCAGGGCTCGAGCCCGTGTCTCCTGCATTGGCAGGCGGATTCTTAACCACTGCGCCGCCAGGGAAGTCCCAGGAGGCTGATTTTAAATGTCTAACCTGAAGCCCATCTATCTCCTGTCTCATCAAATGCAAACAGGAGGATAGTGCCCAGCCCAAAGCCCACTTTTTTCCTGCCCCATGAAATGTAAATGGGAGGCCAGCTGTAAATGTCTAACCTGGGGCCCATCTATCTCCTGCCTCAAGACTGCCAAAACAAAATACCATAGACTGCGTGGCTTAAACAGACATTTATTTTATCACAATTTTGGGAGCTAGAAGTCCAAGATCAGGGTGCCGGCATGGTTGGCTTCTGGTGAGGATTCTCTTCTTGGCTTGCAGATTGCTATCTCCACGCTGTGTCTTCACATGGCCTTTCCTCTGTGGGCACAGGAGGAGAGAGAAAGCTCTGGTGTCTTTTCCTATGCTTTTAAGAAAACCAGTCCTACCAGATTAGGGACCCACTCTTATGACATCATTAACCTTAATTACCCCCTTAAAGGTTCTATATCCAAATACAGTCGTATTAGGGGGTTAGGGCTTCAACATATGAATCTGGGGGGCCACTATTCAGACCGTAACAGTTGCCAAAGTCTGCAGTGCCCACCATGGGACAACAGTTGATGTTCATAAAGAGCTAGCAAGGGTAGCATTTCAATCATGTGTAGTTACTTCTCTTTCAGACGGCAGAGAAATAACGGACGCATTTTATAAAGATTGCCAAAGAATATTCGCCAAAACGCTGGCTTTTAAGGGAGAGAGCTCCATTTAAAAAGAATGTCACTCTTGTGAACTAGTTCTTTTTCAGGGTCTTGACACAGCTGTTAAGAAATGTCACCCTCAAATTAAGGATCATTGGAGGAGAATTTATTAAAGGGGTGTTTACAAAGGTGCAGGTAGAGCGGGAACCACAAGGGGGAGCACTTGTAGACCAGGCTGGGAAGGGTGGGGCTGTGATGCCCCCGGGCCCTGAAGCCCAGGTCAGCGAGACCCTGCGACGAGAAGGCTGACCTACAACAAGTGGAATCTCAGCTCTAGGGGGCAGGCAGATCCCAGCAAGGAGGAGGGAGGAGATGGGAAGTAAGTCACCTGAGCTCTCTATCTCTTCCCTCCTTCCCTCCAATCTCTAACAGGGGCTTCCATGTGCTAAATCTGACCAGAAGTCAGACATCAGGCAGGGCTGAGTGCGTGGTTTCAGCCTCCTGGGGTGGAGCGTGGACACGAAAGAGTAAACCAAAGATGCTCTGGTGCCTTACCTTTCCCGAGGTGCACCTGGCCCTGCAACAGGTCATCTCCTCTATCCCACTGGGTGTTGGGTAGGTGCAGGGGCTGGGGGAGTTACTTCCTCTCCTCACTTCCCTCCTTCCAGCTCTGACCCTGTTTCATTCTCTTGTCTTCCCCAAAGATAAGAGAGGGAAAGAACTAACCTAAAATGTCTCTCCAGCTCCAATTTGCCGTGTCCCGCCATGAAACACCACATACCACATACATGTCCCCCTCCTCAACAAGAAGAGAAACTTCACACCATTAGACGTTTCAAAACGGAGCTCCATCATTTACTCAAGCCCCGCCCCACCTGAGGATCCAGTGTCACAGCCGCCACCAGTGCTGAAAAGAACAGAGGCAGCTTTTCCACACCTGCAATGACTGATTTGCACCAAACTGCTCTAATTAGCACATTCCACGCTATGATTAGGCTTCCAGGGGAAACATGCCAAATGCCATTAATTATGGATGTGATCTTAAATTATTCACTTGGAATGTTTTTTTTTTCCTTGATGTGCCCCTTTCATCTCCCACTAACTTTTTGTCACATCCAAGAATAGATCCAATTAAGCCTCCAAAAGCGGGAGTTTGTTATGTTAAAGAAAATGTAAACTGAAAATGAATCACTTCTTTTTTCTCCCCAGTTGTGGCGTTGGTGGTGATCAGGAAGCAACCAAAAGAGGAAAAGAGACGTGGTTTTCTTCCCTCCCTTTCCTTTCTGCAGATCTTGGTCCACGTGGCTCATCAATGCCAACTTGCTCATCCTTATGGGAGCCTGGATGGGGATCTCTTAGGCAGGTTCCTTAGAAGTAAATCCTGAGCTGAGGATTCGTGCGCAAAGGATGTTTTTAGGAAGCTGGAAAGGAGTCGGGGAAGCAGGACGGGGAAGGCGAGGCAAGGTGCAATTTCAGGCCACATCCCAGGGGGAGCTCTGGAGCATAAATTATACCTCTGCATTTCTAAGGCAAGGAGGCTGGGCTTTCAGACTTCTGCACAGGTCAGTCATTGACTCAGGACTGCCGGGAACCAGAGAGGGTGTAAACTCCCAGGCACTTGGTCCACTGCAAGTGTGGACCAAGCAGTTCCCAAAGGCAGTTCTTTGATGAGAATAACAGGCGTGGGCCATTAGAAACTAAATGGAAGCTGGAGACCGGCTGCACAGAATCTCCACTAAACGGGGATCAACAGGATCACAGACAGCAGAATAGAAAACGGAGCCCCCCGAATCAGCATGCCCCTGTGTGGTCTGTGGGCACAGATGCTCCAAGCACCCATGTGGACCCAGCACTGTGCTATGTGCTGTGGTAGAGACACTGGCAAGTCCCGTTGGACTCAACACTCCATGTCAGAAACTGGCCTAACACAAATGAAAAGAAAAATTTGAGGGTGTCAGATTAAATGCAGGTCTGTGTGGTTGAAACGTGATTGCTAGAAAGATTCATAAATGTGAAGAGGTTCTCCTGGGAGAGTTAGAACTGAGCTGGGATCAAGAGGATGAAAAGGAAAAATAAAGATTCCTTACCTAGAGTGCTTTAGGCTGCACAAAGCGCACTCTCCCTTCTGTTTTCTCATTTAAGCCTAGAAATGACTTATTATACCCTAAGGTGGTATAATAGCCCCATTTTACAAACGGGAAAAATCGAGGCTCAGAAAGGTCATGGGCTGACTTGTCCAAGGTGCGCAAGTAGTGTATGGTGAAGCGGAGCCTTGGGTTGCTTCCGGCCTTTAGATTCTAAGGCCTGTGTTCTCTCCACTATGCCACACTGCCTCCCAGGGAGCAGGATCTAGCAGGGCAGAGAGGACAAGGAAGGGGATTCTGGGTGGGGGAACAGCACAAGCAAAGTCTTAGAGGCTGAAATGTACATATAAAGGCTATGAGGAAAGGAGCTGGTCTGATTAATATCCATATTGTAGTAGCCTTGGAGGAAGGTCGTTCTCACCCCCTTGATCTGTCCCTACCATGTCACAGTGGAATAATAGTCTCCCTCTAGAAGGAATCCAGGCTTGGAAGCAAACCCCATGTGGAAGTGGCTGCCTGTCCAGGCCTTTTAGAGTCAACAGGAGTCATGTAAGAGGCATACACAGGAGACTGGGAGCCAGAGGGGTGCACAGGGCAGGAAGGACACTGTTTGTCAGAGACCCAGGCCACGAAAGGCTGCTCTGTATGTCCCAGATAGGCCGGCAGCCAAGAGCAGCATCGGACAGCTAGAGATGCCCACAGACAGTGCTGCCCCAGGCCAGTCACCGCTGCTTCCTGTTCCATCTCAGCTTCAGAGTGGCATTAGGGAAAGATGGGCTGTCTGTCCAGTTCACCAGACATTTAGTAAGCATCTCCTATGTACCAGAAGTAGGTACCCAGTCTCCCATACATGACAACTGGGGTATTTTTAAATCTGCCCATGGAATCTTTGGTACTCCTCCCTTCGAAAGGAGGAGTCTAATTCCGTTGAATGTGGGATGTCCTTAGTGATGTTTTTCCTAGTCAATAGAACGTAGTGGAAGTGACAATGTGTGACTCCCAAAGCTAGGTCATAAAAGACATTGTTCTGTCTGCCTCTCTTTCTCTTGAATTACTCACTCTGGGGAAAGGCAGCCAGCTTCAAGGCACTCGTGCAACCAGGAGGAGGCCACCCTGAGGCACACAGCGCCTCCTGCCAAGCCAGCATCAGCTCTGCAGCCGTCTGAGGGATCCGTGGGAAGCCACTGCTTCTCCTCCTGGGCTCCTCCAGCCCCAGCCAGGCCTTCAGATGAAAGCATCCCTGACCAACATCTTAACTACAACCTGATGAGAAATCTCCAGCCAGCACCACCCAGCTAAGCTGCATCCAAATTTCTGACCCGAAACCATTGATATTTATTGCTGTTTTAAACCACTAAGTCTTAACGTAACTTGTCAAGCAGCAAGAACTAATACAGGACAGTACAGAGTGTCAGGACCCATTGAAAATGGGCCTTCTTGACTCCATCTAAGGAACATATCAGCACAGCATCACAGTAATGATACAGAAAAACCTGCATCCAAAAGGTTTTGCAAATAATGAGCAGTTTTGCTGAAGATTCTCTGGAAGGGGAAGGAGTGAGGTGGGAATTACATCTCACAGCAGAGACCCAAACTCCTGAAAAATCTTCTTTAACCTCCACTCCCCTCTAGAAAATGCTCTCTAGATGGGTCTGCTTTTTCCAGAACTCCAGCCCACCTGTGTCATGCTTCCACAATGCTTCCATCGGTAGTGTTACCAAACTAGGTTTGTTTTGCCCAATGCACAGGAAGCCAAAACATTGAGAGACAAGAGGGTTTGCAGCAAAGAGAGGGTTTATTTGCAAGGCAGCCAATCAAGGAGACAGGAGGAGAAATCTCAAATGCGCCCACCTGAAGGCAAGGGCCTCGGGGGTATTTATGGGATAAAGAATAAAGAAGCAGGGCAGTCTCAGGCGTGGGGAGCGTGGGGGAAAGGTGATTGGAAAAAGGTGTGATAATCTTTGTTCTCTGCAGGCGTAACTAAACTATATGCCTCCACACATGCAAAAGTTCATCAAGGACGCTCGCGCATGCTCAGTTGAAGGGTCGGGGATCCCTTCCGGTCTTAACCTGCTCAGCTTGAACTAAGGCAACTGACTCCAAGTTCCTGGGAAACAATTGGGGCAAACATCTTACTGTTTCGGCTACATGCCGCTTGGGGGACAGGCGAGTCTTAAAACGACTTGGATTAGTGAAGGCAAGTGAAGTGGATTTAACCACGGTTTCAGTAGCACCGTCCCAACGTTCCTCCCTGCCTGTTATCTGTGGCCAGTACAACGGAGACATCACCAAGCAGGACCAACGCCCTGGAAGGTGGGGACGGCTGTGATCCTTCAATACGTTGGCCCCGTCGCTGCAGCAAGAGCAGTAGTAGACAATCGTGCAAGGTCAGTGCGAGTCTGGGGAGAGCGGGCTGGAGGTCACGGAGCTTCACGGAGGGATGAGTGAGGGCTGAGATGTGAAAGACGCCAGGAGGCGGAGAGGGCATCCTGGTTGAGACCTTAGGTTGTGCAAAGCCACAAAGGCACGGCAACGCGAGGGAAGGCGGCGTGCTTGCAGAATTGTGCCTCGTGGCTCTTGCACCTAAAGAGAGAGAGAGCTCCAGGGTCCAGAGGGCTCTGGCCAAACTTCCCCGAGGTTGGGAGGGTTGGGGCCGGAGGTTGAGACTCCCAGGGCAACTCGAGCTTGCCCGAACCTTGGATTGTTCTTTTATTGGAAAACAGCCTGGTTTGACGTTCACTTTGATAACTAAGTAATTACTCCTCTGTATATAGGGTCAGGACTCTCAAACTGTCATGGTTAAATTCTGGTTCCTGGGCCCCACCGCCCAGAGGTTCTGAGTCCTCAGAGCTGAGGCAGAGCCTGGGAATCTGCCTCATAACAAGGGTCCCAGGGACTTTGGCTGCAGGTGGCCCTCCCATTTTAGCAGCTTCCTGAACTGTCTTGGTGCTGAGAATCACCTGGGAAGTTGTGAAAAACACCGATCCCTGCCCTGGAGATTCTGGTCCAGCGAGCTGGCCTTGGGCAGTGATTTTCAAAGTGTGGTCCCAGGAGCACCGGCACCCGGTACACCTGGGGATTTGTTATACTTGCGCAGTCAGGTCCCACACTAGGGCTACTGAATCGGAATCGCCAGGGCCAGGGCCCAGGCCCCCCATTTGTTTGAACAAGCTCTCCAGGTGAGTCTGATGTCTGCTAATGTGACAGCCATAGCCTAGAATTTGAATTGCTTAACGCTTACAGCAGGTGATTGGTAGCATTGGACAAGGTTGGGAAGCCTTGCAGTCACCGAGGACACAACCAGCTCCTGTTGCCCAAGGTTCCCCGAAGGCCTGGATTCTCCCCAACTTGCCTCTGGTCCTCTCCAGAAAAAAAACGGTGTCCAGGAAACAGTCAGTATTTCCCCTTTACAAGCAGGTAATTTTCGGAAGAGCTGGGGAGCAGATAATTTAAAACCCCACCTCAACCTGCACACTCATCCACTCCCCCACACCCGGCCTTCAGTGCTCCCCTGAGAAGAAGTGGAGGCCATGGAGAAACTTCCAGAATCCAAGATTTACCAAGAATGAGTCTGGGTCAGCAGGGGCCATTTCCTTTTATTAATTCATTCCTGCCAGCTGACATCTCATTTTCTGGAAGCCGACCTGCGGAGCCCAGCTCCCCCGCCCCTCCCCACCAGCTCCTGCCTTCCTTCCTCCCTGCCAGGCAAGAGCATCCCCGCTAAGAATAACAAGGAGACCTGAGCAGGCGCTGGGCCCACCAGTCATCAGAAGAATGAACCGCCCCCTCTGCTCCCCTTTCAACTCATTTTTAAATTCTGGGGCAGAACCATTGTCTCAGGACTGACAGGGAAGGGAGGTTCCTGGCCTCTCGGCCTTGTGCTTCCAGTACTGTGGTTCCAGAGGACCCTCTCTCCTTTCCCTGCCTCATAGGGTACCTGAAACCCCACCGTCACACACACACAAACACACACACACACACACACACACACACACACACACACACACACACACACACACACACACACACGCTTTATTCAATCAAATTTATTTATTGAGCATGTTCTTGTGCCAGGTAGCGTGCTAGGAGACGAGGATGCTTGCAATTGCATCTGACCTGAAAAAATATCTTAAACCTTAGCAGACAAAGCTTCACCCTAGAGCTTCATTAGAGCTTCCCAACGGTGGAGGAGATCTTGTAGGTGGAGGGATGGGACTTTGGGAGCATGCAGGGCAAGGGTGAGGGAAGGCATTGGGAAAAGAACTTGTCTGACTTCAACTTAGAAACCTGTTTATTGAGCAGTTAATGTGTCCCAGGAACTTCACTGGGGCCTCAAGAGAGGTAATAGATAGTGTGACTGAGACTCCTGGGCCTACAGGGGTGCATCACCCAGGGGAGCTCTCCTGCTTTTCTGAGAGGCATTGCAGTATTCAGGGCAGAACCCGGGTTTGTGGTCACAAGAATGGAATGCTGGTCTGGCAGGTTGGCTAGCTGTGATCTTGGGGATGTCAATTTATCCCAGAGCCTCATACCTTCTGTGCTAGGGGAAGGAGTTCTCTGTAAAATGGGAGTTGTCATAACCACCCTGCTGCTAAGAGCAGATGAGATAATTGTGGCTGCACCTTGTAGACTCTGGACAGCTGTAGATACTTGTTCTATGGATCTATATTTAGTACCTGCTATCAGACATAATTTAACTGGGGGTCAGTTAACAAAGTGGACAGAAATCCCTGTCCTTGTGGGGATTTCAGTAGGGGAAGATGGATGATGAATGAACAAATAGAGTGTCCATGGTGTCCAGGGCTCTGGAGGAAAATACAGCAGAGCTGGGGGTTAGGAAGGACTGAGGGAAAGGGTGCTGCTATTTATATAGAATAGCCAGAGAATGTCTTTTAATAAGTGACAAAGTGGTGCTTGAGCTGGAGCTAAAGGAAGTGGGGAAGGAATCACAGGGTTATCTGTGGAAAGAGCATACCATGTGGGGGAGACTGTAGGTGCAAAGGTCCTGAGGTAGGTATGTGCTACAAAGAGTATCAGGGTTACGAATGAGGGGAGAACCAATTGCTGAAGTTTCAGGCATCTTTTTTTTTTTTTTTTTTAAGTAGAACAAGAAGTTTATTACTCTCACTCAGTAGTTCCTGGGAACTTTGATGTTAAGTCATACATAATTCGAGAAATACCAGGAATCTTCTTAATCTCAGTGACCATCTTTAACACCACCTCTACAGGGATCTCATTGTCGGGGGTTGCAGGTATACCGGTCATGAAATCACTAGTAATAAAGGTTCAAATAACCATGGATCTCTGGCATGAAGGCTGCTTCTGAAGTGGGTCCCGATCAAAACGTAAAGGTGTCAAAATCACCAGCATCTGGCTGATTTTTCCAGCATACCCAGACTCCCTGAGAATGTTATGGGCCTCGAAATCAGCTTGGTGTAAAGTTCTGAGCACCCCTGTTGTCAAGAAAGTGGGAGTAACATCTGTAGGAGGTTCTTTAACTGGTGGGCCAAATATATAGACAACTCTGTTAATGTTGTGACACATGCGAGGTATAAGTCTAACCAGGAAAATTGGAGATTCCCAGTCAGGCTTATCCTTACTGGAGATTCCACACATGTAACTATAAGAACGACAGTCACCCTGCACACCCACAGTTTTAATTTGTAGCAGGAAGGCATTCGGTGAATGCAGACTTGTAATTTGCATCAGCTTCTCTTGATCCTCTTCTGTTGTGCAGGCTTTGACTCTCTGTAACAGTGTATGTGGCTTTTTAACGCTTGCAGAAAAATCAGCTACTATTTTCAAAATATTGTTGGTTTCAGGAAAATCCTTACAAATATAAGGTTCCTCAGCACATAGTACTCTGATTGCCAGGCTTGGACCTGGGAATGGATGCCTGGAAACTAACTCTTCTGGAAGTCCAAATTCTCTGCCTAAGATCCTTACTTCATCTGGATGAAAATCTTTCAAAGGTTCTATGACCTTTCACTCCTCTCTCAACTTTCTGATAAGCTCTGTGTCGTTACGATGGGTTTTGATGAGTTTATCTTTGCCACTTGCAACAAGGGATGCACTTTCAATTAGATCAGGCCATAAAGTACCTTGGGCAAGGAAAACCTCCTGTGGTTTCAGGTTCATTTCTCCAATTACTTCATTGGCAATCTTAACAAAAGTATCCCCAAGGATTTTTCTTTTCTCCTCAGGACTTGTAGTCATATTTAAGGTTTTGCTAATTCTCTTTCGTGGAGTTCTGTCTTCATCTGATATTGGTAGAGTTGTTGTTCCATTGTAGAAAGAATGAGCGGTATTTATCACTTTGACTTGAATTCCAAGCTTTTTGAGGGCCTCTTCAACAGACTGACATTCTCATTTTCTCATAAAGCCATTATCAATGTGCACAGCAATGACTTGATCTTGGTTCAAAGCACGATTCAGCAAAGCTGTACAAACTGTTGAGTCTACTCCACCACTGAGCACAACCAAAACTTTTGATGTGCCGACTCTCTTTGATCTCTTGAATGCACTCAAGTTCTCTGTTCTGCACAGTGAAGGTCCCACTGCACCCAGCTATGTCGAAGAGGAAATTCTTCAGTATTACTTTCCCATTTTCTGTAAGGCCAACTTCAGGGCAGAACTGGACTCCATATAATTTATTTATTTTATTTTTTATTTTTTTTTTTTTTTGTGCGGTACGCGGGCCTCTCACCGTTGTGGCCCCTCCCGTTGCGGAGCACAGGCTTCGGACGCGCAGGCTCAGCGGCCATGGCTCATGGGCTCAGCTGCTCCGCGGCATGTGGGACCCTCCCGGACCGGGGCACGAACCCGCGTCCCCTGCATCGGCAGGCGGACTCCCAACCACTGCGCCACCAGGGAAGCCCCATATAATTTTTTAGATTCATTTGCTCTACCTGTTAGTGTTGGAGGGTCTCCTGCAGAGGCGGGGGGGTGGCTGTGGCTCACCGTGGGGACAAGGACACTGGCAGCAGAAGTTTCTGGGAAGTACTCCTTGGCTTGAGCCCTCCCAAAGTCTGCCATTAGCCCCACCGAAGAGCTGGGTAGGCGCCAGTGCTGGGTCACCTCAGGCCAAACAACCAACCGTTTCAGGCATGCTGACAGCTACTTTTTAAACACAACCATGATTTAAAATTATATTAAATTATTATATCAAAAAGAAATGTAATATATGTTTGAAACCTATTACTTTGTAATTATTTAGCTACATTCTAATTCTGTGTATTTTACTGTGATCCATGCGCTTCAGGTTATTTACATCTATTGTAGGCATATAGTGAAATTGTCATGTAATAGAGGGAACTGCCTATGCATTCTTAACTCTGCATTCAGTGACATGGCGTCAGGAGCTTGAAACCCGCCATGCTGGGAGTATTTACACCTCGGAAGCTGGCAGACACTGTAAGTCACAGTTGCTCCTCCCCTCCTCCAAAGAGTGCACTGTGAACCTTTTCCAGCCTACCAATGCTGCAGCTCCCTGCAGAGCAGATCTGAGGCAGGAGCTCCCTTTCAAGTCTGCTCTCAGATGGTCCCCGGGTCTGGAGGAGGAGATGGGGGCTGGTGCTGAGGAAAATCTCAGGGTGTGGTAGAGGCAGTCAGGGTGTGCTGGGCGGGACCTCCAGCCCCACCCCGTTCCTGGACCCGGTATTACTCCTGGAGCTGCCCCGACTGCATTATTGTCTCTCAATCCCCACTTCCCTAGCGGACTGCAGCCAATTCCTTATTCCCACACTGCAGTTCAGGAGGCATTCCAAGCTCCTTTGAGTGCCTAGCCTTGAGCATGCCGTCCCCAGGGATAATGATAATGACAGCAATTTACAGTCATTGCTTTTAAAATTCTCTCAACAACGCTAAGCGGGTACACATGGTTATCTTCCTCACCTCATGGAAGGGGCATCTAAAGCACGGAGAGATTCAGTAACTTGTGCAAAGTTGTACAGCCGTTACCACGTCCAAACTTGTACTGCTCGCCGCATGACAGGCCAATAAACTGAGAAACGAGTTGTTGGGACAAGGAATAGTGATTTTATTCAGAAAGCCAGCAAATGGAGAAGATGGTGGACTTGCATCGCAGAGAACCATTACCCTCGTTAGAATTCAGGCTTCTCTTATAGTGAAAGAGGAGGGGGTGTGATTGATTGCTGCAGACCTCTTGGTGTCAGAACCCTTTGTCCTTGCAGCTGTCCCTGTAGGTCCAGTCACAGGTTCCTATAAACCTCTAACAAAACACATGTTATTGTCTGTTCTGCAACTTTGTATCTCTATATGAATGGAAAAGTGTTATACCTTTAAAGGTCAGAGCCTTGAGAATGGGCTATCCTGTATATTTCAAGCTACAGGCAACATTCTTATCTTGTAGCAAAAGCAGCGGAATGCAAAGGTGAAAGTAAAAGAAACAGATCCAATATGGAGTCAGATTTGTTCTTCCCATTACACAACTAGTAAGTAGCAGTCTTAAGTTGAGCCCAGGCCACTGGCTCCAGAGTCTACACTGTTTACCATGAAGCAACTCTATGACATGAGAGGTAAGGGCCCTAAGCTCAGGGAGCTTACGCTGGGGTGGGGAGATCAGGAATGTCCGGGCCTTGAGAGAGACAGATGGCATTTTGCCAGGAAAAGATGGCGATCAGAAGAGGGCATCCCAGGTGGAGGGAACAGACAGTGCAAAGGTCCAGAGTGTGGGGGAGAAAGGGCTATTCAGGGAAGAGGGGATGGCCCCAGCTGTCTGTCACTTCTACGGCCTCACCCACCCTGGAGAAGCCTGCCTTTGGGGCTTCAAAATGACAACCTTCCAAAAATAACTTATCTTCAGCTTTCTCTCTGTCTTTGCTCAGTGATTCACATGTTCCTCAAGGTGGTAGTAAAGTAGATCAGTTCCATGAACACAGAGACTGGGGAAATTGTGTGCGCGCGCGCGTGTGCGTGTGCATGCTGGGGTGGGAGGTGGCAGGGAGGAGACCTGGTAGAGTGAATGTGGCATCTGGCTTGGGATTAAGCATTTTCCTCAAGTCTGTTCATTACCTGCCTTGAGCAAAGCCAAGTGGCAGAGGCTGGTGAGGGCAGGGCAGGAGGGGCGACTGCAGTGCCTGGTTGTTCTCGACGCTCTCTCTAAGTAGCTCAGAATCTGCTGTCCTGGTCACTCTCAGGAGGTTAATGAGACAATGAACATCTCTGGGTCAACTGTAATGTTATCCAGCGTCCTTTTTTTTTTTTTTTTTTTTTTTTTTTTTTTTTTTTTTTTTTTTTT
>NC_041231.1:74554441-74654573 GCF_002837175.3 Physeter macrocephalus | reverse complement strand
TATCTCTATATGAATGGAAAAGTGTTATACCTTTAAAGGTCAGAGCCTTGAGAATGGGCTATCCTGTATATTTCAAGCTACAGGCAACATTCTTATCTTGTAGCAAAAGCAGCGGAATGCAAAGGTGAAAGTAAAAGAAACAGATCCAATATGGAGTCAGATTTGTTCTTCCCATTACACAACTAGTAAGTAGCAGTCTTAAGTTGAGCCCAGGCCACTGGCTCCAGAGTCTACACTGTTTACCATGAAGCAACTCTATGACATGAGAGGTAAGGGCCCTAAGCTCAGGGAGCTTACGCTGGGGTGGGGAGATCAGGAATGTCCGGGCCTTGAGAGAGACAGATGGCATTTTGCCAGGAAAAGATGGCGATCAGAAGAGGGCATCCCAGGTGGAGGGAACAGACAGTGCAAAGGTCCAGAGTGTGGGGGAGAAAGGGCTATTCAGGGAAGAGGGGATGGCCCCAGCTGTCTGTCACTTCTACGGCCTCACCCACCCTGGAGAAGCCTGCCTTTGGGGCTTCAAAATGACAACCTTCCAAAAATAACTTATCTTCAGCTTTCTCTCTGTCTTTGCTCAGTGATTCACATGTTCCTCAAGGTGGTAGTAAAGTAGATCAGTTCCATGAACACAGAGACTGGGGAAATTGTGTGCGCGCGCGCGTGTGCGTGTGCATGCTGGGGTGGGAGGTGGCAGGGAGGAGACCTGGTAGAGTGAATGTGGCATCTGGCTTGGGATTAAGCATTTTCCTCAAGTCTGTTCATTACCTGCCTTGAGCAAAGCCAAGTGGCAGAGGCTGGTGAGGGCAGGGCAGGAGGGGCGACTGCAGTGCCTGGTTGTTCTCGACGCTCTCTCTAAGTAGCTCAGAATCTGCTGTCCTGGTCACTCTCAGGAGGTTAATGAGACAATGAACATCTCTGGGTCAACTGTAATGTTATCCAGCGTCCTTTTTTTTTTTTTTTTTTTTTTTTTTTTTTTTTTTTTTTTTTTTTTGCAGTACGCGGGCCCCTCACTGCTGTGGAGCACAGGCTCCGGACGCGCAGGCTCAGCGGCCATGGCTCACGGGCCCAGCCGCTCCGCAGCATGTGGGATCTTCCTGGACCGGGGCACGAACCCGCGTCCCCTGCATCATCAGGCGGACTCTCAACCACTGCGCCACCAGGGAAGCCCTCCAGCGTCCTTTGTAAGAGCCATGTATGCAATAAATCCCTCCTAGAAGGACAGACTTCTCTGAACTTTGAGCAGAGACCACCCTCTTTGCAGGAGAACTTGCATCTCTCCAGATGAGTCTGTTGGCCTCTTTTTATCTGCTCCTGTGAATTATATAACCTAACCATCCACATCTAAGGGATTGCATCCTGTAAATTTAATGCTGCTCTGTGTAATGGGTTCCAGAAAACGGAGATGCCCCAGTGGAAATTTCCATTGAGGTTCAGCGTAACCATTCTTCCCGGAAAAATACTCTTGGACAAGATAATAGAAATCCTCGTTTGCCTGGAATCTTAAAGAGAAAAGTGCTGGTGGGAGGAGCCCAGGGACTCTTGTTTCTCCAGAAGTTTCCAGAGGTTTGGAAGACCTTGCAGTCACTGACTATTCTGACAAGAAGCACAGCATCTGCAGAACTGAGGATTCGCGGTTGAGAGATGAATGAACTCAAGCCCATGCCCTTTTGAGAATAGCAGAGGAGCAGTTAGGAATAAGCACCACTGCATTCAGGGTGGACTGGTGGTGAACACATGGGGTGCATGCGTCCAGAGGCTGAGTGTGGAGGGACTCCCTGCCTGAGGGTCAGAGGTGAGCCTTCTGCAAGGTAGTTATTGGGGTTGCTGCTTCTGGATCTAAGAGGTCAGCAAATCTCCCCCAAATGAGGACTCTTAACTACAATGTATTTTCCCTTTTGCCTGGGCTACCAGGACATTCAGAGGTAAAATTAGTGTTCAGCTGGTGACTAGACATTTCAGGCACGTGACACATCTATTAGTGGAAGTTTTGGGTCCTTGTTAAAATTGTGCTGGGGGGAGAAAAAGAATGGAGGCAACATATAACACTCAAATAGAAGTGTTTTTCAGAATTAATCTTTAGCCTCAAAGAGTGACCCTTCGTGAGGCCCTGGAGAAGAGAGGGTGGGGAACCACACAATTAGTCAAGGGAGTCTTTGCACCCCTCTGCCTGGTGTGTGGTGCTCCTCTGCTTCCCTCATGCTGATGGCACCTCTAATAAGCCTGCACCCCAAACAGTTCTAGCTCCTCCACCTTCTCCAGGCTCTCTCCTATCCAAGCCCATTCATCTGTTCATTCATCAGTCCATCGATCTATCCACCCCCACCTCCCTCCACTCTCAGCAAACACTGAGCACTCTTCCTCTGTCCCAGGACAGGGCTATGCATTGACTAAGAATTGGTATCTGCCTTTCAGTAGCCTTTGCATCCGGTAGGGGAGAAGATTTGCCAATGGGTAAGTTCAAGAGATGTTAGGACAATGGAAGAGTCAATTTAGGGTTCAGAGAAGAGGGAGCATGGACTTTGGGACCAGGCTGTCTGGGTTTTGAATCCTGGCTTCATCACTTATTAGCTGTGTGACCATGGGCAAACTACTTAACTTCTCTGTGTCTCAGTTTTCTCAGCTGTCAAACGGTATTCCATTGGACCTGCCTCAGAAGGTTGTCCTGGTTATCTACTGCTGCCTAACAAAGTACTCGTGCCATTTTTTTATACCTCATGATTTTGTGGTCAGTTACTCAGGCAGGGCTTGGCTGCTTGGTGCTTTTGCTCCCCACGTGGCATCAGCTGAGGTCACTCAATGGTACTTCAGCTGGAAGGTCCCAGATGGCTTCACTCACGTGTCTGGCACCTCGGCCAGGATGGCTGAAAGGCTGGGTCCAGTTGGGACTGTCCACTAAAGCACGTGGATGTGGTCCCTCCAGCATGGCAGTCTTGGACTAGTCAGACTCCTTCCATGGAGGCCCAGGGCTGCCAAAGAGTGCGCGAAGAGATGGAGGTGGAAGCTGCTAGTGTCTTCAGGTCTGGTCTAGAAACTGGCACAGTATCACTTCCACCACATTGTACTCGTCAAGTGGACCCAGGGCCTGCCCAGGTTCAAAGTGAGAAGACTTAGACTCAAACTCTCCAGTGGGAAGAGTGGGAAGGAGTTGTGGCCATTCTTGAAGCATCACAGTTACCGGAAGATGAAATGAGTTAATATGCAGAAAGCAGCTAGAGCGGTGACTGACAGCAAAAGGGACACACAAGTGTTTGTCGTTGTTGCTTTAATTACCGCCCTTGGGCTGAGTCTTAATAGATGAGTCTGTGTTCTCTTGACAGACAGGGAGCCATGGGGAACTGGGGAATGGTGGGTTTCAGATGGATGATGTTATTAGCACGTAGTCGTGTTTTGTGGGCAATTTTGTGAGAGTCCTGGTCTTTGCTAATTCAAAGTAGACGATCGGACCTACTGATATATGCAAAACATGTAAGTGACTGCTACCTAACAGGTCTCACATCCCTCCCAGGGACAACCAGGGACCCAGCCTGGTGGGAGACCCAGAGGGTAGGATGGCTTGGAGGCCAGCCCCTCCACCCAGGACACGTGGGCTCAGCTCCGAGGTGCTCACAGACCCAGAAACACACAGATGAGCAGACACGGCTCTGGGCTGCCTGCCTGGCTCCCCCTCCCAGAGCCCACCGCCTAATTGGAAAGGGCCATTTCAACATCTTAGCAGAAAATGGAGTTTTTCTTTCCTTGATGTCGTGATTTGACTGGGGGTTAGCAAAGCATCAGTGAACCCTAAATGTCTATTTTTAAAAATCAAGCCTCGGGGGCTTCCCTGGTGGCGCAGTGGTTGCGCATCCGCCTGCCGGTGCAGGGGAACCGGGTTCGCGCCCCGGTCTGGGAGGATCCCACGTGCCGCGGAGCGGCCGGGCCCGTGAGCCATGGCCGCGGCCTGGCACGTGAGACATGGCCGCTGGGCCTGCGCGTCCGAAGCCTGTGCTCCGCAACGGGAGAGGCCACAGCAGAGGGAGGCCCGCATACCACAAAAAAAAAAAAAAAAAAAAAAAAATCAAGCCTTCATTTCGGCTTGGCACAGGGCTGTGCTCTCCCTTTGTGGGAGGAAGATAAAACGCTTTCATGCACGCCCTTCTGCCTTGAACGCGGGCTGGTTAAACATCTGGTAATGGCTGAGCTGTGCCAAAGATTTTCTCTCTTCCCAGTAGCAGTTCCTGCCTTTAAACGGCTTCCATGGGGAAGAGCCATAGCACACATGCAGAACAGAGGCTGAGAAAGGCTTCCAGGAGGAGGGCTTGTTTCCGAGGGGCAGGTGCAGCCATGGCTTGAGCCAAGCTCAGTCCCTCACATCAATTACCTTATGTAATCCTTACTAGGCTGGGGTGAAGGGTGGGGGGAGAAATGAGGGTTATTTTTACCCCCTTTTATAGTCGAGACATCTGGAGCCCAGAAGGGCTGAGTGGACCACCCAAGGTCACACCCCTGGCGGGACAGAGTGGGGGGCAGAGCGACTCCTACCCAAGTGTGTCTGACTCTGTGTTTTTACTCTGCCAGGAAGCATGGGGGTCCTCCCCACCTCCTCGTCATTCCCTTCACCCCATTACTAACCCTGTACAGATGCGGACCCACTCTGGCGGGGGCCCCCCACTCTGAGCGGACAAGTGATGGGTGCCACAGCTTGGTGATGTGATTTACCTAGGAAGACCCCAAAGCATGGCATGTAGTGAGTCTGAATGAGAGCACAGAACCAGGGTGGGCACACAGGGTGTGCTGAAGGGGAGGGAAGGGGGCGTTTTGAGAGTCCTAGAAGAAGGGAGGGAGGACGGCAGAGGACACCTCATGGTGCCATTCTGAGAGCCAGGAGCTGTGGGTCCACGGCCCGGCCATTTCACTGAGGCACCACTGCATGGCCTTGGAAAAGCCTTGTCTCCACCAGCAGCCTCAGGCTCTTCATTTTAAAGTTGAGTGACTGTGCTTTAGGCTTTCTGATGTCCCTTTCAGTCCTGAGAGTCTGGGAGTTTATCAGTGCTGCTAAGCACAGCTGTACAGGTTGTGCACTGCACAACTCCAGGTAGGTGCCACTGGCAGACTGCAATGTGAGTCTGCATCCCATTCCATGGTCCTGGAGTCTATAAATGGGGATATAGATAGGACATGAGATCAGAGAAGAGGGGAGAAGTTCCAAGCAGAGGGTGGCCTGTGACCACATTTTTCTCCAATCAAGAGGCAGACAAGTATTTATACTGCAAAAAGGAGTGGTCACATAGGTGTGTCTGGACCTGTGGTGAGAGATCTCTGGGGTTTGTCACTAATCACACTCACCAGCCACATCTGAGCATGACCACTTTGATTGGCTCTGATTTAAAAGGACGGTGTTGGTCCACTAGGGAGAGACCCCTTTGACAGGTCTAAGATGTGGGGCCTCCAGTTTTCAGAGGCAGCTTCCTATGGGAAGTCTTCCCTGACCGTCCTGTAAGCATGTGGCTCCTCAGCCGCACTGCCTGCAAGGATTATGTATTTGGTTAGTACTTGCTGATAACTATTGCTGCAAGAAAAACAACTGTGTCTCCCCTCAGACCGGGGCTCCCCGAGGGCGGGGCCGCGTCTCCCCTCACACCGAAGTTTCCCTGCCATGGGAAAGTGTGTCTCCGTCCTTCATTCATTGATTTGCTATTGACCGAGGCCCTATTTAGTGCCAGACAGACACTGTTCTAGGCTCTCAGAACATTATACTGATAAACAGCAAACAATTCTTGCCATTGCTAAGTGCTAAGAAGCAGGGTTGTGTGACTGGTTCACCTGGGGTGTCTTGGGAAGGCCTTTCTGAGCTGCGAGATCCAGCAATAAGGAGGAGACAGGCGTGGGAAAGTCTGGGTGAAAAGCATTCCAGGCAGAACCAACCACAGGGCAAAGGCCCTGAGGTGGGAGGAAGAGAAAGGTCAGGGTGTCTGGACATAGCGGCACAAGATGAGGTCAGAGGTTGGGGGGCGGGCACATGGAGGTGAGGCGGGGCCTCATGGACACTGAGGAGCGGGAGCTTTGCAGGGAAGGGGCTGACTGCCGTCCCGTGGGGTCTCCCGGAGCTTTCTGTGGCTTCTCTGTGGTGTGGGCTCTGGGCTCTGTCCCCTGCTCACCTTCCTCCGCTGCCCCAGGATATCATGGAGGAAGCGTCCTGCCAGCGCGATGCCCTTCCTGCAGCCGCCCCCGACCGACCGCCTCTCCAGCCACACTCTGGACTCCCTACCCCCAGCCTTGCTATTGCAGACCTGGTTCCCTGAGCTCGGCCCCTCGTGTCCTGTTCCTTAGAACCATCTTAAGCAAGCAAGGAGAAAACCTCCTTGACCTGAATTTTGGATTTACAGACAGGGTGCCAGAGAAACATGTAGCTGGGCAGATTCAGGAAGGCCCTCACCTCCAGTCCGTCTTCTGGAACTGACGGTAATCAGCCCCAGGCCCTATCCCGACTTTCTCCAGCCCCACAGTACAGACATCCTATAACAGACGCCAGTAAGTGCCTGGCCTTGCCATGTCCCCCGCAAATGGGCCGTTAAGAGGCCAGGCTGGGAAGTCACACTGAGCCATCGTTGAAACCTGTCGAGTTATTTCACCTCTCGGGTCCTCCGTTTCCCCAGATATAAAATGGGAATAATGGCATATACTATGTAGGATTGAAATTGAGTAATAGATACCTGGGAGGGGGCTCCATACCTTGAGCACTGTGGGTAATGGCTTATTGTTCTGTGTGCCAGGCACCATTCTTCATTTTTATAAGCAGTATCTCATTTAAGCTTCATAGCCCAATGAGGCAGGCACGTTATAATCCCCATTTCTGAAATGCAGACACTGAGGTACAGGGAGGCCACCCAGCTGTTCAGGAAAGCTACCGGAGAGTGGTCCACAGCCAGGGGTGGCACTGTCTCCCTAGGGGATGTGTTGAGATATGAGTGTGTGGTTTTGGGTTGTCACAGTGGCTGGGGCCATCTTGCGGGGTTGGGGGACAGTGGGGATTCCTAGTGAATGTGCCCCCTGGGACAAAGTGTGGACTAGTCCGACACAGGAAGGACTGACCACCCCAAGTGCCAACAGACCCCTGTTTTGAGAAACACTGATTCCAGAACCACCCCTCATTAACAGAGGAAGGATTGAGTCCCAGGTAAGGTGACTAGTCCAGGCTCACCTGATGCATCAGGGCAGAGCTAGGACCACAGCCACAGCCTCACCTCGACCATCACTTCACGGCGCAGAGCCCACGCCAGAATTTGAACCACCTTCAGGGTCAGGCCAGCTGGCAGCACTGGACAGGTGTGTCCCTCAAAAGCCACCGGGTGTGGCCTGTGATCCCCTTTTCCCAGCCTGAGGAAGGACCCCCTCACCCAGCCCTGGCTTGAAAGATGAACTTCGTTATCTTTGATCGGTTTCTCAGATTCCCATCACCCACAGCCACCTCCCACAAAGAGAAGATGTCGATAACGGTAATTACATTTCTGCCCTCCGCACCCTGTCATTAATTGCTATTAAGCCAGCACACTTGGTCAAATAACGCAGGCCTAATCAGCTGCGCATCTTTCTCCTTTTGATTGAGACAATCCATGTTGTAGGCGTTTTCCGGGTGGTTAGCTCAGCAGGACCTGTCAAAGACTTCTGCAGGGCAGTTTGCATGACATTTGGGAGAGGAAGCTGAGCCAAGGGGTGGGGACACTGGGCCTTTGGAGTTGGGGGCAGAGGGGCAAAGATTAGGATCCCTGGATCCTGGGCAATGTGTTGGAATAGTTCTAGTTAACCCTGAACTCACCCTGGATGTCAGATGTACCGTGGGGTTTACTCTGGCTCCCTACGCAGGTCAGCCCTTGTTCCCTCCTCTCATTTTGGGTGTGTGTGTTTGTGTGGGAAGATGGACTGGCTCTCTTCTCTTCTTGCCCCAGGGGGTTGGTTTGTTTCCCACTTGGTGGGAATACCACCACTGTAACCCTGGCCTCTGTCTATCCAGCTCTCAGGCCACAGGTGGATCCTGGAGCATCCACTGCCTATGAAATCTGGGTTGGGGAACATCTGCTGAATCCTCTGTCCCCAAACCTCTTCCTGAGATTTCCTTGCCATTCATGTGCTTGAAATTTTACCATCAGAGATTCATTTCTTTGTGACCTGGCCTGGGGTTGTGGGTGGGTGATCCCTCTTTTTTTTTTGTTCCCTAATTGAATCAGGATTATTTTCATTGTAAATGATAGATAGAACACTTAGCTTTGTCTTAGGTGATATAATTGAATGAACTATTGAAAAGTTCAGATTATTGAAAAGTCTCTGGCTTCAGGCATGGTTTGATCCAGGGCTTCTCCTTGTCAGCAGGACTCTGGCCCCATTTTGTTGTGATTCCCTGGGCTCCACTCTACTCCTGGGTCAGTTTTCTCTTCTGACCACCCTCCCCCCAATCTCACCACATTGGTGGCTACAGAACCATCTGGAGATAAACAGCTTCTCTCTGAGAGGTTCTTATAAAAGAAGAAGGAGCTTTGGAGAAGCACCCCCCCGCAAACATCTCATAACTCATTGGCCCAAACTGGGTTATGTGTTCCCTCTACTTCCCTCCCCCAGCAATCACTGTGGTCCAGGTGATGGAATCAGTTATCCCTGGGCAGTATCATCATATTTATTACATAGAAAACTATGGTCCTTGAGCAGAGAGAGCCTTCAGACCGTAATGCAGACCTGCAAGCTGGGGGAGGAAAGGGGGCAGGAATGCCTCAGACCACCATTCATCAGGTCATGCACAATGGCAGCATCTCAGGCCGCCCAATGGGGAGCTCCCCAGCAGACTGCCCATTAGACGAGTCCGGCTCTGGGCAGAAATGGCCAGGCCCCAGCACCTGCCATGCTGGGTCACTGGCTGGCCCTGACTGGGAGGAACTGGCCTGAGCTCCAGAACTGAGGTGGCCCCTGAAGGTGCTATAACCGGAGGCTCTCAGCTAACTGCCCTCCTGTCACTGAACAGGAAATTCCTCCTTGAAGAGAGATCTGAGAGGCATGCCTCCACAGCCACCTCGCAGCTAGGAAATAAACCAGGACTCAGACTTCAGGGGTCTGGGGCCAGATGCCTGTGTACTTAACCCCTTGGTAGACAGTGGTGGGGGGGATATAAGGAGCACAGCGCTAGTCTTGGGTATCCTGGCTGTGCCACCACCAGCTATATGTCCTTGGGCAAGTCACTACATTCATTCATTCATTCCAGCACTTAGCATTTGCTGAGTGTCAAGCCATGTGCTAAGCCCCAGGGATAAATGCAAGGAATCACAGGTTCTGCTCCAGCAGATCACTGGTCCGGGAATAGGGTGTTGGACCTGTGCAAGCTGGGACACAGGCACTGTTGCCCATCCCACTTCGTGCAGAGGTGGCCTGTTCTCTCTCCAAGCTACCTCTCTGCCATGAGGCTCAGTGGCTTATTGACCTTGGGGCAGGGTTTATGCCTGGGGGTCTGGATACAAGGGCTTTGGCACTCCAGACCCCAGGGCAAGTCCTCCATCTTTGCCTTCATCCAGACACAGCGTGTGTCCAAGCAGAGAGCCAGGCCAGCTGGGCAGGAACCATCTGTTAAACAATAGACATTCATCAGCTGATGGATGAGTCTGAGAGAAATCAGCAAACTCATTTAAAAAACCAAGCACCCGGAATTTCCCAAGTCCTTTTCCTTACCCTGCCAGCCAAGATGCATGATCTTGAAGAGGTCCCTTATCTTGCTGCAAATTATTGCCAGGAAAATCTATGCCCAATTAAACAAGGAAATGTTCCCCTTGCACCTTTTACTTTCTCTCTCTTAAATAAGCTCTGGCCTGACCTATGGGAGAAGGCGCTGGACTCACCAGTTCCCTTCATCAGACTAAACATTTCCCTGAGGGCACAGACACCAGGGCTTGGTTATTAAATCAGCAAAACCCAAACGCTCCCAAGATGAACTCCTGGTGATGTGATCATAGCAGTCACCCTGGAGAATCCCACCTGTGCATATCAGCAGTGGAAATGTCATCATCAGCAAGCATCCTGGCTAAAACAGCCCAACAGGTAATTTGCTGATTTACGGCTCAGATGCTAAAACACGAATGTAAACAGGCTCCAGTGGCCAATGGAAAAACATTGACAGTGCAAAATGCTTTTCCTCACCTTCACCAGGGAAAGTCCCAGAAACGCTGAGCATCCCTGGTCTTCCTCTCCAACTCCAGCCACTTTGGGCCAGTGTGAAGGAATATACAGACTGGCGGGTTGCGGTGATCTCGGAGAGGCAGCAGTGAGTGAGTGGTGGTGTGAAGCGAGATCTTAATTCCCTGCCCAGGAATTGAACCAATGTAACCTGGATGAAAACCGGGAATCCTAGCCACCACACCCTCTGGCTCTTGCCCCCAGTGAAAAATGCACTTCTCATGGAGGCAAAACTGTAAAAACAGGTACAGAGTTTATTTTTAGAGACATAGCACAACGACAGGTGGGAGAGCACACAGAGAAACCGTTTGTTTAGTTAAGGTAGAAGCAAGGCAGAGATGCCCACCCGGAGAGAAAGGGCGTGGGCGTTCTCCCTAATGAGGAGGAGCGCAGTAAAGAGGCGGTTAAATCATTTATGCAGGGCAGTTCTTCCGGGTCTTTGTGTACCTTTGGCCAATTATCTGGTTTCCTTTTCCACACCTGACCTGCCCTAGGACCCTCTCCCACATACATGTGCAACTTTTTTCCAAGATGGATTTCAGCCCAGAGGCTTATGGGATGGCCTTAGCATCACATATTATGGGGTGGTGCGCCCTCCTTTTTGACGCCTCAGGAGCCTTTCTGCGCATGTGCAGAATGTTTCCCTTGCCCCAAGGATGGGAAATGTATGACCTCTTGATCTTTTAACAGGGTTTAGTCCTACTCTGTCCCTGCCATAAAAATGTCCAACGTCTGGTTATTTACCCTATTTCTGTTGCTGGGTTTTATATCGAGGTGCAGATCTCGAGGTATAGACAGGAGTCAGGTCATAAATATGTAGTCCTGGAGCCCGTTTGTCTCTTGCTTCAGAAATGTAAACAGGGGGCTGGTAATGAGTGTCTGGCCCGAAGCCCAACTTCTCATCCCAGGAAGTGTGAACAGGAAGCCAGTTGTAAATATCTAGCCTGGAGCCCATCTATCTCCTGCCTTAGCAGGGGGCATAATTTTTTTCCTAAAATGAGCCATACCCCACCACCTACTCTCTCGCCAGCTCTGCCTGTTGGGCAGATGTGCTACGGTGCCTACTGTCCACTGCTTACTGTGCCCACCCGTCAAGGGTAGTTGTCTGTTTCTCTATTCTCCTCTTTCAGTCTCTGCCTGTCTTATTCTCTCTCATCTGCTTTTTCTCTCTCCCCCTTTTACTGAGGTGGGTCTTCCGTGACTTTCCATTTGAACACCCTCACATCAGGAAGTTCTTTCTAAACCCTGGGCCAGACTTGGGGGTGTTTCCCTAACCCTAGGCCGGTCTTGGCGGGTCTGAGTCACTTTTCCCCTCTTGCCCTCACAGGGGCTGTCCTTGCTGTGGTGGTCCCAGTCTGGTCCTAGTGAAAGGAGCACTTGTGAGGAGGGGAGCTGTGAGGAAAGGAGCACTGTGGAGAGCAGCCCAGAGCCACCGCCAGCCCTCAGGGCAGCTCTTGGTAAACTAGAAAAGAGGTGCCCCTTCTTTGAGATAGAGGTATCTCCCGTGTCAGGGTGCACATCCCAAGGGCTTCATCCCCGTGTTACCCCTTGGCCAAGCACCCTGTATGCAGCACGTGGAAGACAGGGCTGCCCGGACCGATTTCTCTGTGAGATGCAGCTCTGGGGATGGGGACGGAGGGATGGCTGTGGACTAAGTGGGTTCTTCCCAACTGCTGCAGAGACAAAGTCCAGAGTGACCATGTGCAAAGGCTAGTGGCCATGGATTTCCCCCCCGGGGAGCTTGCTTAACATGCAGATTGCTGGCCCTGCACCCAGGGAACCTGCTGCAGCGGGTTTGGCCTGGGCCCTGAACCGAGCTCCCCCGGTGATTCTGATGCAGCGCATACTCTGAGAGTCCCCAGGTCCCCAAAGCAGAGCCTTTGCAGATTTGTATCCCAAGTATGAACACATTTGACCTCTCACCCCCAAAATAAGGGTATTAATTTGTAAGTTTTATACATGTGCTACTGAAAGCCACGACATTAAGTAATAGAAGGAAAACATTTTTTAAAGGTAAAAAGAAATACAAATAGGAATTGTAATATTTCCTCCCTGCCCCCCTCAGTTCTGCTTTCTAACCCTCTGTGCTCCCCACTTTGGAGGCCATGGCCACAGGGACTGGGAGAGGAGATTTAACCACTGAGAAGGATGCCGAAAACTCAGCCTCTGTGCACAGGTGCCGAATTGAACCTCAGAGACGGAGTTTTGGGTGAAGTAGCAAAGCATAGCTTTATTGCTTTGCCAGGCAAAGGGGGACACAGCGGACTCGTGCCCTGAAAAGCTGTGCACCCCAACCTGGGAGAATTTGGTGAGCAGTTTTATAGCAAGGGTTCAAGGGCGGAGTTGCTGATAAGGATCAGAGTGGAGGGGGGGGTCGTTGCAGTCCTTTAATCTGTTCTCAGGTGGTCTCCTGATGAGCTTTTCAAGGTTATCAAACTGTGTTCTTGTCCGGAATGAATGCTGACGTCTTCCATTTGTTGCGGGTTTTAGATCTGTAAAGAGCTCAAAGATATTTTTTTGCGTATCCTTTGAGGCAGCACTAGGACCCTGCTTCAAGGCTGCCCTGTTGTTTCTTGGCTGCTCCTCCCTTGTCTCTGCATCCTCTCCCTTCCCTGATTAGCAACTGTTTGAAAGCTTTCCAGGCCCAGGAGCCCCACAGGGTCATGCTCAGTTTCAAGATCATGAGTCATCTCCCCCTTATGGGAGGAAAACCAGGAGGTTTCCTCAGGAGGAAACCCAGACGCTTATGATCAGGGTGAAACCTCAGCCTCCCCTTCCCTCCACTGTGAATTCCTCGTGATTCTGCTGCCTTTGGAGGGTGTGGGGAGCTGTGGCGAGCCATGGCGGGGCACCCCCTGACTCCCGAGGTGCTCCCTGACTGCACGTGCTGCAGGCCACGCTCCTTACTCTCTCTGACGTTGGATTCCGGCCACTGTGCTGTGAATCAGGCCTGTGCTGATTTAGTGGCGAGTCCTGTTTTGGGTGACATGCTTCCTCACCTGTAAGATGAGAGGGGTGGGCTGAGTGATTGCTTGGTCTCCTCCCAGCCCCGACAAGCGAGGCTCCCATCAACCGTGGTGGCGCCATCCATGAGTGGGAGAGTAAGTGGTGGCCTTGGAAAAGACTAGGAACGAGAAGGGAAAGCTGGTTAGTAAGGAGATAACCATATTCCAGCCAGTTCTTTGGGAAAGGAAGGCATGGGAGAGTCAAGGGTCGCCACAGCGAAGGCAGCAGGATTTGGTCTAGGTGCTGCAAGCAGGATCGGCAGTCACCTTATCCGAGTTCTAGTCCGGACTTTGCCTGGAGTGAGTTTCCATGACCAATTCCTTTTTTTTTTTTTTTTTTTTTTTTTTAAAAATAATTGAAGTATAGTTGCTGTACAATATTACATGTTACAGGTGTACAATATAGCGATTTATAATTTTTAAAGGTTATACTCCATTTATAGTTACTATAAAATATTGGCTATATTCCCCGTGTTGTACAATACGTCCTTGTAAACCAGTTACTTCTTTTTCCTAACCTCAGTTTTCAAAAAGGCAGGATTGGGCTAGATGATCACTATGGATGCTACCATGGGTGTAGTCTAAAATGAACGTTTTCCAAAATGCGGGCCATGAAAAAATTTTAATTATTTGGCGAGGCAGGGTAGGGCATGGCAGAATAGGAAGTTTCCTTGAAACTTTTGTTTCAGGTGTGTGTGTGTGCGCACGTGTGCGTACTGGGTCGCTGTGCCAGTCCAAGTCCCAAGAGGAAACAGAAGACACACTTCAATGAGCATAATTGGCGCCGGGCTTCACGGACTGTTTACAAAGGTGGAGAATAGGGAAACCATGGATGCAGGACCAGGGGCCGGCAGCAGTAGGGCTGCTACCACCCCCGAGGCAGAAGGAACGTCGGTAGGGAGTGCTTTCAGAACCCAACAGGGGAGTCCTATAGAAAAGGCCACCTTGGGCTTCCCTGGTGGCGCAGTGGTTGAGAGTCCGCCTGCCGATGCAGGGGACACGGGTTCGTGCCCCGGTCCGGGAAGATCCCACATGCCCCCTGTAGGCACAAAAGGGTTAATCTGAAAAAATAAGTACATAAATGTATATAATGTAGTATTTATACCAAATGTCTCAGAAAGGTAAATCCTAAAGTAAGATGATCTTAAAAAGGGACCAATTGAGGCTTCCCTGGTGGCACGGTGGTTGGGAGTCCGCCTGCCGATGCGGGGGATGCGGGTTTGTGCCCCGGTCCGGGAGGATCCCACGTGCCGCGGAGCGGCTGGGCCCGTGGACCGTGGCCGCTGGGCCTGCGCGTCCGGGGCCTGTGCTCCGCAGCAGGAGAGGCCGCGATGGGAGGAGCCCCGCGTACCGAAAAAAAAAAAAAAAAAAAAAAAAGAAAAAGGCCACCTTGAGAGGAGCAACAGCCTTTTATGGAGGGACAGCCAGGCTGCTGCAGCCCAGCAGGAAGGAAGCCAGGAGGGAAAATACCCCTAGCTTCACTCTCCGCCCTTCCATGTCCTGCTGGAGCTACCCACTTGCAGAGCCTCCCAGAGGCCAGAGGGCAAGAAAGCCACGGGCGCAGTGCCCTACAGCTCCTGGGGCAGGGGGACCCCAAGGGGCGAAGGGATAATTTCCAGCCCAGGGAGATGTCACATCTATATCTTCCCATGGATCGCAGTCAAGTGCTCTTAAAAACCATCGTCCATTGGAGACCAAGGCGGCCTTGGGAGCCTGCCTGGGTTGGGAGGCAGCCAGAATTAGGCTTGGATCCTGGCTCTGCCACCCGCAGGCTGCCTGACCTTGGACAGGCTACTCGCCCAAGGTGAGCCTTAGAGAGCTGGGACCATGATGCTGGCTGTGCAGGTTGGCCACATGGATTAGAAATAATAACTGAGAAATGCCAGGCACCTGGGATGTTCAGCATCACTCCTTTGCTCTAAGTGTGACAACAGGAATTAGTCACTTTCTAAGCTCCCGGGTGCCTGTCTCTGTTTCTTTAAACAGCACCCTTGTATTGGATGGTCCTTCTTTCTTCTCCATCCTCGCCACCCAGCCTTTGGTTGCTTCATTTCTTCTGCAGGCAATTATTGATGAAATGATTTATAAATTACAAGGTGTTTACTGCTCTTGGAGAAAGCATAGACCAGTTGTCAACAAAATTTACTGAGACATTAAGTGGTAAGAAGGATTAAAGCCCAAGGAAGGACCCAGAACGGGAGTAGCTTTTCCTGGGGAGCCGGAGGTCAACGCATATTTTCACCGTTATTCCCACTCGCAGTGGCAGCTCCCGGAGGCGAGGAGCCTGCTCTGCTCAGAGGAAAGACAGCCAGGGAGCTTCCTTTGCACCTGCGCTGTGACTTGGGTTGAACCTAAGGCCTCCCCTGCTCCTGCAAGGGAGGAGCAAGTGCCTTTGATTTTGTTGGGGGGAAAAAAAAAAAAAAATCAGTGTGTTTCTCTCCTTAACAAACACTGGGATTCCTTTTTCATGGCAAATCAAACCAGACTGCTCAGGCTTCCATTAATCGACTACATCTTATCGGAGCCTCAGTTTCCTCAACTGGAAAGTGGAAATGGTAACTCCTGCTTTATGGGATGGCTGTGAAGTGTAGAAATAAGTACCTAAAGAGCCTGGATCAGGTCAGTGAATGGAAATTCTGGTGGGGCCTGGGTAAATTCTCCCCAGGATAACAGCTCTGATCATCCTTCCCAGGCAGCCATGGCTCTGCCTCTGTAAGCAGCTCAGCTTGATTTGCAGGGATTCTCCCTTTGTTGATGCCACTGAAGGCTGCCTACGGCTCTGCTGAAAGACAGTGATAATTACACCTGGTGTGGGATCGTGTGCCTGCGTGTGTGCGCGTGCACACACGCACGCACACATATACTTGTGCAAGACTGCAACTGAGGCTTGTCATTGGTGCTTCGGTGACAGATGCAGAGGATCAGGGGAACAAGCCAGGAGCACTGCCTCTAAAGGGATGACAGTACAAATGGCTCAGAGGACATCCTTGTCCTTCGATGACCGTCCTGGGTGCTGGCTGAGAGCAGGGTTCCAAAACCAGACCGCTCAGGCTGGGCTCTAATCCAAGCTTTACCACCTTCCAGCTGGATGGCCTTGGGCAAGATACTTTAGCCTCTCTGGGCCTTGGTTTCTTTCATTGAAAATGCGGATAGAAGTTGTGTTGTGATGAAGATTTCAGGAGTCAGTACAGGTCAGGAGGCTAGGATAAGGCCGGGTACATAATAAGCAACATAAAATGTGTTACCTGTCATCACCGGCGTCAGCTTCATCTGCAGCATCTTCTCCTCTGACTCTTCCCTCATCCTTGTCATCAACATCGTCATCATCATTATTATCATCTTCCTAGAACAGTTGTATAGTGAGAGGAAGCTTGGACTAGGGAAGGAAGAAGAACTAAGAGTCATTCAATTATTATTATTACTTTCCCAAATGTATTATTCCAAATGGGATGTGAGATAAGTCATAAACATTCTTACACTTCACCGAAAGAGACAGAATAAAGTTCATGGGGAAATATGGGGGAGCAAGGGCAAGATAAGTGTACAGAATGACTCCGGTGGGATCCTGTAGAGTTTCTGGAAGTGGGCCGTTATTGTGGCTCTCAGCTCCATGAAAATATGATCAGCTGCAAAATTCACTGACAAAGGGAAGTCAGTCGCAAAATGGATGACCCCCGTCCCGCACGAACAGAAGGTTTAATAAAAGAATTCAGATGAAAAAGAGTACATGCTATGAAATTCCATTTATATAATAAGTACAAAAACAGGCAAAACTAATCCAGGCCGTTCCAAGTCAAGATAATTGTTATATTTGGGAGTGGGGCAATGAATAGGAAGATAGTAGGGGGAGGGTCCGGGGCATCCTGGTAATGTCCTGTTTCTCGATTTGGGTATGGAATTGTGAGAATTCATCAAGCTGTGCATTTATGATATGTGTGTGTTTGTGTGTATGTATGTTTCATTGACAATTTCAAATAAAAGCCTTTGATCGGTGGAAGCATAGCTTTCAGTACACCGCATCTATAAGTAACACTTTATTGTTTTTGTTTTTTTGTCTTCTTTTTTTTAACTTTTATTGAAGTATAGTTGATTTACAATGTTGTGTTAATTTCTGCTGTACAGCAAAGTGATTCGGTTATACATATATATACTTTTTCATATTCTTTTCCATTATGGTTTATCACAGGATATTGAATATATTTCCCTGTGTTATACAATAGAACGTTGTTGTTTATCCCATAATAGTTTGCATCTGCTAATTACAAACTCCCAATCCTTCTCTCCCCCACCCACTCCCCCTTGGCAACCACAAGTGTGTTCTCTACGTCTGTAAGTCTGTTTCTGTTTTGTAGATAAGTTCATTTGTGTCGTATTTTAGATTCCACATAAAAGTGATATTATCTGGTATTTGTCTTTCTCTGAGTTACTTAGAATGATAATCTCTAGGTCCATCCATGTTGCTGCAAATGGCACTATTTCATTCTTTTTTATGGCTGAGTAGTATTCCATTATACACACACTCACACACACACACACACACACACACACACGTATATATAATCACATCTCTTTTTTTTTTTTTGCGGTACGCGGGCCTCTCATTGTTGTGGCCTCTCCCGTTGCGGAGCACAGGCTCGGGACGCGCAGGCTCAGCGGCCATGGCTCACGGGCCCAGCCGCTCTGCGGCATGTGGGATCTTCCTGGACCGGGGCACGAACCCGTATCCCCTGCGTCGGCAGGCAGACTCTCAACCACCGCGCCACTAGGGAAGCCCTAATCACATCTTCTTTATCCATTCACCTGTCGATGGACATTTAGGTGGCTTCCATGTCCTGGCTATTGTAAATAGTGCTGCTATGAACATAGGGGTGCATGCATCTTTTCAAATTATAGTTTTGTCTGGATATATGCCGAGGAGTGGTATTGCTGGATCACATGGTAGCTCTGTTTTTAATTTTTTGAGGACCCTCCATACTGTTTTCCATAGTGGCTGCACCAGTTTACATTCCCACCAACAGAGTAACACTTACTGGTAATGACGGAAATAGAGAGCTAATCGTCACTGACGGTGTGCTCTGTCCACTACACGTGTTTCCCTCATAGCTGTCCTGAGAGGTGGGGTGGCCCTCCACTTTTACAGATGGGGCATCTAAGGCTTAGTGAGGTTAAGTAACTTCCCTGCACCCCCAGAGCTCTTCCTGGCAGAACACACTGATTTGTGTGTCCTTCCCCCGCCTCCACCCCACACTTAATAGTGAACGCCTCTTAGATACAGCACAGAATCTGGCGCACAACTGAAGCTCGAGAAATGAGGGAAGGAGGGAGGGAGCAAGGCGTGTCATTGCATTGTCACCAGTCACCCAGTCTTGGCATTCTGAAATCATTTTTGTCTCCCCTCTAATTCCAATTGTACTTATAGGCAGCGCCAAACAGCACATAATTGCTTTCTGTTGCTAGGTCTAAAACGTTCTGTCACTCGGGCCTGCGCCTCCAAGCTGCACAATTGTTTGAAGTGATTGAGGAGCGAAGAGAGGTACTTCTGCCCCCCAACGGGAGAACCTGGGTGGGAGAGGGAGGAGGGGCAGATGTGAATTAGGGTGGGGGGGTGGGGATGATGCCTGCACCTAGCTGCTTTCCACCTACCCAACCGCTTAGCTTCTTAACCCAGCACCGGGAGGTAAAAGTGAGTTGAATGGCCCCCAAGTGGGAACATCTCCTGCCCCACCCCACCCCAGGGTCTCCCTTCTGTCCCAGTCCTGTGCAGTAGCCCTTTCCCATCCTATTGGACTCTTTGTCTGAATTAAGGTCAACAATTAGCCCAATTTGCATGTGCACTCTCCCTGCCAAAAAGCCCATTTCTCCTGGGGAGACTTTAGTGGACACCAAAAAGCTCCAGGTGGCATCCCAGTCCTAGGGAGAAGGAACCTTCCTCTGATCCCAGAAGCTCTTTACATGTCCCTCTGGAATTGTTGGGGACATGGCTTTCCTGCCCTTTGGGAGGATCGTGTCTTTCTGCCACTGCTTATGTTACACTGAGTCAACATTAAATGAATAATAAATTATAATAATAACTTGAGGAAATTTATGCCCTAGCTTCAACTAGGTCCAAAACGTAAAGGGAAAACTCACTGTAAATTATACCCTGGGACTAGCAAGTGAATAATGCAGGCGGCTTTCCCCAGAGACCTCCAAATCAACTCATTTAAATTAATAAATCCCACTCTCCTCTGTGCCTGAATAACAGGCTTATTTATGCGTCTTGAAATTGGCCAAAATATCCAAGTGAGGGAACAGAGCAATTAGAGTTCCTTCTTTGAGATGCTGTCTGAGCTTGCAGACTCTTATTTTGGCTGAACGTAGGGAAAGGGGAAAAGAAAAAACCCACAATAACATGGAATTCAATCCGACCAATGGATTGCTTCTAAAGGTACAAGCTGCCAAATAACCAAATTGACTGAATTTTTCACTTTCCAGTCACTTCTTATGTCTTTTCTGGCCTAAAACCCTTGATATAGACCAGTCTTTCTTGAAAAAGTCCTTGCAGAGCTTAAGACCAGAAAATATGGTTTGCTCTGAGAGGTCCCCTACTGAGGCCCCTGGAATTTGGGACTGAAATTTAAAATATTTAAGGAAATGGAGGGCTCTGGCCGCTGACCAGTGAGAGGGGGTGTGGCCTGCACCCCGCCTCCTCCCCCCTCCCCCTGCCAGCCATGTTAACTCTTTAGTTTCTGGATCTTAGGGTAGTCGGTGTTGGGGGTATCCTGGAAGAGAGGCAGGGCGGGGTGCTGGAGGGCTCAAGGCAGCGGTGGGGATGAAAGCATTTTAATATTTCAACAGTGCAGAGGACTGACCAGCAATTCTGCTTCTACATGCTCTGAACAGCTGGGGAGAGAGTGGGTTTTAATCTGCCGTTTCTGGGTCATTCATTTCTGTTCTTTCCCTCTCACCTAATTCTTCTTAGACTGTCCATAACCTGTTTGTCGTCTCCACCCCAGTTCACCCAGCTTTGGTCCAATGCAATTTTGATGTTAACCATTCAGAGTTAGGTCAAACTCCATACGTCAAGGGCACAGTCGCCCAACAAGGCTGCCCTCACGTCAGACACTAGCCCCAGTTTTGAAGGGTCCTCAGAGCCACTGATACTTCTGACCAACTGGCTACAAATTCAGGGGTACCACTACCTCCTCAGGTTTGATAGTTCACTGGAATGATTCAGAACTAAGAAAAGTGCTCTACTTATAACTACAGTTTTATTATAAAGGATACAAATCAGGACCAGCCGAAAAAAGACACAGGAAGTCTGGGAGGGTCCCAAATGTGAAGCTTCTGTGTCCTCAAGATGCAACACTCTTGCAGCCCATGTTGAGTATTACCAACCCGAGAAGCCCACCTGAACCATAGTGTCAAGGATTTTATTGGGATTTCATTACCTGGGCATGATTAAAACAGTGGCCATGTGATTGAACTCAATCTCTAGTACTCCACCCCTTCCAGGAGGTTGGGCTGAAATGTGGCTCAAAGCCCCACCCATCTAATTACATATTTCATCTTTCTGGAGTCCCCAGCCCCCATCCTGATTCATCTTGTGAGCATAAACTCAGGTGTTGTCTAAGGGCCCACTATGAACAGCATGGGAAATTCCAAGGTTTAGAGGCTCCCTCCCAGGACCCAGGAACGAAGACCTGCCAAATTCTTTATTATATAACATATGGTTTAAATGAACATGCTTTATCTGAGGCCTAGCTTCTGTGTCCATTAGGTATGTCCTAGAAGGCTACCGTATCTTTGTGTATGTGTGAGTGTGCACATGGAGGTGTCTGAGAAAATACAAGGAGTAAGGACTGGCCGATGAAGCAGAGAGAGCCTTGGGTTGGAAGATGAACCCTAGTCTTGGGTTGGGTGGAACGTTATCCTCAGGGAGGGGCAAGGGCAGTAGTAGTTCTGCCACCAAGAACAGCTATGTGCTCTTAGGAGTTTGCCCACAGGCTGGAGGAGAGTAGGCCTGAGAGAGGACCAGAGGATGGAACGAACTGGGGGGTAAGTGGGGACATGGAAATGGAATGGAATGGAATGTCAGAGTTGGGAAAGGCCTCTGTCCGTGGTCTTATGTGTGTCTGTGTGTGTGCCTGTGAACAAGTATTTGCGCCTGTGTACACACGCATGAGCATGTGTGGAGGTGAACGGGAAAGAAAAGCTAAGTTGACGTACTCTCCAGATCTGGGGTGCCATCCACTGGGATACAAACTGAACCAATGGCTGATAAATGGTGCTTCTTGCACCATCACTCTTAATGAACCACTTAGGGAATTTTTTCTCCCTGTTCTCATAACCTTGAGCTCTGTCAGATTCCCAGGGAGGGAACACGCTTCCACTGGGGGATGCTGCACTTAAGCTATGACCACAGCATGGTCACTCTGGGCTCCTCCTGCCAATGGACCAGCAAGCAGAGAAAGGAGTGACTCTGTATGTGGAAGTAATCGGCCCTGAGCCCCACGAGGAGCTAGGGTTGCTGTTACACGTTGAGGGCAGGGAGGAGCTTGTCTAGAGCTCAGGAATTCACTGAGCTGTCTCTTGGGCTTCTGTGCCTGGTCATGGCAAAGACAACTGCAGCAATCGCAGCCTGACAAGGGCAAAGCAACTGAGAGCTCAGACCCCTTGAGATAAGGCTCAGCAGTATCTCACAGACAAGCAGCCCAGACCAGCTGGCCAAGGGGAGAGGGAAGTTGAGGATGTGTGTCGGAGGAGGGAGGTGATGAGTATCAGTTTTGGTCTCAGGACCAGCTGCAATCACAGGGACTGTAGCGAATTCCACTTACCTTCCTGTGTTAAGTTTTGGCACAGATTGTAGACAGCCACCACCATGAAGGAAACTCTGTGATGGGTTGGACATAGCAGAAGGCCCAAGAAGGCCTGAGTGGTTCAAGAGGTGGATTGTACCAGACACTTCACACCCTCTCCTCCCCACTTCTCTGTCCAGCCACTGCCGTGGCGATCGGTCCTGTGCAGGCTACAGCCAGCTTCATGCACGTTGCGATTTAACAGCACTTACATGATGTACATCGTGCTGTATACCTCTTGCTTCCTGTGCTGGGACTTCTCGGGCCCTGAGGCACACGGATGCTGGCAGAAGCCCACTCGGCGGCACACACGGGCCACCCAGTGGTGTGTGGTAGTTAAGGCTGCGAGGCCACACTTGACCAACAGAGCAAGGAAGGCAGTGGGGTGGTGCCGGCCCCTGGCGTTGTCCGAGAGGAGAGTCCTGAGATGTCTTTCTCCCAGGACCCTGCCAAAACCAAACCTTGCTGGCCCGGGCTGGTGGCCAGCTCGTTGATGCATGCTCCTTCCCGCTTCTCCTCCTTTCCCGTTCCCACTCTCCTGTCCTTCACTCTTCTCCATGGAATCACAGGTCAAATAAACCTCCTGCCAGCAAGCTTTTGTCTTAGATGCTTCCCTCCCCCCCCCCACCCCCGCAAGGTAGAATCTAAGACACTTCCTCCACACGCTGTCCTCCGAACAGGAGCCAGAGCGATTGATCCTTACATGAGTTAGATCACAAGTCTTCGGCTCCAAGCCCGGAGTTCTAGCCATCCTCCTTCCTGCATGCTTGCGATAGTCAGGGCCAGTTACCCACACTAGGAAAGCCTCTCCTCTCCTAGGAGGCCTTGCATGATCTGACCTCACCATTACTCTCAGACCTCATGACCGACCACTTTCCCTCTTATCCAGCCCCTTCCAGCCACTCCAGCCTCTCTGCTGATCCAGGAACACACAGGCAAGTCTCACTGCAAGGTTTGTGCGGGCTCACCTGGAATGCTTATCCTCCATATGTCTGCACAGACAACTGCTTCACTCTCTCCCTTCCTTCCTCCAGTATCATCTCAAGGTAGGGTGACCAACTGTCCTGGGTTGCCTGGGACTCAGAGGCTCCCCAGAATGTGGGACTTTCTGTGCTAAAACTAGGACAGACCCAGGCAGATTGGCATGTTTGGTCACCCTCTTTCAATGAGACCTGACTCTTCCAGTGAAAATTTCAACCCCTCCCGTTCCTTCCCCCACATCCCTGATTCTCACTCATTCTGCTCTTATATTTCTTTTCTTTCAGAGCATTTATCACCTCTAACCTACCACATCGTTTACTTGTGTATTGGGCTTATTGTTTAGAGTGTTCCCTGCTCTATCCCTCGAATCCAGAACAGCTGAGCTCAGGGGTTCTCCAAGTGTGGTCCCTGGACCAGCAGCAATGACACCATCACCTGGGAGCTTGTTAGAAATGCAGACTCTTGGGCTCCACCCCTGATCCACTGAGTGCAACACTGGCGGGGGAGGGGGGTGAGCCCAGGAATCTGTGTGTGACCAAGCGCTCAGGAGGATTCTAAGGCACATTAGGGTTAAGTGTCACTGCCTGGGCACACAGGAAGTGCTCACTGAGAGAAGGAATGACTCCTGCAGGCAGATCCTCTTCATCCAATCTATAGATACAGGTTCTCCCTGGGTTCCTTCTCAAATCGGATCTGTGTATTGAGGATTTGTCACTTTGAGCCAAAGAGGAATTTCTCTTCAAGCTGCTTGAGAGCCCCGGGGGTCATCATAATTAACCCGATACAGGCTGCCTAGGTGAAGTGAAAGGTGCCTTGGTGCTTGCTTATCTCAGTATGTAGAAGGTGTTAAGGAAACAACTGCCATATTCTCATGATACCTGAGCTGTTTTTCCCTTCTTTGACTGGGGAACCTCAATCAGCAATATTATGGTAGGTTATTTCAGACGATCAAAAGGGGTTGGAGCAGGAGAGAGACCTCTGAGCTTTACCCTTACTGAGAAATCAAACATTCTTGAACGGCAGCAGGAGAGATTAAGGCTAGATCTCAGGAGGGACTTTCTGAAAGCCAAGGAAGGCTATAAGGACCTAAGGAAATTATGAAATCGGCTCTCATAAATGCCTGAGTTGGGGTTGGTCTTATGTGTGGGCAGAGGAACTGACCACAAAGCTTTCAGGACTCGGGGGGACAGATTGCGAGGTGGCCGCCTTTCAGTGGGGAGTCAGAGAAGCAGGGATTGTCCCTCACTCACCAGCCATGTGGTTTTGAACCCATTTTTCCTAGTTTCTCTACCTCGGGGTTTCTAACCTCGGCACCACTCACATTTGGGACTGTATAATTCCTTGTTGAGGGGCTGTCTTGTAGGATGTTTAGTAGCCTCCCTGGCCTCTATCTTCTAGATGATAATAGCATCCTCTTCCCCAATTGTGACAATGAAAATTATCTTCAGACATTGCCAAATGCCCCTGGGGGTGGGAGGCAGGGGCTCTACCTGTACTGCGAGGCTCGGAAGATCCATAAGGGCCTACTCAGCACCCATATCCCGTCAAATGGAGCAAACACCACCCCATGGCATTTAGGGTAGCAGAATTATGGCAGGGCCTGGCTCCAAGTGATGGAGTAGTACATGACTACCTCCTCACATGCACTGTGGGTCACTGCAAGGCCAGCCTGGCCCTGATTGGCTTTCTTTAAAAAGCTTGTAAATAAGATAAAATAAAATAAAACGCTTGTCTTCTGTACTAGCTGGCAGGGGCTTCAGTGGCCGTCTAGTCTGGGGAGTTCAAATTCTAACTGGGCTGGTGGGGGAGGGGACACTGATGTCACACACTGGAATCCCACCCCCCCCCAATTTGAAAACCAGTACCCTAGGCCACACTTTCTCAGGAAACCAAGAGACCAGTGTCATAGCCAATAGATGGAAATGTTACTGCCAGATTCCCAGTCTGAGCTATTTTTGAGGCATTATCTCCTGAAAGACTCTTTCAGGGGGAGGTGAATGAGGCAGGGTCTTGCAAGTGTAGGACTGGATCCTGTCTTTCTTTAAAATGTTGATGTTTTGTTCATCGTGGATTTTTTTTGCATTCGTTTTGATTTTTAGAAATATTGTGTTAAAATCCTTGGTTACTAGGTCTTTTTTTGGTGTCCCTCTGAAATTTCACACCCTAGCAAGTGTCTCACTCACCTCACTGTAATCCTGGCCCTAATCACCAACGTTTTATGATGCAGAACAGCAGGCCTAGGGGTGAGGAGCATGGCAAAGGGAACAACCAAGGCTTAACCTGAAGGCCCAGAACCCTAGGTGTTGCAGAAGCCCCTGGCAGGGACAGCCCGGCCAGAACACACTGAAGATCAACTGGACAGAGCCTCCCAGCCCTAATTCTCAGTGAATTAATGGTTCTAGGATACTACACATCATTCATTTATTTATTCACAATCATTCTCAGAGGGCCTGCTGTGGGCCAGACATTGGAGGGACCAATAGGATGCTGCTCCCTTCCTCCTGAGGAGACAGGCTGGTAAACAAAGAAGCCTGCTGCTGGTGATAAGGGCTGTACAAAGCACCACGGGTGCTGATCCAGCAGTGATTCATGGGATCTGATCTGTGGGGACCGAACCCAAATGTAAGATTCATTCTCAACCCAAGAAAGATCTTGTCAACCACAGGTCATTTTCCAAGTTCACTAACAAGCCTGCCAGAGTCACAGTGGTGAGATATGAGCTGGGGATTTACTTGGCTTCATTTCCTTGCGTCACTTAGGAAGCCATCAAGGGACTCTCTACCCCCCTTCACAGAGCTGAGGCTAGGTTGGGTGGAAACGATTCATGAAATGATTCTCGAATGATTAGAGGGCTTAATTGATTAAAAACCAGAGTATGTTGTTTTTATTGCCCACTCTCTTTTTTGTTTTGAGTTTCAGGGGATGATGGAGTTGATGGGGGCGGGGGAATGATGTACAGACAAGAAACAGAAAATAATATGCTTGCGAATGATGTTCTAACTCCCCATTGTACAGATGGACAAACGGAGGCCCAGAGAGGACAGTTGACTTGTTCATGGTGCAGCCTTAAAAGAGAACTTATAATAATAGCGCCAGCCCGCGGGAGTGGGCGGGCGGGCAGCGTCTGCTCCATGTGTCTGGCTGTGCAGTAACGCGCACCGTTTTCTTCGTTAAGGAATTAATTAAGCAGCAGCTAATCCCTACAGCAGCGATAAACAGAGCTAACATCCAAGCATTTGGTTTGTGGCAGGAGATGGGATCCCTTGTGGCTGGTGCCAGGTGTCCCACTCTCTGGAGAGGAGGGGCTGGGTAGCTTAAAAGAGGTTGCACATGGAATGGATGGGGCTCCAGTCTCCCGCAGAGCAGCCCTGCCATCCCTCTAAGTTCCCTGCAGTGGAGGCAATTGCTCTGCCGCATCTTACTCTCTGCTCCTGGAAAGAGGGAGGGCCAGAAGCATCAGCAGTTCCATTTATGGTTGAGGAAGTTGGCATTCAGAAGGGTTGGGCAGTTTGCCCCAGGGCAATCTTCTAAGTAAATTGCTGGCAGAGCCTGCCCTGGAGCCCAGACCACTGTGATTTCTGTCCACCCTGGGGGCTCTCTCCCCAGCCCTGCAGAGGCTCTGCTCCTAGAATACCCAGGTCAGGGCACCATCTGTCCCCAGGCGGCTGTGTCTGGTCCTCTCTGCCGCATGAGCTGCTGTCTCTAGGGAGCTCCACCAGGGCAGGGAATCCCAGCTCAGTCTTTCTCAGAACCCCTGTCAGAAAGTTCTTTCTTGGTTTGTTTTCTTTATAAAGACACAGCCCATCTCCCCTCCAAGACTCCCCACACTAAGGACCATGTCTCTCATCTCTTGTTAACCTGGCCAGCACCTGGCCGAGTATGTGTTCTAGAAACATCAGTTCCCTGCCCCTGCCCTTATATGGTTGACCCTTGCAATACCTGGCTGAAGATGAGTCTGGGATTCTGATTATCCGCATTGCAACTGATCCATTTCCTGAGAGCTGCAAGGGAAGGGCCTTTATCCCCTGAAATGCGGGATTGCAAACACAGACGTATGTGTGGGGCGGGGTTGAGGCGCCTAACAAAGGAACGAAGCCCGCCTGGTGGTTCTCCAGGGACCCCAAGCTCCACCTAAGTTAGTGGGCAACTTGACCAGCTCCCCCCACACTGATTTCAAGAAACTGGACCCAGCTTTGCATGGTCAAGGGAAGCAGAAAACTGAATTTCTTTGGGAAATTTCCTGATTTGACAGTGTTGGCGTTAAACTCATCTTTTAAAAAAGACACTGTGCAATCAGATCAAACAAAAGTCTGAGCTGCCCCTTTGCAGACTCTCACTTTAGCACTTTCTTAGGTATAAGGCTGGAAAGAGCACAGAAGGAGCAGGGTGGGTCAGGGTCTGCAGGAGGGGGGCTCACAGCGTCCTCCCTCTTTCCCTTTCCTGGAACCTTGTAGGGGGAGCAGAGACTCCCCTGCACTGTACTGGAAACTAAGTCACTGGCCCCGTTGGCACTGGGCCCTATGCCCTCAAACTCCATCCTTGTTCCCCGGTGTTCTTGGGGTCTCTCCCCCCCCCACCCCAACATGCTCCTTCCTTCCCTGTGGGTAAATGAGAGGGAAAAACCATGAAGTCCCGTGCGTTCTACAGCTTGGCTTGGCAATGTTCATCTCAAATGCCTTCTCAGCGAATCTCCGTGTTTTCAATTACCTCCTGAGCCCAGCCAAGCGGGAGGATTAGTAAATTAATGAGTTTAAATTATTTAGTTTTCTCCCCCCCACCCCCGTCTTTATTCTGTGGCAATATTAAATCGAATCCAGGTCCAGATGCATTGGATGATACATGACAGGTTATGGCTAATAACTGATCTCATTTTCAAATTAATATGCAAATTCACCCTCAGAGCTGAGGAACGAAAGAGGCTAGTTGGAAACAGCAGGGAAGAGAGGATGTGAGCGGGGGAAGGAACAATAAGGGAGGAGGAGGTCCCCCTGGAGTCTAATCAGAATCTTCATAGACAGGCAAGAGGAAATGTGACAACATGGAAAATCTTTGTCAAACAGAGTCCCCAAGCATGCGCATGTCTCCCTCTGCAGGGAAACTGTGGGATCTTTGAGCTGCAGGGCTGGAGGGGGATCCACCGCCATTTTACAGCGGAAGGAACTGAGGCCCGAAGTTACCAAGCGTGCTGGGAGCAAGACTGTGCCTATAAATCAGAATATTTGAGGGCCCCTGTGCCAGCAGTGGGTAGCAGGAAAAATGAGATTCCTTCTACTCCTAAATGAAAATTCATCCCTTTCAGTTCCTGAAACAGGTCTTCTATTGCATGGGACTCTATAGGGCCATATACAGTGTCTGGTCGGAGTGCTGACCATTTCTGATAATTACTAGTTGGACAGCTGAATTAATCAATGAAGCCATGAGTATGAGGCACGCGTTGGGTGCCTACTATGTGTCAGTCGTTGTGTGGAGCACTAGGGATAGATTTTGTCCTGTGTTAGTTTAATCATCATTTCCACATAACAAATGGGAAAGCCAGATCCTAGTGAGTGACCTACCTGGGGGAGAGATTTCACAGCAGAGGTGGGTCTGGCTTCCAGGGCGCCCTTGGTTTGCCCTGGGCTCCCCCTGTCTCCCAGGCCGGCACTTTGCTTTCGGGCTGGGTGCCCCTGGTGGTGGTTGTATGCAGCCCGGATTCCCTCTGTTTATTCTGAAAAGGCTCACGGAAAAATGAGTTGGCACCTTCCCAGCTCACCTTGGAAGATGGTTTATTGGGAGGGAAGGGGTCCCTGGCTGCAGGTGACCCGTAGCTAGTGAAGAAGTGGCAGCTTTTTGGCTGGGAGGGAACTGGGCCCTGGCATAGAGCGTCCTGGTCCAAAGATTGACATCTGTGATGCTTCATTAGACAGGATTGTCTCAGCAGGAGCCCTGTTCCCTTAATCACTTAATCTTCATGTTGGTTTCCTTAATGTGTATTTAGCCTCCTGTCTTTCCCCTTCTCTGGGCTGCTGTCTTTGCTGTGATTATAGCTGCATCTTGGATTCGGAGGCTGTTGAATGCTGGAGGAGGGGAGGACGTGGGGATGGAGGGCTGCAGGAGGCCGGGCCCAGGGGATCAAGGAGACCTTCCTGTTCACCTTTCTTAGACTCAGTGTCCTGCGTGGAAAGCAGTGACTCAGGCCAGATTCCCAGGGGGTAGTCGAGGAGGAGGAACTAGAAGGAGATCGTGGGGCTATGCTGTCCAATATGATAGCCCCTAGCCACCCATGGCTATTTACACTTACACTTACATGGAAATTAATTAAAATATAACAAAATTTAAAATTCGGTTCCTTGGTCATACTAGCACTCATATTCGTGTTCAGGGATTGCTGGTCGCAACTCACTGGCCTGGTTTTGCTTCTCTCTCATGAGAGGTGAGAATTCTACCACTGAACCACCAATGCTCCTCACTAACGGGTCTTGACCTACAGTTTAAACAAACACTGCTTCTGATGACGGTGTGAGAACCTCTTACTGCCCCGCCTCCTCGCTGTGCTGCACACGTGACCCCTTCTGTTTGGAAGAGGTGATCTCTGGAAAGGTGTGCCACCTAGAACACCAGGCGGTGAGGGTCTATGGAGGGCTCCCTGAAGCACGAGGGAAGAAATCTCATCACGTCTCCTTCTCAAACACCGTGAGACAGTTGATATTTATCAGAGGGACAGTCAATTTCCTGGCATAGGCATTGGCAATTCCTGCCAAATGTATTAACTGGGACAACAGGATAGTCATTAGACCCCCTGTGTACGTGTGCCGGGCACTCTGCACCAGGAACTTTCCAGGGTTTATCTCTTTATTCCTCGCTATAACCCGGTGAGGGCAATATCACTAGTCCCACTTTACAGATGAAAAAATTGAGCTCAGGAAAGACAAGCGACTAGTCACATAGTGATAGAGCTGGGATTTAAACCCAGGTCTGTGTGTATCCAAAACCTCTGTTATCTTGGGGACGTGAAGTTATTCGAACAGTTGAATATCAGCATTACTGCAGGGAACAAAAATGCCAGTGTCTGTGTCTCTTCTCTCTCCTTCTCTCTCTTTCACACACACCCCATCAAATTACTAAATCAAATCTGTATACAATTTCTTGTCCAGTGGGTTTTGGTATGACATGAGGCATACTGGATCCAGCCATACTGGGTCTCCATGAGCCCTTCTGAGAGGAGAATGGAGAAGGCCTGAGAGAATGGGCAGCTCCCAAGGGGGCTTTACACATGCCCACAGCCTCCTCCTAATGCAGGAGGCCTCCTGTCCGGGGGCGCGCTGTGGAGCAGTTTGTCCACCCTCCATTCGGCCCTACTCCTAGGGTGTCTCCCTGCACTGCAGAGGCTGGAAAGCTAAAAATTACATTCCTTAGATTTCTCTGTAGCTATTATTCTGCATGTGAATTAAGTTCTCTAATTCATTGTTCTTGCCCAAGACTTGGGGGACAAAGGTGAGGTGGAGGCTGCCTTGCTGCTGCTTTTGGCTGTTTTCCTGCTGGAAAAGGAGCTTGTGGATATGTGACTTTTCCCCCTGCAGCAGCACTCAGATGCCCATTCTTCACGTTCTTGGGTGTTGAGAAGCAGCTGTGGTGGACACAGTGGCTGAAAAACCACATTGCAGACCTGATTACCAGCATCGAGAGTGGTTCATGACACGGGCACAGCTGCAGGGCTGGCTTCCCTAATCTGGATTCCCGGACCCTGCATCACAGCTGTGGGTGTGATCTTGAACTCAACTGGGACCAACAGGGGTGGCCTCGGGACACTTCCACCGGTAGGTCAGCTCCAGGGTCCTGCACCCAGACTGAAGCCCGTATGGTTCCAGCCCTTCCTGAGATGTTTAGGCACCTAATCCCATGTGTTCGATCCCTTTCCATCTCTCGCACAGAACCTGGCTGATACACGTTCCTTCGCCACCCTCTGCCCCTGAGCCACCAACCCCCTTCTACACATGTCCAGTGAGGACTCTCCCTTTCAAACAAGAATGCTCACTCCACCAACAGGGCTGAGTCTCGGTATAGCACCCTGCTCAATTTATCACTTTGGCTCAGTGATTTCTATGAAGTTATCTGCACCTGTTCACAAATAAAAATGTTCTGTCTCGTGGACATATTGGATGGTTTTGTCAGTCTTGAGAAAGCCTCAGATGCTTAATCAGGTAACCCTTTTCCTTCTGGGTATATTGAGATCCAGAAGGCTTTCTGAGGAGGCAGGAAGTTTCCAGGGGAAGTCCCACGTCCTGCTTTCTAACCCTGGAAAACGGCAGGGTGTCAGCTCTCCCATCTGAGCCCTCAGAAGCCAAGCCCTCCCTGCCTGGTTAGGAGCCCGATTCCCCTGTGGAGACATCTTTCCAAAGGATGCTCAGCCTAGCCTGACCCTCAGAAGTCGAAAGGAATGGATTCAAGGGCATCTGAAAGGCCTTCCACCGACTTTGTGTTTCTTGGAGATCTAAAAAATACTTTTCCATGGAGGGTGATCTCCCACCAACCTAAAGAAAGAGGCACAGAGAGACAGGGCTGATCTAAAACGCTTCAGGGAAGAGGTGGGAAGAAGTCTGAGACGTTCCTGAAGCATCCCTGAGGCAGATGGGTGGGGTTTGGAGGTGTCCCTTAGGCCGGGTGCCTGGCATTTCTGCTCTTTGTAAATGCCTGCGGCCACCACCTAAAAAAAATGGAAAGATGGACAGGAGTGTTGTTAGTCGCTGGAGTATACACAGCTATTTTTAATACAGTGTGGGTGACTTCAGGGCACCAACCATGGAAAACAGAGATAAGGAGTATGAAACACCTCACCCAAGTGACCTAGCACCAGTTCTTGCATTCAGTGGGCTTGTCTCAGCTGTGCTGTTTCCAGAGTTTTCCCAGTCACTGGCTCTTTCTCTCTCTCTGTCCTTGGGACTGTCCTCCCACTGTCCTCTCTTGCTGGATCACCCCTCTTCTGTCCCAGGCCAGCAGAGTCTCCTTGCTCCCCATGGTGTCTAATGAACCAAGGCCTCTTTCTGCCTGGACACCAGGTCCACCTCCTTAACTTTGGGTCAAAATGGACGTGTCTCAGACGATGTCTAGTTCAGGTCCTTCAAAAAGCAGATGCTAGGATAGAATTGAATGTGCAAGGGTTTTAGTATAGGGGGGACACCTACTAAAGGAGAAGATGAGGAGGGAAGCCAGGAGAGGCCAGAAGAGCTATCAGACTGCAAAGTAAGACAGGCCCTGAATGAAGGAGAGAGAGAAGGAAGGTTGGCTGGAAATACCCTAGGCCTCCACGCACTCTAAAGGGGGTTTGGCAAGGCTGTTGTTCTCAAGCCAAAGTCCCCTGTCAGAGGAGTCTGCGTCTCTCGGGACTTGCTTACCTTAGTATCCCTGCTGCGCTCAGTCATGGGTTGGGAGCAGCCTGTTGAAACATGCAGCATTGCCCTGGTGCAAACATGATATTGGATTTCAGAGCACAGCGGTGGGGGCCCTTGGACAACTAAGTTCCCTGCAGTTGGAGGTCTGCAGGGCATATTCTCAGGGCTGCCACGGCCCCCCACCATATCTACCAGCTCATCCTGTTCTCTTCCCATAGAAATTCCTCCACTAGCCTTTACTCTTTGTCTTGTTCAGTGGCTGGAGACTAAGTCTTCCATCTTGACCAGTGTGTTCTTCATTTCCCCGAAATTTCTTCCTCTTGTGTGGTCTACTTTTTTTCTTTTTAATGGACTCTGACCCCTTCTCCAGCTCTTCCACTCTTAAGTAGCACATCCAGCTATTTCTCATCTTGTTGCATCCAGTTTTCCTGGAAGTCTCAGCATTCTCTCTTGAATCTCCAATCTCCAACCCATCATAATGATACCTAGTTCACCAGTGTTGGGTAGAAAACCCCTCTCCCCTTCTCTCCATCTCCCTGGATTGTCCAATGAGTTAATGTTCTTTCACACAACATTTACCTTTTCATATATTGATAAAATCTCTCATTTATATTATATAATTTTTTAGTTTGGATTCCCCTGAAAGCAGAGGCTGAAGCAAGATTTGGGTGCAGTGAGTTTGTTTGGAAGGTGATCCCTGGATGAAGAAGTGAGGGAACAGGGAGAGAAAAACTGGAATAAGGGAAAAGTAATAAAGAATATACTATTAGTCTAGGACCTGATGGCTTCAGTGGTGCGTTCTACCAAACATTTAGAGAAGAATTAACACCAATCCTTCTCAAAATCTCCCAAAATATACAAAAAGAGGGAACACTTCCTAATTCATTTTTGAGGCTAGCATTACCATGATAACAGAGACACATAAAGATTCATCACACACACAAAAATTTTAGATCAGTATCTTCTATGCCTATAGATGCAGGAATCCTCAACAAAATGTTAGCAATCCAAATCCAACAATATATTAAAAAGATGATACACTATGACCAAGTGTGATTTATCCCAGGAATGCAAGGGTGGTTTAACATAAGCTAATCAATGTAATAAACCGTGTTAATAGAATGAAGGGGAAGAAACCCCAAATCACCTGAATTGATGCAGAAAATACACTTAACAAAATCCAGTATCCTTTCATGATAGAAACTCAGAAAACTAGAAATGAAAAGGAGCTTCCTCAACATGACAAACAGCATTTATGAAAAACCCACAGCTAACATCATACTCAATGGTGAAAAGACTGAAAGTTTTCTAAGATCAGGAAGAAGAAAAGAATGCCTGCTTTCACCACTGCTATTTAACGTTGTACTGGAAGTTCTAGCCAGAGCAATTAGACAAGAAAAAGAAATAGAAATCATCGAAACTGGTAAGGAAGAAGTAAAATTATCCCTATTCACAGATGACATATCTTATATATAGAAAACCCCAAAGAAGCAATAAGAAAGCTATTAGAAGCAATAAACAAATTCAGTAAGTTTATAGGAAATAAAATCAACACACCAAAATTAGTTGTGTTTCTATATTCCAGCAATGGACAATCTGAAAAGAAAGCAATTTCATTTACAATAATATCTAAAAGAATAAAATACCAAGGAATAATTTAACCAAGGAGATGAAAGTCTTATACACTGAAAACTATAAAAAGTTGCTGAAAAATATTAAGACCTAAATGAATGGAAAGACATTCCTTGTTCACGGCTTGGAAGATTTAGTATTGTTAAGATGGCAGTGTAAAGATTCAACACAATCACTATCAGAATTCCAAGTCTTTTTTGGCGGAAATAGAAAAGCTGATCCTCAAATTTATATAGAATTGCAAGGGACCCTGAGTAGCCAAAACAATCTTAAAAAAAGAACAAAGTTGGAAGACACACTTCCCAATTTCAAAATTTACTACAAAGCTACAGTAATTAAAACAGTGGTATTGGTGTAAGAAAGACATAGAGACCAATGAAATAGAATTGAGAGTCCAGAAATAAACCCATAAATCTATAGTCAGTTGATTTTCAACAAGGGTACCAAGTCCATTCAAGAGGAAAGAATAGTCAATTCAACAAATGGTGCTGGGAAAACTGGATTTCCAAATGCCAAAGAGTGAAGTTTGACTCCTACCTCACACTATATAAAAATTAACTCAAAATGGATCAGTAACCTAAATATGAGTTAAAACCATAAAACTCTTAGAGAAAGAGAAAGAGGTGAATCGTCATGACCCTGGATTTCATAATCGATTCTCAGACATGATACCAAAAGCATGAGCAGCAAAGGAAAAAAGTAGGTAAATTGGAATTCATCGAAACTAAAAACTTTTGTGCAAAGGACATTATCAAAGTGAAAACACAGCTTACAGAATGAGAAAAAAATATTTGCAAACCATGTATTGGATAAGTGGTTAATATCCAAAATATATAAATAACTCCTAAACACAACAGAAAAAGACAACCCAATTAAAAATGAGCAAAAGGCTTAGACATTTTTCTAAAGGTGATATACAAATGGCCAATAAGCAAACGAGAAGATGCTCAACATCATTAGTTATTAGGGAAATACAAATAAAAACCGCAATGATATACCACTTCTCACCTACTAGGATGACAGTAATAACAATAATAATACAAAAATGTGGAAAATTTGAACTCATACATTGTTGGTGGAAATACAGAATGGTTCAGCTGCTATGGAAAATAGTTTGGCAGTTCCTCAGAAAGTTAAGTACAGAGTTACTGTATGACCCAGGAATTTCACTCCTGGATATATACCTAAAAGAGTTAAGAAGAGAGACTCAAGCAGCATTATTCACTATAGCCAAAAGGTGGAAACAACCGTGTCCATCAACAGATGCCTGGCTAAAAAAAATGTGGTCTGCACATACAAATGGAATATTATTCAGCTATAAAAAAGAATGAAGTTCTGATCCGTGCTACGGCATGGATGAATCTTGAAAACCTTATGCTAAGTGAAATAAGACAGACACAAAAGGACAAATATTACGTGACCCCACTTATATGAAATATCTTAAAAAGGCAAAGTCATAGTGACAGAAAGTAGATGAGAGGTTACCAGGGGCTGGGGGTAGAAGGGGATGAGGGCTATCTTGCTTAAGGTGTACGGGGTTATTATGAAAATGGTTTGGAAATCAGTAGTGGTGATGGTGGCACAACATTGTGAATGAAATTAATACCACTGAATTGTACACTTAAAATGGCGTACTTTATCATATATTGAAATATATAAAATATATAAACAATATAAAATATTAAAATATATAATATAAATATATATGCATAAACAGAGTATGCCATTTTAACCATTTTAAAGTATATATACATATATATGTGTGTATATATAATTTGCTGTAATTTTTTTAAAAGAGTGCATTATTGAGTGAGCTGGGGACCACAGTGGGAAACTGGGGTTCAATCCTGGCAAGGACCACCCTAGGGAACCATATAGAATATACCTCAGAATTGTCCCTTTGAAGGATGGAAGCCTGGGACACTTGTCCACTGGCTTCTGTCCCCCAGTAGTTGGGAGTTGCCCTTTCGGTCATTAACTCTCCAGCATTTCCTGGCTGCGCCTAGGTGTGGACTAAGTCCTGCAGCCCCGGAGAAAGCCCGGAGGCAGAAAAGCAGAGGCTTCCTCTGTACCCCGAGGCAGGACTCTGTCTGCCACAGACATGCTGAAATCAGTGGTGTGAGGCACGGTGAGCGGGCGTGTGTCACATCTTCCCGAGTCTGGGGACCCCCTTCGATCTGCAGTGACCCTTTGAAAGAAGCAGTGGGTGGTTTCACCAGTGAGAAGTTTGTACATCCTCAGGACTCAGGACGACAACAGGAAGCTTCCATGTGTGCCAACATCTGAGGCCGAGACACTGATGGGCTGGGTTCCCCGAGCAGCATTGCCAGCATGTAGTCATCAGGGGAACATCACCTGTGACACACAGGGTGTCCATCTGAAATCCAAATCCTGCTGGGATTCTTGTCTCTCAGATGCCACTACATCAGTTTTCTCTCACTTCTGAACACCTGCGTTTCAGAAATCTCATAAGAAAATAAGGATCCCAGAGAGAAAGAGATGATTACAGGATCTCTATGTGGGAAGATGAGGACTTCCTTCTCAGAGCCAGGGTGCCTTGAGGACAAAACCTGGTACAAATGTACACAGTCAGGTCATGGGGGATAAAGATAGGCCAATTTCTAAATCTGACCCCCTTTCAAAAGCAGCATTGCCATCAGAAATAGGGATATTAAGGTGACAAACGATGGGGGATTAGCCAGTGGGAAAAACACCATAGACGTAGAGGTCTGACTGCTTTTGCCACAACGTTGAGGACAACCTGGCTACCCTTTCCTTCTCAGTCCTCCTCTTCCTGGGCCTCAGTTCTCCCAACTGGAAAAAAAAAAAAAAAAAGCAGGAGTTAAAAGGAAACAACTCCTGTGGTCCTTTCCAGTAATATTCTTTATCAATCACAGGATCCTCATCTACATCTATTCTGGGATGTCCATGCAAGTTGCAAGTTTCCTGATGCTGAATCTTCATTTGCTGAAGTTTGGGACATGAATTTTGTTCCTATCATCTCCATTAATTAATATGGACTAAGCATCCACAAGCCCTCGGTGCTGAGAGCCTGGCTCTGACCCCAGCAAGCTCCTGTCATCAAGAGAAAGGACAGGTGCATGTGGGGCACAGATTAATCTCCCATGCCCTTCCCCATCCTCTCTGTGAGATTTACTCAGAGACTAGTATGAGTGAGTTTGGATATGGGTAGAAGTTGGTAGTAGAAAGACTAGTCATTAGATAATAAAATTTTTTTTTAGCGTGGAATAGCAGAAAAAAATAGCATTTTCAGTTAGAAGTAAATTCAGATCCTGGCTCTGCTGCTTACTAGCTTTATGTTTTTGAGCAAATTACTCAAAACTCAATTTTCTTATTTGGGCAACCTTGGGACATATGGTTGTTTTTAGAATTAGCAATAATATATTTAAGTACCTGGTGAATACCAGATATTCAGTAAGTGGAAGTTAGTATTATTTGAGGATGGGACCTGTAATAGTTAAGATTCTTTTGGTTGCAGGCAATAGAAACTAAGTTAAATGAAAAAGGAACTTTGTCTGAAGGATACTGGGATGGCTCACAAAAATCAAAGGAATAGCCAAACAACCTGGATGCAAGATGGGCATATAACAGAACCACTTCAAGGATCTCAGAAACAGGAGGAGTGGACTTTCTCCCAAGAAACCACTTTTGGAAAAAAGATTCCTGGAGGGCAAAATCACAGAGTTCAGACATGGCCCCTAGAGGCCTGCCCCCTCTTGGGTGTCAGAGCCAGACATTGGGGAGCACTCGGAAGCCACCTCAATGAGTGTCGACTACAAGGATGATGTCTTTAATGATGTCCAAGTCTGGGTGCAACCTTTGCTTCAGAAGGGACCCCGGACCCTGGAGATGTGGTCACCGTGCCTTTCAGCTGCTTAGACTGAGGTTCTGACAAGCTGGAGCTACCCCTTCTCCCAACACATAGAGCCTCAGTAAGCTAGAGGGTGATTAATGGATGTTACCCACCATGTTTATCACTCACAACTACAGTCACCAGTTACAGGCATGGTTGAGAAAAGATTACAGTCTGCACTTTGTGTTCATTGATTTCTACAAGCTTCCATTATGCATACTGCTCATCAATATGTGTCATATAGACAAATTGCATCATAGATGTTCTTGTGTTGTGCCTTTTACATGCTTCTTATTCTCTTAGAAACCCAACAGAGTCCTACCCACATAATTTCCGACTTATTCAGTTATGTATCACAATACTACCTAGAATTCCAAGTATAAGCCCTGAATGGTCCCTCAGAAGTCGTCTGGTCCAAGCTCTCAACCCTGGATGTACATTAGAATCATGCGGGAGATTTAAATACTGAAGCCCAGGCCTTACCCTCAGAGATTTGATTTAACTGGTTAGGGTATGACTCAGGAGTCAGTATTTTAAAATAATTGCCAGATGATTCTCATGTGCAGCCAAGGTGGAGAGCTATTGATTTAGTTCAAGCTTTATTTCACAGGAAAACGGAAGCACAGTTAGGAACATGAGGACATGTGCTTAAGGTCACTTCACTGATTATTTGCTGAACTGGGACTTGAACCCAAGTGTCCCGATTACCCATTCAGCGCTCTTTCTCTTTGGATAACTGATTGCTCTTGTCTCATGAAGAGGTGGAAGTCTTCCAGAAGGCGTTATTAGATTTGGCATGGTGTTGGAGGGGAGTTTTAAGCTGAGGAGAATCAAGACTGGGGCAAGCAATCCAGGGACTCTGGAGGAGTAGAACCACAACTGGGACCTGAAATGTCCAACGCAAGTTGTAAACAGTAACACATCCACACCCACGTCAGTTTCTGATGTGAGAGTGATCTTAAGTGTGAGTGAGCACTTGGTCATTGTTTTTCAAACCCATAGTTATGTAAAAGAAAAAGGCTGCCACTTAACATTTGAGACAGAAAGCTAAGGCCAAGAGACTCCACCCAGCTCAACTTCTGGAGTCTTCATATAACAGACGCTGTGTTAGTTTTTCCTTACACAGCTAGGTTGGTGCCAGATACTCAGTTTAGGGGTACACACATAGGTGGTAAACAGTTAAAAAAAAATTAAAACAAAAAATCATAGTGACATATGGGGGTGAGCGAATATATGATTAGGGAGTTATACACAGGGGCTTGCTTCACTATTAGCTTAAGTAATGAAAAGACATGCTAGTTAGGAGCAATCTCACCAAGCAAAGCAGACGGCAGTATTTATGTAAAGTTTTGGAGTCAGGGATAATTTGGGGATTGTCATGGTTTTAGAGGTGGGGGTAGGCTATGTTAGCCTTGGAAGTGTGCTTACTAAGGCAACACTTCACTAGAGTAAGTTGGCTACTGGTTGACTAACCTTCAGTGGCTATCACGGGTTGGTTGGTTTTTAGAGGTGTGCTCAATGAAGCAAGTTATCATTGATATAAGACTGAGGCAATTTGTCACTGATTAATCAAACAGATTTAATGTGGTTTTATAAAGTCAGCCTTTTTCTAGGTATGTAGAAGCTTCATTTTTATTCTCAGTTGATGGTTCAAAATTATCAGGTAAAGGATTTGTGTTTCCAGATTGGGAAAAAAAATAATAACCAGGTGCCTAGCATAATAGTTCAAAATAGACTCAGGGTGAAATATATCATTGTGAAATTTCAGAACACTAGGGACAAAGAGAAGATTCCAAGAGCTTCCAAAGAAAACGCAAATCACTTATAAAGTTTCAGGAATCACAATGGATTTTGACTTCTCAACGGCAGCTGGAAGCTAAAAGGCAATGAAGCAGGGTCTTAAAGATGCTGAAGGGGGCTTCCCTTGTGGCACACTGGTTGAGAGTCCGCCTGCCGATGCAGGGGACACGGGTTCGTGCCCCAGTGCGGGAGGATCCCACATGCTGCGGAGCGGCTAGGCCCGTGAGCCATGGCCGCTGAGCCTGCGCATCCGGAGCCTGTGCTCCGCAACAGGAGAGGCCCCAACAGTGAGAGGCCCGCGTACCGCAAAAAAAAAAAAAAAAAAAAAAAAGATGCTGAAGGAAAATTATCTTCAATGTGGAATTCTATACCCAGCCAAACTATCACCCAAGAGTTAGGGCAGAATAAGATATTTTCAAATATTCAGAGTATCAAAAAATGTACTTCCCTTGCACCCTTTCTCAACAATGTGCTTTGGGGTGTGCTTCACTAAAAATGAGAGAATAGATCCAGAAAGAGGAAGATATGAAATACAAGAGGGGACCCATCACAGAGGCAAATATAATAGACGAAGGTCCTGTGATGACAGCTGCACGACAGACATAGAGGGCATTTGGTCCAGATATGTGTGACTCATGATATGTTGAAGACTTATGCGTAAGGATCCCAGCTGCCTACCTTATTTTTTTAAATCTACAGATGAGATTTTTCTGGCAAGTTTGGCCCAGCTGCTCCTCTGCTCTAGGCTTGTGTTAACTGTGTGCCCAGTTAACTGCTCCCAGACTCTGACGGAAAGACTCAGTTCAGCTTGGTTTCCCTTGGGAGCTTTCATCTAACAGGAGCCACATTGCCCTGTCCTTATATAGCTAGGTTTGTGCCTGACACTAGTTTAGGGATAGATGCATGAGTGGTGAAAAGTAAAAACAAAGAATGATTAAAACAAAACAGTATAATGTTTACCTCTGTGGGTGAGGGATTATGCAATTGGGGAGTAACTCACAGGGGCTTCTAAGGTATTGGCATTTCTTAACATTAAATAACCTCTTAATGATTCTTTAAACTGTAACTGTGTTTTTTTTAACTATACTCTTTAGACATTTTATTTTGTTATTGAAGTATAGTTGGTTTATAGTATTATAGTAACTATGTTTTTATACTCTTCTGTATGAAGATCCATTTCACAATTTAAAACATCTATCACTTGATATAAATAAACTAGCAGTCATGCTTCCTAAGTTTCTTTCTGACGTTGCATTATTTTCAACACTAAAAAAAAGCTCAATGAAAACTCCAAAAGGTTAAGATGAACAGCTCACTGTTCTCTTCCTGCTGTAGCAGAAGAGATTTAAAAAAAAATAAATAAGCTGATGTTTGCTGTTTTGAAACCTAGACAAAATGGAATGCTTTTTAATTTTGTTGATTACCTTTTATATTTATTAACTGCTAAACAAATGTCCATTCACACACACACACACACACACACACACACACACACACACACACACACACACTTTTTCTCTCCCTCTCTCCATCCCTCCCTCCCTCCCTCTCCAGTAACTGTTATGTTGGATGAGGGGGCTGAATCTCTTAACATTCCTCACAAAATTACACCTGGAAACTCCCTTTTGGTAGCCGACACCAAACGGGAACATGAAGAGGAGGAGAAGGGTATCTTTAGTCTTAAGAGTGTGTTTGTCTGAGAGGGTAAGAGAATATGCCCCATGTGAGCAGTGGCCTTTGACAGTGACCTCACCCAGCAGTGGGACTCTGGTCAAAGGACGTCTGGTGCTCACCAATCAGATTGGCTGCTCCTCTACATGGGGGCGGGGACTAAACAGGATGAAGGGAAGAAAGGCCAACTGTAGTCATTGCAACATTCAGTCATCTTGGAGAATAAAGTGAGTCCCCTTTATGGAAACGAGGAGGAAGAATCCGCCCCCTGTCCTGTCCACAGAGAAAAATATGCTAGATGTTACAGGGAGGGACTCTTACCAGTCAGGATTCAACCAAAGAAGCAGATCCACCTACACTGACCTTCAGAGAGGAAGCAGGACTACTTGCCTTGCAAACCTGAGTCAATTTCTCTCGCAGCCAACTCGAGCCTGAAACCACACATTCCAGGAAATGCACTTCCAGCACAGCTAAGTTAACACAGGACAGAGCCACCACAGTCCACACCATAAGGACTTGACAATCAATACACATCTCTGTCTGTCTGTCTGTCTCTCTCTCTTTCAATCATAAACACATCAGCACATTTTATTTATAATGTCTAACAGTTGATAGTGCTTTTCTGTACATGATCACATTTGCCCAATATACTATGACTAATAAAAATAAGATACCATTAATTGAATGCCTCCTGTATGTCTTAAGTCACATCATTTTAACCTTTACAACAAGTCTATCAGGTATATATAAGGAAATTAGGGCATTGGGATACACAGCTCTTTAAACTATACTGACTTTCCAAATATAGACTATAGCAAAGTCAAGCTTCTGCCTAATATGAGGCGACTCTATCCTTCAACTGAAAACACACCAACCCTCTCCTCAAAAGGGGAGACACCACTCTTTTACCCATTTGGGGGTTATGTTAACTCCCTTCAGCCTGTGTCATATCTTCTCTTTGATATTGTGTAACTCAAGCACGAAGATATAAAATTAACTACTATTAATACATTTTAAGGAATGAGAATGGGAGGAGGGAAAATGGGTTAATATATACAAAATATATTCATATCAAAATAAGGACAAATATTCATAACTCCTTGCATCTTCTTTTCTGAATCTGGTTATGTGGTTGTAGCTGGTATTTATAACTTACCTTCTTCCATGATTCATTTTACATTCCCTGCCCCTTAGTAAGTGCCTCAAATGGTCATGGTTCTTTGCCTGGTGAGGTGACTCAAAACTTTAGATCCTGGATCACTGGGTTGTCATTTTCCATTTAATCACAGGACATGGGAGTATATTATGAGGCAGCCCAGGAGATTGCCTGCATTCCATAAGCTCCTCCTTTACCCACCTTGTGTAGCACCCGATTTCCCCTTGTAAGTCAGGATTCATCACCCCAGCTAACTCCCCTTCTTTGTCTGTTGAGTCACTGGCATGAAGAGCCCAGAGTGGCCAGGTGGCCGTCCCAACTTCCGGTTGAATGGAACCATAGTTGTGTCCCTGGCATAAGCATTTTCCTCTTGGCAACAGAACTCAAAGTGATGGGGGTGAGAAAGCAAACATTTCACTAGTGACTCACTGGGGGTAACAGTGAAAGAAGCCACTCTCATCTCTGCTGCTGGATTCCTGTCCCCATAAATCGTGCTATAGGTAAAATATATCAGTTAGTGATTTAAAGCATATTCCACATCCTGGAGAGCATTGTCTCTGCCCTGTAAGGTGTTGCCACCCAGCTAGAGCAGTAACCAAATCTTCAAATGACTATTCCACTTGGTTTTTCCTACAAGGACAGCCCTTACTCCCCAGATCAGAAACCAGTGTGGGGGACTCTTCCAGCTTCCATGTTTATTCTAGTTATACATTCTTGAAATACCTACAGGGTGGACTTGGGGACCCACTGGACCCACTGTGATCACCTCACCGCCATGAGCCCCTGATCCACAGGGGTAGCTGGAATCTAGGAACTAATGCTAATATTAATCCCTGAAAAGTCTGATTATTTCCCTTTCCCATCACATAGTCACAGGTCCTTCCTCAAGGGGACTTGGCCTCTTCATTCCAGACGTTCTGGATCTGTGAATTGGTTCAAATCTGAGAATTGCTTGAGGGACTGGAACTCTCCATCCTGGTAATTTAGGTTAGACTTCTGTTACCATACTTAAAGCTTTTCTACGTAACATAAATCAAGTAAAACTATAATAGGCTGCCCCTCTCTTTCTGTTTTAGGACCACCATGATCAACTAGCCACACCAAAGATCTCTGCAGGTCAAATCATTCTGATTACTGCTTCAGCTCTGTTGCCCACAAAGTAACCATGCCCATCTTATCACTTGTCCCCTGTCACCCAGGGATCCATCATCCCCAGTGGATTCAGGGAGCCCAGTTTGGAGGCAGTATTTCCCATGGCCATTCCTGGCCTTAAGAGTATAGTTACAGCAGAGTTCTCCAACTATGCAGGGCTTCCCCTTCTGAATAGACTTCTTACATCCTTCGTGAAGGGAGTGTCCTCTAGCTGATAGGCTTAGTGGATGAGGGAGCAGGTCTTATATAAGAATTCGTTCTCGCATTCTAGTCTCCCTAAGCCTTTGGAGAGCTTCCTCTACAGCGTACCAAAGGAAGACTGGGCATTTCAACTCGATTTAGTGTAGACCATCCTGGGGTTCAGTCAGTCAACCCAGCAGGCTTTTGGAGCTACCGCTAGCCATTAGAGCTAACACACAAGTCCAGGATCTCTGCTTAGTGAGCCCATTTCAATAACAACTTCTACTTACATCCAGCACTTACATCTCACACTCGAATACCCTTAAGTTCCATTTGCACATATATTCTCCAGATTTCTCTATATAGAGACATTTATCTATATTTATAAATTGGAAAAAAAATCATGCAATTCTTTTGGCATGTGTGGCACCTCCTCACAAGTAACAATTCCTCCCTCACTCTTCGGGCCCTGTTTGAACTTGAGTCTGCTTATAGGTCTCAGCAATGGGAAGGGGGGTGGGCGCCCAGGAGAGTAAGTAGTCCCTTGCAAGGTGGCTGACAACCTCAGGGGAGGCTGTCACAAGGGGAGGCCAGCCTCCTGAGGCACGAGTGGAAGGGCCGCTTCGTTTAGAAAAGGAGACTTGGCAGGATTTAGGGGTTCAAGGTCTCCAGCTTCATCAGAATCTCTCCATGTGTCCTCGTTTGATTTTCAGCGTACCCCACCCCCTTCCGAAGAAGAGCCTGAAGTTTAACCTAAGAGGCCGAGAGGTTGAAATTCACTTGCTGTGTAGTTTAACCACCTGTGAGTTCAGACTTTGGGTCTTGTTTTCAGAAATCTTGGTGGCCACAGGTGATAAAAGTTTCTTTCGGGTCAGTCACAGAGTGTTCAGGTACCTTTAGCAGAACTTGAGTGAGAATTTAAAGCCCTGAGCATATTGATTTCTTTCTCCCAAGCACAGCTGGGGGAAACCAGCCAACCCAATTAAATTCCTTATTGTCACCAAAACCTTCCATGGCAGCAGTCACCTGGTCACCTCAAGTCTTGCCTTCTACAGTCACTTGATAACAGATGTCTACAGGTGAGAATTTAAGTAGCTGTTTACCACTGTTTGCCATTGGCCACCAATGACCTCTTTACCACGGGAAACATGGTCATTAATACCTTTAAATCTAACCAAATTAGAGGACCCATCACAACTAACCAGAACCAATTCAGAGAACTTATCCTTATGAGTCTGTTTCCTGGAATCACTTCTGGTACCAAGTTCTGTACCAGAGATACACTAGGCATGGCATAGAATATGGGAGTTGTCTGAGGGAACTGGCAGTATGTGAGAGCTGGTAAAATCTCATTTCAGCAGTTTTTCTCTGTCTGGGGCCGACCCTAAACTCACAGGACAGGTGTTGGGAGGGGAAGTGTTTTGAAGTTGGGGAAAGCAGAGACAGCTGGACCCCATGAGGAACAGGCTGAGGTGTGTGACTGTCTCTCTCATCTCTGCCCTCTCTCCTGGGGTGACCTGCAGGGGAAGCTGGCCCTCTGGCTGCAGGGCCGTACTCACACCTGGCCTGGGAGGTCTCATGGGAGCTGGGGGAGCTGAAGGCCCTGCCGCTGCCCACGCCAGCCAGGGAAGTTAGCTAAGCTAAAACACAGCCTTGGGGGCTTCCCTGGTGGCGCAGTGGTTGAGAATCCGCCTGCCGATGCAGGGGACACGGGTTCGTGCCCCGGTGCGGGAAGATCCCACATGCCGCGGAGCGGCTGGGCCCGTGAGCCATGGCCGCTGAGCCTGCGCGTCCGGAGCCTGTGCTCCGCAACGGGAGAGGCCACGACAGTGAGAGGCCCGCGTACCGCAAAACAAAAAAAAAACAAAACAAAAAAACACAGCCTGAATTTCATCCTTCAGGGAGTAAGTGTGGCAGCTGCCTTCCTTCTACCTTTCAAATCTCCTGCAAATTTCTCCTGTGGTTCTAACCAAACACATAGAGGGAAGGGAATTCTGGGAAAAGCGGTTCAGCTTAGCTAAGTCCACAGGTTATAAAGCCACCATAGCATCCTGGGCAGTCAGAAATACATGTGCAAATGGACAGATAGGAGGAACAATCTGGGGTTCTGGGCAGTTGATGGATATTTATGTCTCTCCCAAATCTCCCCTTTAAATGGACTCAGCCTATCCACACTGGGACGGTGAGGAAAGCTACCATTGGATAACACATTCCAAGCCATATCCTAATCTTTGCTGTTTTTCACTGTCCCAGGTCTTATCGCTATATTCTGGCTCTGGCCCTGGCTTATCAGATTGGTGACCTGCTCTTGGGCCCACCTTCTGCCTCTGGCCTCACTCTCCTGGTCCTGACCTCTGGCTTCCTTGAAGGACCTAAAAGATGCCCAGTTGCTATAGCCCCATGGGCTCCACCCAGAAAGGTCTGTTGTTCAACAACCCCAATAAAGAGCGGAATGATAGAAAGTAGGTAAACGAATCATGCAAATGGGTGATAATAATGATGCTGCTGCTGAAGGTGAATTGTCTGGCACCTATGGCTCTTAAATTTCCTTTCTGTGCTAAGTCTGGCCGGGATAGAATGAATCATGCCCCTTCCAAGCTGCTTAGAGGGGCCAGTGGGTAACAGATCCCATGTGAGTTACGGTTAAGAAAATCTTGCAGCTGTTGGAAACCTAGTGTGAAAATAGCCCATTCCCACCTCCCTAAAAATGGTTTGTTTGGTTTTGCTCGTTAAATGTGTATAATGACACCTTAAAGTTGTTTTCATCTGCATATCTTTGATAGTGTGAATACATTTTTCCCTGAGATGGTTTACCATCTAAATTTCCTTGAGTTAGCATTTTCTTCTTTTTTTTTTTATCTTTTATTTTGTGGAATCTGGGTATCGACCTTATATATTTTATCAAGTCTTCATATATTTTGAACTGTACATTTTTCTGATTATATTCCAATATATTTCCCTTTTCTGTTGCTTTCCTTCTGATATTTATTTTATTGCTTTTTATTGTGCAAAAGTCCTTGGTTTTATGGATATCAACACATCCATCTTGTTCCTGTTGATAACCTCCATTTTTAATATTCATAAATTTATTTTTCCCAGAACTGAGATAAATATTCTGTTATGTTTTCTTCTATATTTTTTTATGGATTGGATTTTTATATTTATCTCTGATCCATGTGGAGTCTATAGAGAGTAGCATTTAAGAGCCCGGCCTTTGGTGTCAAAAAGATACGAGTTCAAACTCTGTCTTTTCTCCATACCTCCCACATGACCTTGGAAAAACATCATTTGTCTTCTCTGAAGCTATTTTCTCAGATTAGTTCAGCCTAATTACCTTTTCTTTCTTATACATATTCTAATAGTGAAATATAACAGAAAAAATTTCATAAAACTTACATGCATACCTTGTTATCTTTTCTAAATTATTTCATCATTCATTCTCCCAATTGGATTCCACTCTAAAGTATCCCATGGAAGTTTGAATTTGAATTGCATTAAATCTCACATTTATATATATATATCAATATATATATGTATTTATATATATATTTTTTTATTTTGTTAAATCTCATATTTATATTGTCCAAGTGCACCGGGAGCACTGCTGGCTAAAGTAATACCCAAGAAGTGGGTGTTTGGAGGCTGACGCATTAAGACAACCATCACTGGTTGATCTGGCCATGGGGATGGCTCACCAAGAGGGGATGCCTCAAAATGAATGAGGAGGAAAATGAGCCAAAAATTGGGACCTGAAATTCAATGAGTGGGAATCAGAATTGGGAAGGTTAGACAGAGACGGTGATGAAGAAATAGACAAAGCAGAAAGTAAGCTGGCAATATTGGTGATTGTGTCCGCCATTCTGGGTTTAATGAGGTGCTCCCTTTACTGTGATGTTGGCACACCTAGGTAGACAGGGAGGGAGAACTAATGGGGCTGAGGATCATCAGGAAAACACAGGTGCACTGTTACCCTACTGCCTTTGGTCTTCCTAGGCGTGAGGTAGATCTCTCTCTCTAGGCATTAATGTCTTCTTTTTGCCATTAAATATTTGTAATGTTATTTGAATAAGTCTCTCATGGTGCAGGTTGATATTCAAATTTTTTATTACTATAAATGAGCTCTTTGTTTTTATTTTCAGTGTGCTACTAGGTCTGTAACAACACAGTTGATTTTTGAGGCTGCATCTTACGTCCCATAACTCTAAAAAATTCATTTATTATCTCTAATAATATTTTGGTTGATTTCTTTTGATTCTCTACGTCACTGGTAAAAAGCAACATTTTTATTCCTTACCTTCATTATTTATGTCTTTTATTGTCTTCCCTCTTGAACAGTTATGGCAGGCTCTTCTAGCACAGTATTAAATAGATACAATGAAGAAGGCATCTTTGTTTTGGTCCTGTTTTATTTTTGTATTTCAAGGGTATAACTCTAAAATTTCTCCGACATGTATAATGTGCCTTGCATTTAACTGACACTCCATATATGTAGGTTGAAATGAGATGAATAATCCATTTAAAATAATTAAGTAATTTAAAGAAAAGCTATCCATTGAATCTTAGAATTGTATACAAAATGGATTTTTTTCCATTATGGTTTATTGGATATTGAATATCGTTCCCTGTGCTATATAGTAGGACCTTGTTGTTTATCTATTTTATATATGGTAGCTTGTATCTGCTAATCCCAAACTCCTAATTTATCCCTCCCCGCCCTTTCCCCTTTGGTAACCATAAGTTTGTATTCTATATCTGTGAGCCTGTTTCTGTTTTGAAATAAGTTCGTTTGTATCATATTTTGGATTCCTCATATAAGGAATTCCTCATATAAGTGATATCATATGGTACTTGTCTTTTTCTTTCTGAATTACTTCAGTTAGTATGATAATCTCTAGTTGCATCCATGTTGTTGTAAATGGCTTTAATGGCTGAGTAGTATTCCATTGTGTATATATGCCACATCTTTTTTATTCATTCATCTGTCAGTGGGCATTTAGGTTGTTTCCATGTCTCGGCTATTGTAAATAGTGCTGCTGTGAACACTGCAGTGCATGCCCAGGAGTGGGATTGCTGGATCATATGGCAACTCTATTTGTAGCTTTTTAAGGAACCTCCATACTGTTTTCCATAGTGGCTGCACCACCTTACGTTCCCACAAACGGTGTAGGAGAGTTCCCTCTTCTCCACACCGTCTCCAGCATTTATTATTTGTAGACATTTTTTTGTGTGTGTGTCTGGTACGTGGGCCTCTCACTGCTGTGGCCTCGCCCGTTGCGGAACACAGGCTCCGGACGCGCAGGCTCAGCGGCCATGGCTCACGGGCCCAGATGCTCCGCGGCACGTGGGATCTTCCCGCACCGGGGCGCGAACCCGCGTCCCCTGCATCGGCAGGCGGACTCTCAACCACTGCGCCACCAGGCAAGCCCATTTGTAGGCTTTTTAAAGATGACCATTCTAACCCATGTGAGGTTGTACCTCATTATAGTTTTGATCTGCACAAAATGGATTTTTAAACATGCCAAAGTTATTTCTGGCACATATGAAGGTAATGGAACGACCCTTGCTATTTTGTTTTTTCTGCTGAAATGGTTAACTATGTTGAGGCTTTTAATTTCTGTATGATGGTTTGAATTCCATGATTAAACCTGGCTTGGGTTTCGTGAGAAATTCTCATAAGGTGCTATCTTTTATTTGCTAAGTTTTTATTTGGGATTTTTGTATCTGTTCTTCCAAAGTGAATTGTTCCAGTTTGCTTTCATGATTGGTGTCGGTAAGATGTGAAAATTAGCCTGTATTTGCCTCCAAAAATGTTAGCTAACATTTCATCTTTTTTTATATTCTTAAAACTTTGTAAAACTCAAGTATCCTTGATTTTCTGAAAGTTAAGAAAAGCACCTAGGGAATCCATCAGGAGTAGCTTCGTTGTGCAGGATAAATCTTTAATAACACTGCTTTCTATTTCTTATTCTGTTATTTGTCTGGTCGTGTTCTCCATTTCACATTAGTTCTCAGAATTTAAAAACATGTATGAGGGATTATGTACTTCCAGTTAGATATCAACTTTATTACTATGGAACCGAGAATAATTCTTCTACTAAATTATAAGAAATATAAAAGAAAAATGTGTAATTGGGTCATTTGTAGAGATGTGGATGGATCTAGAGACTGTCATACAGAGTGAAGTAAGTCAGAGAGAGAAAAACAAATATGGTATATTAACGCATATATGTGGAACCTAGAAAAATGGTACAGATGAACCAGTTTGCAGGGCAGAAATAGAGACACAGATGAAGAGAACACATGTATGGACACCAAGGGGGGGAACTGGTGTGGGGTGGTGGTGGTGTGATAAATTGGGAGGTTGGGATTGACATATATACACTAATATGTATAAAATAGATAACTAATAAGAACCTGCTGTATAAAAAATACATAAAATAAAATTTTAAAAAAATGTGTTTCCTTTCTCAATTACCAACTTTATTCATAATCTCACTGGGGCTGGGACTCTGCCTGTTTCACCTGTTTTTCCAGAGCCAAGTGTAATGTCAAACCCACTGTCAGCATTAAGTAAATGTGTGTGGAATGAGTTGAATAAAGGGGGAGCCCCTTTTCTGCACAGGATGTAAGTTTAGTTTTCAAAGTTGTCCCTCCTCTATTTTATTTCCGATTCATACTTCTTTATATCTTGGGAGTCTGGGCTACTTGATGAAATAGTATATTTTAAAATGATATATATCTTGCCTAGTCCAGAAAGGTGGGTTGAAATATTTAAGGGTATACAAATGTAATTTAAAAGATAATAAAAAAGGTTAACTGTAGGAAAACAGACGTGTTAAGCACTGAGAAGGGTTAGACATTTGCCATAAAATGATAAAAATTTCATCTTTACACCTCATGGTCCCTCACAGCGTGCGTTTAATTTCCTGATGGTGTTGACTTTATGTGATTAAGTGTGGATACTGTCAAAGTGAAGATCTACTTGCTCCTTCTAAACTCTCGATTTCCCCTCTTTGTCTAGTTAGTTCTGTGCTCCTGGCTCTCTCTGCTTCCTCTAATGAATGGTCTTCTCACCTGGAGATTTGATCTTGGCTGTGCCTGTCAGCTGCGGGCCAGGAATTGCAGTTCTCTGCACCTGGTACAGCTTCTTCCTGAGCAATGCTCTTGCCCTGCAGCCTGCGAAAGAGGCTGAGATTTGCTTGAATTCGTCCAACGTTTAGTTTGATCTTTCTTTTCTCCTTGGCCCCTTTAAAAATCCTGCCTTTGCTTCTTTAAAGTTTAAAGCAGTTCACAAGTTGATTTGGTTTCTGGGGGTGGGGGTGGGGGTGGGGGGGAGGGGCTTTCTTTGAGAAACGCACCCAGTTGACATACCCTCTGCGATGGTTTTTCCTTTCATGGTACTTTTGTTTCATGATTCTTTTCAAAAAATATTTATTTATTTATGGCTGCATTGGGTCTTCTTTGCTGTGCGCAGGCTTTCTCTAGTTGCGGTGAGTGGGGGCTACTCTTCGTTGCGGTGCGCGGGCTTCTCGTTGCGGTGGCTTCTTATTGCGGAGCACGGGCTCTAGGCATGCGGGCTTCAGTAGTTTGCACCACAATGCAGGCTCAGTAGTTGTGGCTCTAGAGCGCAGCCTCAGTAGTTGTGGCACGCGGGCTTAGTTGCTCTGCGGCATGTGGGATCTTCCCGGACCAGGGCTCGATCTCGTGTCCCTGCATTGGCAGGCAAATTCTTAACCACTGCTTCACCGGGGATTCTTTTTAAAATGTGTCTTATGTGTTGGACTTCCTCTGCTTCTTCTGGCGACCCGTACATTCACAGAGAAATTTTACTGATCTATTTTCAGGCTTCGTAAGTTTCTCCTCATTTATCCTTTTAACAAAACTGCAGGGACACCTGCTGTAGTACTGGGTTCTGATGGAGAGCTGGCCTCTGGGGTGGAGACTCATGTAGGAGTCTGACCTAGCTCACTGTGCAGCTCCATACCTGGCTGTTGGAGGATGTGGTTTATGGGTGAGTGTGCTGAGAGGCCAGAGCTGGTGTTCTGAGTTAAGAACAAGCGGATTACAACCCGCTGAGTGAGGGGACACAGCCACACCCACTCGAAGGATACATGGAGTTCGCTCAGCATCCTATAGCTCCCACCTGGGGAAGTGAAAACCCCAGGGTTGTCTTGATTGAAGTTACAGTTTAAATACACCCACCCAAAGGAAGTAGGGCCACAAGATTTATTACCTGCAGATCCCAGAAGCAAGGGGACACTGTGACCCAGGGGAAGGGCAGTCCTCTGTCCCAGGTCACGAGCAAACAGGAGACAGAGTAGGGTAGCACACACCTACTACTTACAAGGTGGTGAGGGCTGGGGTCACTAACTCTTCAAGGGCTGAACACTAAGTGGTTATTTTGAAAGTTGCCCCCCCACCCGGAAAAGCAAAGCAGGAACTTCCGGCAGGCATCCTAAACTCACGTCCCTATCTAAATGTCCAAACTCTGGGGCTTCCCTGGTGGCGCAGTGGTTGCGCGTCCGCCTGCCGATGCAGGGGAACCGGGTTCGCGCCCCGGTCCGGGAGGATCCCGCGTGCCGCGGAGCGGCTGGGCCCGTGAGCCGTGGCCGCTGGGCCTGCGCGTCCGGAGCCTGTGCTCCGCAACGGGAGAGGCCGCGACAGAGGGAGGCCCGCGTACCGCAAAAAAAAAAAAAAAATGTCCAAACTCTGGGTGTGAGCGGGGTGATCACACTGTAAAATGCCCAGACAGCAACTCTGTTGTCAGTTTCTTTTGACAGAAATCAAAAGGTGGTGTTTTTGTTTTTTTTTGTCAGCAGCTGTTTTTCTTGTCACAGTGAGGCAGGGAGGAGGCCAGGCTAGGGGAGCTGGGGAGGTGGCAAACGTGAGCCGTGGAGTACGCCTCAAACTGATGCCACAAAGAGCCTGGAGAATGGACTCTGAGGCCCAGAGCTAGTGAGGGCGTCACTCGAATTCACTAGACCTAGACGAAATCAGAGCTTAAAGACATACACCTTCCATGTTGAGAGCTGGTCCTTCGTGTGTTGAAACCAGATAATACAGAGGCTGGGGAAGTTGGACTTTTGGCTGAAGTGATGGGAAGGAAAGAAAGAGAAAGTCAATGCAAGATGAAGCTGCCCAGTGCCACAGAACCTGCCTTCCCTCCTGGCCCCCAGGAGTGGTGGCCCCCAGGCTCTGGTCGTGGACCACGATGCCCGGCCAGTGCGTGCGGCGGTGGTGACCTTGGGGGGAGAAGATCTGACTGGAACTTGCTGGAGTCGATTAGCATCTGTGTTGGGCGGCTCCTGAATCTTACACTTCTATCAGCACTTCCTTTTTGATCTGGGAATAATTCTCTCCTGCTTTTCCTCTCTGTGGGTCAGGTTGCAGGTTGGCGTCCCAGGAAGCAGGCTCTGAAGGGGAGAACAGCGTGCAGGGTGTTTGTTAAGAAGGCCCTGGGGGTCAGCACCTGGGCAGGGAGGGAGGAGCTGAGCTGGGATGCCAGCCGAGGGCAACCTGCAGCCTGGCCCACGGCTGGGAGTTCTGGTGCCTCAGAGTTATTGCCTTGCTCCACCCCCACCCCCAGGCATCAGGCACTGGAGAGGGGCTGCCCCAGGGGGCCGTGACCTTGGGCAAATGGCTGGCAGCTGCAGGAGTCCCCAGATGAAGGGAAGGGTCTGCCAGCCAGCGACCTAGCAGCTGGGGCAACAGAGAAGGCAAACGGGCTTCCCAGGGCCCATCACAGGCCGGTCCCAGGGCCTGAAATCACCGGGTCAAAGAGCCTCTGGTTGCAAAGAGCTCAGACTTCACAGGGCAGTAGGCAGACAGGGCAGGACACAGCCATGGTCATGTAATACAGTAATTGCTGTAATTGAAGTGGACTGAAAATGTCAGCATGGGTTTGTAAGTGTGCAGAAAGGGTTATTTACAATTGCATGGGTTTTAAATTGATTTTTAAAACAAAATATTTTGAAATTTGTTTTTCCTAAGTCTACATTCAACTACAATCCTTGTTCTATTTACAAATCTGGTAAATTAAGTCAAAATGAGATAATGACTTTTCATGAGACTTTTGCATAATGTTCCATAAATTCAAGTTGAACACATTTCTCTCAGAAGAACCCAGTTTATACACTTAGCTAATTTACTAAATATTTTAACTACATTCATATATTAAATATATCTTTTTCTCTTTAAGACCGTCAAATGCCTAAGAGGGGAAACTTATGACTAACAAGAAAAGGTTCCCAAGTGTTTCAATAACTGTAGTAAATTGATTAACTTACAAATATCAGGCTAATAGTGACATTTGCACTAAACTTACTCAAATTATTTTAAAACTTCAATGTTAAAAATCACAGGCCTTTTTAATCAATTATTAGTTTTGTTTTCTTTAACAAATCCATTGCAAGGGAATTTTTTCAAAATATGAAGTGGTGAATTAAAAAACTGAAGAAAGAAGCAATCATTACGTGTGGACCTTATTTGCTTCTTGGTTTAAAAAAATCTTAACAAAACATTTTATGGCATTCATGAGACAAGAAAGTTGAACACTGACGGAACACTTGCTATTATTAAGGGATCATTGTCACTTTCTATATATATAAGGTGCTGTATGACATCTGGGATTTGTTCCCAGGGAAGTGGCTGTGGAAGGGAAAGTTTGTCATGAGTTGGCAGTTGTTGAAGCTGGGATTGGGTTCATGGGGGCTCACAGGACTATACCGTAAACATTTGTATTTGTTTGAAACTCTGCATAATAAGCAATTTTTTAAAAGTTAAATTGGGGGCTTCCCTGGTGGCGCAGTAGATAAGAATCCGCCTGCCAGTGCAGGGGTCCCAGGTTTGAGCCCTGCTCCGGGAAGATCCCACATGCCGTGGAGCAACTAGGCCCGTGCGCCACAACTACTGAGCCTGCACTCTAGAGCCCGTAAGCCGCAACTACTGAGCCCACATGTGCCACAACTACTGAAGCCCGTGCACCTAGAGCCCATGCTCCGCAACAAGAGAAGCCACCGCAATGAGAAGCCCGCGTACTGCAACGAAGAGTAGCCCCCACTTGCTGCAACTAGAGAAAGCCCGCGTGCAGCAACGAAGACCCAACGTGGCCAAAAATAAATTAATTAATTTAAAAAAAGAATTAAATTGGAATTTTAACACCAATTTCCAAGATTCCTTAAGCAATCATATTTTCAATAAAAACTCATCAAATAACAAATTCACACATTATCCCTATGTTTGTCAAACATATTCCTTAACTAATCCAAAAGCATGAGTGCCATGGATTTGATTTGTTTTACCATCTCTTTTAAAACCACTTGGGGTTGAAAAGACATCCACCAGGCAGTGGGGCTCAGCCCTGGAGATCAGCATCGTTTTTAAGCCCCCCCGGGGAGTCCTAAGGGTACGAATCTCCTGCAGAACTTGTGAGCACTTGGTTTGCTGGGCCCTGCCCATGAGGTTCTGAACCATAGGTCTGGGTTAGGGCCCGAGAATCTGCATTTCTCACAAGTTTGGGTGATTCTGGTGCTGCTGGCTCAGGGGCCCACATTTAAGGATCACTGTTGCAAGGCAAGCAGATTTATTGCCTAAAGAGAGTGGAAGTTACTAGGTCAATAACTGAGGTCCGTTACACTGAAACTATCTCATGTAGACTGCAGTTGCTTCCTGAGTGGACATGGAGACTGAGGCAGTATGCAACGGACCATATGGACGTGTTTGGTCCTTGTTACAACTGCTATGACAATGCGGGGGGTCCTTTTTTTATTTGGGTTTCTACAATCCTTGTTCCTGTGCTCAAATCACACCCTTAACTAATTACACCTTCTGAGAATAGTCGAGGGAAAGGGCAGATACCTTCCTTTACCCACCCAGCTTCCTTCCCTGCCTGCCTGGACTTCCCATATTTTTCACTCTCTTAAGACATTTTAGTGTCTTCTGCTCTAGCTTGGAAGACACACAGTGCAAGTCTGTAGGGTCCTGAATTTCCTCACATTTTGTCTGACGTTGTGGCCAAAGCTCTTACATTCTATTAGTCGTATAGCTGGAGCATCTCACAGGCTGACTGGGGAATCAGGAGAGGCTTCACAGAGGAGGTGATTTCGTGCTGAGCCTCAGAGGGTGAAAAGGAGTACGGCAGGTGGACAGGGAAGACAGTCTGGTGCTTTCATGATTTCTGGAATGTCACATGGGGTGTATTGGGGGTTACAGGGGGAGGGAGGAATGTGAAGTGAGGCTGAACAGTCAGGGGTCAGGTCTTTGGAGGGGAAAAGTTAGATTTGTCATGGAGATGTTGAGGGAACTGCTGAAGAATTTTGAGCAGGAGTGGCCCTATGAAATTTGCATGTTAGAAAGATTAACTTGGCAGCTACATAGAGGATGGCCTGGGGATCAGACCCAGAAGCAGGAGATTTTACCAGTAGGGAGATTATTTGTGTAACAGCAATGCATGAGTACCAGTCTGGGATGGTCTTGGGGTGGGAAGAGATAATATTATTGACAATAATAAGAGGTAGATATGTTTGCATGCTGATGTGCATGTTTGTATGTATTTGTAATCTGCCTTGTCTTGAAAGGATTTAAGGTAGCTTAGATGAATACATTGACAAAATCAAAAATAAATGTAGAAGAAAGCAGGACAAATAGGAAAACAAAATAGGAAAGATAAAATGAGGTCATGAAAGAAGTTCACAGTGGGGCATTTGGGTCCTTATGTTTGCCTGGGGTGAGACACGATTTGGCTGATTTTCTAAAATCAGTGGAAAGGGAGGCTCAATCCATCACTTGATTCACAGAGCCCATCATATAAAAGCACCCCAGCTGCCTGGGAGGAACACAGGGAGTGTTGGTTCTGAAAATAGAGAAATGTCTCCTAGGGAGCCTCAGAAAGACGGGACGGGTGATATACCAAACAAAACCCTCAGCATCACTGAGCGAGGGGATCTTGTTTCTCCAAGAGGTGTTTCCTCTGGGTAAAGGTTCAAGAATTCAGACTGAAAGATGGGTCTTTGTCACTGTCCTTCCGCTCAGGGAAGGGCCTGGTGAGGAGCTACCAGGCCAGGCTATCTGATCAGCAAATATCTGTCTTGTCAAGAAAGGTGGGGGGGTGAGGGGAGAGGGCGGGGGGAGGGCGGGGGGGAGGGGGGAGGGCGGTGGGGGAGAGGTGCCTTCCTGGAAACAAAACAAAACAAACTACAGTAAACAGCAGGGAGGCTCTGGAGGATGACAAACCATAGCCAAGCAGACATGGAAGATGGTGGACCTCCCCAGGCACAAAGATAGAGTGTTGGATGCAGGACTCAGGGTGCCTCGTGATCTGGGGGAATGAGAAATCTGTTAGCAGGTTAGACCAATGGCTTGGGTCAACTGGTTGGATGGTTCTGCAGAAGGTGATGAAGCAGGAGAAGAAGTAGCTTTGGGGGTTGGGTGATGGGGAGGAAATTGTGAGTTCACTTTGGGGCCATGTTAACTGCGATGTGCCTGGAACTATCCAGGTGGCCACGTAACCTGTTTTCTTGTGGTTTAGTTTTGGTTTTCATGTGCTGTTGGTGGCACCCACCATATCCTCTTGGCCTACCCACTGAGTCACCTGTAACTCTTGCCGCGGCCACCCATGGCTTCCTGCATCTCTCTGCCCTAGAGTGTTTCCCCCATTGCTGGAGCAGGCAGGTTGGAAGTGTTAGGACTTACTGTCCCACGAGTGACCCTCAACCAAGAATGCACAGGAGTTGATGGATAAATACCAAACTTCTTGCCCCTCCAAGTGGACAATTCTTTTTTTTTTTTTTTTTTTTTTTTTTTTTGTGGTACGCGGGCCTCTCACTGTTGTGGCCTCTCCCATTGCAGAGCACAGGCTCCAGACGCACAGGCTCAGCGGCCATGGCTCACGGGCCCAGCCGCTCCGCGGCATGTGGGATCTTCCCGGACCAGGGCACGAACCCGTGTCCCCTGCATCAGCAGGCGGATTCTCAACCACTGCGCCACCAGGGAAGCCCTAAGTGGACAATTCTTAGGCGTATTCCTCATGGTGTCTCTGAGGGTCCCCAGCAGGATTGAGTGCCAGTCGCCCACAGGGGTGAGTCCCTCGTCCATGAGCTCCTTCCTGGCTTTCTCCCTTCCCTGCCTCGCTGCCCCACTCCTTGTGAATCTTCCTGGGATAGCTTTCCAATAAGCCACTTGCACTCAAATCCTTATCTGAGGGCTCCCCATCGGGTCAGCTTTTTACGGGGTACCCGTGCACATGAGTCAGTTCCTGAGTAGCAGAGCCTGAGATGGGGATTCTTGTCCGTGACTTACTGGGGCAGTGCTCTCAGGAGGAGAGGAATCGGGGAAGCAGGAGAGGACAGGAGATAAAAAGCTAAGTAAGGCGGTATTCTCAGGTAGTGTCTCATATCAGCCTGATCCCAGCAGGAGCTCTGGAGCTCAAATTGCACCACAGAGTTGGTCCCACCTTGAGGCCAGGAGGTCAGCCTTTTGTGACTCCTGCACAGTGGACATCAGCTGAGGTCTGGGGAGGGCATGGGGACACTGCCTCCTCTGGCCAAGGCCCTTCCTCTTAGTCATCCTTCCAGGTCAACCTCCCAGTGGAGGCTCCCTTTGGCCTTGAGCAATTCTTCTGAACTGGAGCCAATTCTCCTTTCAATAGACAATTCAATCCTCCTGATTTGGCAAACACCTGGAGCCTCTGGCAGATGGGGGACACCAGCATCTCGCCCTCTACAGGCCTTCTAGAGTATTACATGCTTGGTACACTTCATGTTCTGTGGTCGCTTCTCTCTGCGGACTCTGCCTGGAAGCAGTGTAAGGAGAAGGAGCTAGATAAGGCCTGATCCCTGCTCTCAGGAGGTTGCAGTCTAGGGAGGGAACCAGGAAAAAACAATTCTCAAGCAAACAAGACATTTACATGGCATAAAAACAAACTGCTGTTTTTTAACGAGCCTAACTAGGAGGTAGAGAATTTCCAGGTGGGGAAAAATGACCCTGTGAGGGTTGATAAGGAAGCAGTATTCCAGCTGGTACTTAAATGTCATCTCAAAGGACCTTACTGACACTAAAATATTGCTTAGATTCTGTGGGGCTCAGACTGCTGTTAGAGTTTCCGTCACCAGGTATGGGCGTCATCCTCCCCCATCCTGCACACACACCACACCCTTGCTCCTCATGTTGGAATATTGGGCATTTGTCTGCGTTAGTGTGTTTGTTTTGTTTCAACTTGGTCTAATTTTTTCTCTTTAAAATATCGGGCTGTTCTTCTCATGTGCATTTGAGATGGCTGTGTGTCTCCTCTCCTTGGCCATCCTACCCCAGGGTCCCCTTCATAGCTGGACTTGCTCAGCTCTCTCTCTGTACCTAAATACACATCTGCCGTGTCCTCCATGCCTTCACAGCATGGGCTAAGAATCGCACCCTGGAAGGTGAGGTGGGAGCTGGGTTGTCAGTCATCTGGGACCAGGCCCCCATCCCTCTGTTAAGAGAGGGAAATCAATGAGTAGCTTCCGGCATGCCCGCCCTCTCCCTACCTCTGCCCTGTGTGGTGTGGTCTGAAATGGGCACCCCTCCCCCCGCTGCCCCAGGCAACAAAGTAATAGGTTTTCCCCATCAGTGTTCAGTTGGAATTTCCTGTCTGGCTGTGAGCCACCCTGAACCAGTCCTTAATAAGGTCCACATTTTCCATGCTGCTTAAAGACTGTGTCACAGGGGCTGCTGGCAGTTTGGGAATCTATCAGAAGAAGTAGCATCCGGCTTTAGCGGTCTCTGCTGAACCTGACCCTCCCTAACTGCAGAGCCTTTGACAGAGGGTGAACATTCTAGGAGCTGGGGAATAGGGTTGGGCTGGGAGTCCCAGGAAGGCACAGGCGTTCTTGAGGAAGAACACACAGATTCAGTCTCGAAGCTCCTCTCCGTTTATTTAATCTCTCAAGGTTTCAATCAGCCAGCCCTAACTTGACGAGCTCCACAGACCAGAGAAAAATCGTATTTCCTCTCAAGTGAATCATTCATTTCACACAGCCCAGCTGCTACCTCAGAGCCTTCCCCAAAGGCAGGGACAGTCGTGAAGCACCCTTTCCTCTCCTGTGGATGGGTTTCCCACCACTGTAAAGTGCCTAGTGACGGGCTAGGAACTTTGGGAGGAAGAAAGTGCTGAATCCACAGGCTTTGTCTTCAAAGGATCTGACACGATGGGAGGGTGACAGGTTTGGAGGGAGCTGGTTCCTCTCTCCTTAAGAAGCATTAGAAGGGAATTCCCTGGTGGTCCGGTGGTTAGGACTCTGGGCTCTCACTGCCAAGGGCCCGGGTTTGATCCCTGGTCTGGGAACTAAGATCTCACAATCTGTGTGGCCAAGATTAAAAAAAAAAAAAGGAAACATTAGAAGAAGGGGAGATGGCTCCCCCAGTCCTATTCTCTGTGTGGTTGTCCCTGTGATCTCCCCAAAGGACAGGAGCAAAGATGGAAGGAAGGGATCTAGAATGTTCCACAGACCTAGCACAGTATAATATGCATTTTATATGTCAGGTCATTTCATCTTCTCTATGATTATTCTCATTTTTCCCGCATGGAAACTGAAGTTGCCCAGGGCCACACAGCTGGTCATGGCTGGCAGCCGATTAAAGGCATGTCCAAAGCTCAGTGTCTTTCCATCTCCACTCACTGATCAAGTGGGCGTGGTCTATTATGCAAATGTTGTAGACCCTCACCCCAAAGTCTATGGAGCTGCTTCTCCCACTGGCAGACTACATGGGTCTGGGAAGCCAAGGAAGGGGAGGGAGGAGGTGGGCGCCCTCGCTAGCAGGCCCAGGGACCCTGCCCCCAAATGTCTTCTTCCTTTCGCAGGGCGCAGGGCCCTGCTGGCTTAGAGGCTCAAATGCCAAGAGGTGTTCTACCAGGGGACACACGGTGGTACCCGGGAGAAACATGGGGCCCGCAGGCCACCTGCCTCCCCTCCGAGGTCCCCTCCGACGTGCGCAGCAGACGTAGCTCCTCTCACGTGTTCCTGTTTTGTTAACGCCCGAACCAGAGCTGCCCACAGCAGGCCAGCTATAGAGCTCCTCACACGTCTGCTCTCTATTGCAGAGTGCATGTGTGTATGATACTGGATTGAAGGCTCACAGCACCTGTGGAGGTTATACGAGGCAGGTGGTACGCTTCCCTCTTTACCAAGGTGGTGGTTCTGTGATGAGCCCCTTGGGTCCCCGTCAGGAAGGAAGCTTGTTTTCCCACCCGCCAGCCTCTTGAGGGTTTGCCGTAGCTGTAGAGAGCTTCCGAGGTCACACCCTCCCAGAGCAGCCCCATCTTCATCCCCCCATGGGGTTGACTAAGGCTCCCATGCAGGCTGCACGACAGCCGGACTTCACCCACTGCCCACTCCTGCTTCCGCCCTGTCCCCTCCGCAGCGGCCCTGATAAAGCTCCTGCCTGCTAACCTCCACGTCAGGGCTTGCTGCACGAGAGCCCCTGCCCCTGAGGCCTAGGAGGCCCAGGGAGGTGACGTCTGTGACAGGAGGAGGACCAGACAGAGCATGGGAGCCCTGTCTCCTGTTTTGCCGCTAATGGGCTGAGTGATCTCGGAGAAGCCAGGGGGCCTCTCGGGACCTCAGTTTCCCCATCTGCACCCGGAGAAGGGTATGGACTGAATCATCTCGGTGGTCAACAGGTTCTAAGACCACTTGACCTTAAGGAACTCGTGAGAGAGCTGTGATGGAGCCCTCAGCCCCCACACTTTCCGGGATCTCCCCACCAACCCTGACATTGCGGCAGGGGCTGGGGCACGGTCCCTGCAACTCCTGGAGAGACCGCCTCCTGGGCCCAATCTGAGAGCTCAGGAAATCCTTCTCCAAGATTCACCCCCACCCCTTTTTCACTCTCCCCCACAGGAGCTCTCCCCAGATCCCCAGCCACTTCCACCAGCTTGGCATTGCACGCACCAGGAGGGTTGTGTCAGGTTCTTGCCCCCAAGCCTGGTGTCAGCCTTTGCCCTACCTGACAAAAGGAAGGTGCTGCTGCGTGAAATGCATGGATGTATTGGGGTGGCCGAAAAGTTCGTTCGGGTTTTTCATGACATCGTAATGGAAAACCCGAACGAACTTTTCGGCCACCCCAGTATTTATACCTGGGATTGGGAATACAGGTATGGATTTCTGTGGTCCTTGGACTCCAAACGCCAGATGGCAGATCTCTCCCCCACCCTCCCCCACGCCCTTCTACAGACCAGAGCTCCCTTCACACGGCCACCAAAGAGCTCCCGCCCACAGGCATGTCCAGCAGCCTGAGAAACCGGACGGCCCGCTTCAGCAGTCCCTGACCTGTGCCCTCACCATGCTGGTCCCTTTCTTCCCTGTCACATTAAGGGCCAGTCCCTCCCCCACTCCCCCATCCCTCCAGGGCCAGCCGGGCTGTGGTCACCCCACCTTTAGCTCTCGGCTTGTCTTTTTACAACTTGAGCATGACAAATAGATTAGAGGATTTGACACAGTTGGCAATAATCCCAAAAGTCCATATTGCAAATTGACCGTGCAGTGTGATCGGCCTGTGAGCGGAACATCTGCTAGCAGCTCAGGCTGACAGGTACCAGGCTTTGGCAGGGCTCCCTGAGAGCAGGGACTGGCCCCTCCGTCACCCCCAGGGGGCTCCCTGCAGCCTCTGACTCTGCAGGGCACACATCATAGACCTGGGCCCTTGGTGAATCCCTTTCTCAGCACTTTTGCACTTCGCCTCTAGGGTCAGCTCCTTTCATGAAACCAGTGGTGCAAAGCCCATCTCCCTCATCAGACTGGGGCTCCTGAGGGTGGGGCTGTGTCTCCCCTCAGACCGGGGCTCCCTGAGGCTGGGGCTGTGTCTCCCTCATCAGACTGGGGCTCCTGAGGGCAGGGCTGTGTCTCCCCTCAGACCAGGGCTCCCTGGGGGAAAAGGCTGTGTCTCCCCTCAGACTGGGGGTCCCTGAGGTCAGGGCTGTGTCTCCCCTCAGACTGAGGACCCTGAGGTCCGGGCAGGATGCTGGCTGTGGAGGATTCAGCCCTGAGGCCAGACAGTGAGGACCCCTGAGGAGGGCACACAGTCTAGCTGAGGAGACAGACTCTGAACACATACAAGCATGCTCAGTTTTATGAAAGGAAAGCATGGGTTCCCCCGTGTTGGGTGACAAGGGGGTCTAAAGACATGGCTGGTGTGGAGACAATTAAGTAGACATTTTGTCTCCAGTAAAACAGCCAAGCTTCTCCGCGGAAACTGAACCCCTCTGTTGACTCAGCTGAAAACAGAGCGGTGGAGTTCTGGGTCCCACCCTCTCCCTAAGCCCCACCTTCCCTACAATCCCAGGCAGCCCGATTCTTAGGGCCACGTGCCTTGAACGGTGGCCACAAACCCCTTGGCGGGCCAACGGCCCAGGAAAGACCTGCCGTCCTGTCCGGTCTGTTTCCTACATCTCTCACCTAGAACACTGAGGTCTTCTTCCAAAGACCTTGGACCTTTCCCCATTATTTCCCTAGTGTGTACCCTCTCCATGTGGGTCATCTGTCCTTCAGAGGACGGACTGTCCTCAAGCAGGAGGGACTGGCAGGGCACTTGGCTGTGGAGAAGCTATGGAAGGAGACAGGCCCTCGAGTCTGGCTTCACCCACTGTATTCAGGCTTTGGAGACAGTCTCACCTCCTAAGCCCAGCTCTTCTTCTCTCCCTTGTCTACACCAGCGCCTTCTCTCCCGCCCCCCTGGCTCCTGAAGGAGCAGATTCACTGGGGACTCTGCTCCTTGGGTCTCGGCCTCATGTTGCATCAGAACCGCCACCCTGGATGGAGCCCATGCTCAGAAACATCCTTACAGTAACCCCTCCTCCCCGGGTACCGTGTGCTCCAACTCTTTGTTATGTTCTCAGTCGCCTTTGTCTCTGGATCAAATCGCTTTGCATTGTTGCCTAACTTCTCTTACAAGTTTTGTAAAAGTCAAGTCCCAGGGTGTTAACAATGAGGTCAATGGGGGCGCTGTTAACGAAGGGACAACTTACAGAGTTCTGGGCAGGATGAAAGGACATTGCTTACCCTGGTGCTGGCAACGGCAGGGAGCTGCTACCTCCCCTGGACCTGACGGGATGAAGGGACAGAGTCACTTCCAGAACCCCAGATGGTAGCCGTAGGGAAAGAGCTGCCAGCAGGAGCTGTGGCCTTCAGCAGACTGCAGCTCCAACCAAAGTGGCCTGGCCAGGAGGGATCCCAGGTGATATATATCGCCCCTCACTTTCTGCCTTGTTTTCTGATCTCCCGCTGGTACTTCCCACTGGCTGAACCCAATTAGAAGCCCGAGAGCAAGGCACCCATTGATGTAGTCCCTGCAGGTCAGCCTCTCCAGGGCCAGAGCTGGGTGCAGAGGGGCAGAGAGTGGTCCTGGACACACAAAAGAAGAGATCAGGGCAGGTTTCTTTCTCCCCATCCTTTCCTAGTTTCCGGCCACTGGGATGTAGGGAGCTCTCTCTGGCTGGTCCATTAAATGCATTCTTTTTTGCATGCTGACTGTGGCAGAAGAAGCCTCACCTGCCAAGCCCTGTGCCAGACCTTGGTACGTAGAGATAAGACACAAATTCTGCTCTCCTGGAGCTCAGCGCGATTTTCCTCCCATCAGAGGGCTCCAGCGGCGGGATTAGCCAAATGAGGAGTGGAAAGGAAAATTAACTTATGGACTCAAATCTGCTCATCATAACCGTCAAACCCAGATCAGCACTTCGCTCCATGCTTTTCCATATGTTATTTACTCTTCCTGGCGACTTCACACACTGTTTCCATCCTCCTGTGGACACAGAGGACACAGCTCTAAGAGGTAATGTGATCTGCGCTCAGTCACGCAGCCCATAAGCAGCAGAACCTCCCAAGCCCGACCGTCTGCCGCCGGTGGAGCCTGCCTTGCACGGTGCATCCACCTTGAACTATAGTGACGGGGGCTCTCACGCCACCTCCCTGCCTGCAGGCAATACGAGTGACTTGCTTTGTCTGAACCCCCAGAACACAGCACAGAGTCTGTCAGTAAAGAAGGTTTCAGCAACCAGGCCCCAAGTACCTCTGAGCCCTTTCGAAACCACCCATCGAAAACCAGGGTTGAACTTGCCACGTGAAGTCAGAACTCCCCGGTTCTTGCTGGCAACAAGACTTGGCAATGATCATATATGGCCATATACAGGCTAGTCTGAATTGAATGGGCAGGCCCTGGGCTTGGTGGTTTACAAAGTCTTTAAAAAGCCTGGAGATCTTTGCAGGCTCATTTTACAGATGAGGACAGGAGGTTCTGAGAGATTAAGTAAGTAGCTTGAGGCCTGGCCTCTAGCAAGTGGCAGACCCAGGACTTGAACCCCTGACCTGTTCTCCAGGCCTGGGCTCCTTCCGTGCTACCCAGCCTCCTCGTGGTGGTAGCAAGGCTCTTGCATTGAGAAGAGGAAAAGTTTCCAAGTGGCTCGTTATAATCGTCCTCTCTCCCACCACCCAGTCACCAGCCCCATCCCACCCCAGCCTGTCATTCCCTCACATCCTCCCTGCTTGCTTTCTGTCCGATTTTCTGGTATTCTGGACGCACTCAAGTTCTCACAGCCTGTGCTCCAGAGAGCAGCCCCGGGGCTGCACACACAGCCAGCTCTTCAAAGACACCGTTGTTCTGTCCTCTTGTGGGCAAATAAAAACAAAATGCTGCTGCTAAAAAAAAACAGGTCCATTTCACATTTCATTTTACTTGAGAAAATGGAAAATGCCAAAGAGATGCATTGAGGTCAAGCTCCCCTGGATTGTGGCTCAGAGCCTCGGCTACGTGAACCAGCCACCTCCCTGTGCCCCGGCTGATTACTTGCAGTCACTCATTTCGCTTCCCACGCCTGGCCTGGAGCACCCGTGAACACACACCCATGCATTCCTCCCCACCATCTCCATTTTACCCACACGCCAGAGTCACCAGAATACAAGAGACAGACAGAGGCCACTTGCTAAATCCTAATACCTTGGCCCGGCCCCCAGACACCCATTTCTAATCACATCTTCAAGTCTTGAGCGAGGCACAGCCATAAAAGAAGAAGGGAAAACCATTCATTTATACTGTACAGAGTTTCCATTTTTCTGAGGTTTTTCACACAACCATCTTTTATGAGCAGTAGTAAAACCACACGTTCATACAGTTTCTCTACCTAAGTCCCAAACATTTTAGTAACATTATCTTATGTAACACCTGGGGTTTGTGAAGCACGGCCTGAACAGCCTCGCATCACTTACGCAAACAGTTCTGAATTTTCCAGATGTATCCATTTCCCTCCAAGTTAGCAAAAAGCTTATTTGGAAGATATCGCCTCTCCCCCCTCCCCACCCACCCCCATTCCCTTCCACCTGCAGGTAATGTTTGCTTCTAAAAAGAATCTCCACCTTTGCAGTCACGTGGAAGCAATTTTTTCTGATTTGTTTTGCAATTCCTGATGAATATCTTTATCTACATCTCTGTTATAGAGTGGCAGAGCACTGCCTAAAATTAAATCATGAAGCCACTGCTTTTTTTCCCTCCTACCCATATGCTCAGATCTGGGATCCACTTTTAACTCTTCCCACCTCTGCATCTCTTTTATTAGTTTAGCTATTAGGTCCCTCCACTCGTGGTACTAAGTGGCTTTTACAGCTCTTTTCATTTCCTATTGCTGCCATCCTGCTCAGACTTATAAATTCACAGATGGGCTGTCTCACTTGGCTCCCCACGAGTCTCCTGTTTCAATCTATCCGGCACATTCTAGCCTCATACATCTTCTTTGGATGCTCTTCACTGAAACACTACGTGTGGCTGCCCCTTGTCTGTAACAGGGGAAGGCAAACTCATCCTGCATGCAGGCTGCTTCGGTTAAAGAAAGTTTGCCTAGCATTCTTTCATGTGTGTGTTGGCAATCTGTATATCTTCTTCCGAGAAATGTCTATTTAGGTCTTCTGCCCATTTTTGGATTGAGTTGTTTGTTTTTTTGTTATTGAGCTGCATGTGCTGTTTATATATTTTGGAGATTAATCCTTTGCTTGTTGATTCATTTGTATATATTTTCTCCCATTTGGAGGGTTGTCTTTTCATCTTGTTTACAGTTTCCTTTGCTGTGCAAAAGCTTTTAAGTTTCATTAGGTCCTATTTGTTTATTTTTCTTTTTATTTCCATTACTCTAGGAGGTGTGTCAAAAAAGATCTTGCTGTGATTTATGTCAAAGAGTGTTCTTCCTGTGTTTTCCTCTAAGAGTTTTATACTGTCTAATCTTATATTTACGTCTTTAATCCATTTTTAGTTTATTTTTGTGTATGGTGTTAAGGAGTGTTCTAATTTCATTCTTTTACATGTAACTGTCCAGTTTTCCCAGCACCACTTATTGAAGAGACTATCTTTTCTCCATTGTATATCCTTGCCTCCGAGTTTATCTTTGTGTATGGTGTTAGGGAGTGCCTAGAACACAGCCACGCCCATTTATTTACACACTGTCTGTGGCTGCTTTTGTAACACGACAGCAGAATTCAAAGCCTCAAATACAGTATTTACCATCCAGCGTCTGGTATAAAGTTTGCCGACCCCTGATGGATGGAATAAAGTGTGTGTCCCCCAGCCTGGCACACAGGACTCTGACCTGGCCTCCTCCAGCTTTCCGGCCTTGCCTGTGTGTCCATCTTCCCCAGCCCCGGGCAGCAACCTCCATAAATGGTTGGCGCCTTCAACAGCCTGTTTCATGCCTCTATAGCTATTCATGCGTTCCTTCTGCCTGGAGTCCTCTTCCACATGCCCCAGCTTCTGGCAAATACCAACCAGTCATCTGAAATTCAGCTCAAGGCAAAGTTCTTCAGTGATGCCATATCTGCTCCACAACCCAGCTCTGTCCCTCCTTCCCCGTGAATTCAGTGCTCCTATTTTTGTGCCCCACCGACCTCTTACAAATGTTTCCCACAACTTCTGCTTGTATATGTGTTGCTCCCTCTTTAGACCAAAAGTCCCTGGAGAGCAAGTGCTGTGTCTTAATCAATTTTTCAATTCCCAGAGCCTGGTATTGTGTCTAGAACATAGTATTCAGTATACGTTGAATGAATGAATGAATGAATGAAACATCAACCCCTAATCTCCCATCTTGTTCCTTTTCCCCATACTTACTCTTTGCCTGGGCCCTGACCTGCTTCACTGATTCTGGTTCTAAGCTTGTCCACTCCCTTCTGGGCTCTAGAGTCTTCTCCAGGGACAGCCCCTGCCTGCTCCTCCCACACTCATGTCCTTCACATCCCAGGTCAGGGTGGCTCTCAGTGACCCTCGCCTCCTGACCTGCTGTGTGCCTTTATTGGGCATCTCTTGCCTGACTGGTGTGTACAGGTGCCGTGACTGAGGAGTCCTGAATCAGAATCCGGGCTCTGTCATTCTCTAGCTGGGTCACCCTTAGGCAAGTCAGTGCCTGAACTCTGGTTTCCTAGTCTGTAAAATGCAAGCGATTAAATGTCCTTCACTGGCTGATGTGATGACCCTAATACACACACATTTATTCATTCAACATATATTTATGGATTGTTCATTATGTGCCAGGCAGTGAACAAGACAAAAAAAACCAAGAGAGCAAAACCAAATCCCTGCCCTCCTGGGGCTTACTTTCTTACTGAGGAGACAGGCAATAAACAAGACACATTTGGTACTTAGAAGGTGAGAGGTGCTTAGGGACTGATAAATCAGTGATGGGTAGGGATTATGATATTATTAGATGACAATTTATTGAGAAGGTCTTTCCTTCTAAATCGGAAAGGTCCTTTCTTATAACTCTTAGAATTCCCCCAGGTGATGCTTTATAATGTTAGCCAGTGGGGGGTAAGCATTTAATACAAGTACTAGTTGGATGAAAAAAGGAAAGAATGAGGGCTTCCCTGGTGGCGCAGTGGTTGAGAGTCCGCCTGCCGATGCAGGGAACACGGGTTCGTGCCCCGGTCCGAGAGGGTCCTGCATGCCGCGGAGTGGCTGGGCCCGTGAGCTGTGGCCGCTGGGCCTGCGCGTCCAGAGCCTGTGCTCCGCGACGGGAGAGGCCACGGCAGTGAGAGGCCCGCGTACCACACACACACACAAAAAGAATCCACCTGCCAATGCAGGGGACATGGGTTCGAGCCCTGGTCTGGGAAGATCCCACATGCCACGGAGTAGCTAAGCCCATGAGCCACAACTACTAGAGCCTGCATGCCTAGAGCCTGTGCTCCATAACTAGTGGAGCCACCGCAATGAGAAGCCCTCGCACCCACTCACTGCAACTAGAGAAAGCCCCCATGCAGCAACGAAGACTCAGTGCAGCCAAAAAATAAGTAAGTAAATAAAGAAAATAAACCTATTGAAAAAAGAAAAAGAAAAAAGGAAAGAATGAGGGAAGGAAGAAACCTGCCCTTCATCATTCCTCAGCAAATACTTCCTGAACTCTTCTGACACCAGCCAGGAGGGCCATCCACGTTCGCAGTGTTCTTTCAGGAGGATTAATTTGGTAGTACGTTGTGTGAGATGGATCAGTGAGAGAGAAGCTGATTTTGGAGAAACCAGAAGTTAGGCGGCACACCCAAACATCTGGGCTGACCCATGCATGCAGCTGTGGGACCCAGAGAAGGACTCTATGAGATTGCCTGTCGACTGAAAAAATTGCACAACCCAAAAGTTGAGAATTATGTTTTATTCAGTGGACATTCTGAGGACTTCAAGCCCGGGAGACAGCCTCTTGGAGAGCTCTGAGGGACTGCTCTGAAGAAGTAAGGGAGGAACCGGGATACATAGGAGTTTTTGCAACAAAGTCCAGGTAGTCAGAATTTCAAAAGATTACTGTTAAAGAAAACCAGACATCTCAAGTTAAGGCATTTAGTGCTTTTCTGTGTATGGGAAGATGCAAGAGTCTGGGCTCATTGAAATCATTCCTTTGACATGTACCTCAGCTATCTGGGTCTAGTACCCTGTGTTTTCCTATCCTGAGTCTTCTCAGGGTACACTGTCAGGGGTCGCTGCAGTGGCTGATGGCTTAATGGCAGGCATCCTGTTTCTTTCATGCTTATTATTATTATTTTTTAGATACTAATGGATTTATTATTTTTGTCTGTTTTTTTAAAAAATGTTTATTTCATATTGGAGTATAGTTGATTTACAGTGTTGTGTTAGGCTCAGGTGTATGGACATCCTGTTTCTGTCCTGTGTTCCCTCAGGGCTCAGCCACAGGGCAGCTGTAATGTGATGGCTTGATGGCTGCAACATCCTTTGTTTACTGACATTTTTTTCCACTCAGAGCATTTCATAGGAAAATTTGGGGACTAAATCCAAGGTCCTTCAGAATATGGAGATGGAGACTTTCCTAATTCTCACTCCACACCATAGTTATAAGGAGGATTCTGGACATGGCAGGTGGTGGGAGATGTTTTGTAGAGAAGAGGGAGGGACATTTCTCCTGTCTAGCCCATCTCTTTCTATACTCACACCCAGGCCCTTCTCCAGGGTGCGTCTGACCCTACCACTTGAGTCCATCCCTCATCCAGCAGTCTATTGCATGAACTGTAGTGCCCAGAACCCAGTCTGACCCTGCCCCTTCATCTCCTCCAAAAGTAATTACTCCTGAGTGTGAGGCCCAGGCCCTTTAATCCTCCAGGACTCACACAAAACAGGAGAGAAGAGGCACGTATATGAATCAAGAGGACATGACATATTGAGGCCACTCCATAAAGTGGAAAGAACCAGACAGACCCAAGGTCAAATCCCAGCTCTGAGATTTCCACCTCTGTGACCTTGGGCAAGGCTTTTCTCAATTTTCTGATATGCAGTATTAAAAGATAATTTTTTAAGTTAAAATCATGACTCGTATGAACATAAAATGAATACATGTCAAAGAATTTATTTAACTCATTAGTTAATGAGGGAACCAGTAAGCTACGACAACCAATTGAGGGGAGAATTCAAAGAACACGCATATGTGGGCAATCGGGAATACTGAAAGAAATTTACAAATATCTGCAAAACCGGCCAATAACCATTGGGTAATAATGAGCTGCATCTCCACCAAACACACTTCATTTGCATTTCCAAGGACAGGAATCATTTCATTAGTATCAGTTTTCTAGAACTTGCACAGTTGTAAATGGCTCAAAGACAATGAAATGCACAGGCCCCAACAGAATCAGATAACCTGGCAGGTTGCACTCAAGAGAACACTGAACAGTTTCTATTGTTGAATCTTTCCCCATTCCAAAGTCTTTCACAAAATTTCCTAACAGAAATATGCATGGTCTGGGACTTCCCAGTCCAGTGGTTGAGACTCTGAACTCCCAATGCAGGAGGCATGGGTTCCATCCCTGGTCAGGGAACTAAGATCCCACATGGCGCAAGGCGAAGCCTTAAAAAAAAAAAAAAAAAAGACAAAGAAATACGCATGGTCTGAGGTGATATATTTAAAACACCCAGCACAGTTCTTGACACATCATGGACACTCAATATCTGAAAAGTCCCTTCCCTGTCTTTCAGTCTGAAAAAAAATCATAGGGAAAGATTTTCTTTGAGGAAAACGTTGCTAGAGAAATGTGTAAGAAGGGCTCTGGGGCTTAGCAGTGAGAGTAGTCCCATCTGGCCTGGAGACTCTTCTTGGTAGAAGGAATCTAGTCACCTCAAATCCTACCTCTTTCCCTGGGTGCACTTATCCCGGAGAAAATCGCGGAGCCACAATACCCAGGTCACGTTTCTCTGACATTTTACAACATATTAACTATGGCCACACTAGTGTCTCATTCATTACCCACAACCCGGTGGGTGGACTATCTAGTGTGGTAATCATTCCCATTTTACGGAAGAAAAAAGAGGTTCAGAGAGATTAAATAACTTGACTAAGGTCACACAGCTTGCAAGTGGCAGAGCCAGTAGTGAACAGAATCCCATGTTTCAGAAGACTTGGAGAAAAGATTTACATCCAAGACCCTCACCTCTCCTCAAGGCCAGAGTTTATTGCTTGTGCTCTGTGCTTCTAGAACATTATGAACAAAACTCAGTTTTTCTTGAACTGACAGGTTTAAGGAAGTAATAAGTTTTCTATTGCAGATTATTAATCTATTACAGTGATTTCATCAGCATGTGAAATAACTCTCTATATGATGTCAGTTGCATAGCTCCCCCTGCAATCCCACAAGCATCCCTGTGGATGCTGGGAGCCCCAGGGTTCAGTGGCCCCAGGATACCCAGGGGCGGTCCCAGAGGTAAGTCCATGGGGGAGCTGAGTGCTGGGTGCCTGAGGAACACTGCTCCTGCCCTTCAGACAGGCTCCCACCCCCAGCCCTTTCCCCTCTCTCCCACCCCAGACTCTCAGAGTCCTTCTCCTGCGGGGCCCCTGGCTGTGACTTGCCCTCCACCCTTTGAGTCTAGATGCTCTGCTCGAACTTCCCACAAAAACATCCTAACAGGTGTCTCTGCTTCACCCCTTGCCTCCCTTTAATCACACACTGTTAATGTGTAAGTCAGATCACGCCACTTGTCTGCTCAGAAAAATCTAATGGCTTCCTATTACGTATGGAATTTTCTGGAACAGACTATACAAGGCAATTTAGTGTTCAGGCTGAGCATTAGGGAATGCCTTTGGGATTGACAACTCCGGGGAAGGAAGAGAGCAAGATGGAGTAGAAGGGGAAGTTAAGTTGCCGTGCAGCTTCAACCAACGACAACTTCAGCCCATGAGGATCGCGGACAGCTCCCTTCAGGGATTTTCCATGTTTCTCTAGCATCCCCCAGCCACTTCCATGTCTACAATCATAGGAACGGAAGACACAGACCCGAGGGGTTCCCGTCTTCTGATCCCCTTCCTTCTCATTATCCCGGGGCTATGTCACACCACCAGACAGGACAATATAGCCGTTGTCTCACGAATTCTCTGATTTCATGTCTCCATGTCAATTAAATGTTTCTATATTCCTATCCCACAGCTTGAGGAATAATATTAGTTTAATGTATTAAGAGGAAAGTAGTTAAATATTTGTTCTTGGGTAATTGTATATGAATTGCATGACAATTGAGCTGGTGATGTAATTAGCGAATCTTAATTGGAGGCCCTTTTACAATCAATGTGTAATTTGCTGACAACTGTTTCGCCTTAAGAGCAAATTAAATGCTTGTCATCGGCCTTCCACACCCATTATGTGCGGAGTCAGCCCACTTCCTGGCTGGCTGCAGGCAACTCTTCTCTGTCAGTTGGCCATGTGATCTCTAGGAAGTCCTGTACCCTATCTGGAACTCGGTTTTATTTTCTGCAAACTGGGAGCCTTGGAAAGAACAGTACTGATGGGTAACGTGTATTGAGCACCTACAGTGAGTCGGATACTCAACTCACAAGCACCCGTGGTAACTCCTTACATGTGTTCTAAGCACACGTGTTAACTCGTATGTGGGTAACTCATTTAGTCCCAATAACAACCCTATACTTAGATGCTGTTTTTGTTATCTTCATTTTATAGAAAAGGAAACCAAATCACAGTGGAACTTGCCCAAGGAGTAGAGGAAAGGGACGTGGTGCCAGAGCCCATCCTGTTGTCAGGTAAGGCTGCTACCTCTGATGACAATTTCTAGCTTCTCTTCTAGCTCAAAGGGTCTACATGCCCCAGTCCTCCAGACACCCAGATCCTTCCATCCCATTGTCACTATTTATCCCTCCCTGGCACAGAAACTTTTGAATAGTTGAATCCTTGGCTTTGACCTTTTCTGATTTGTTGCCAGCACCAGTGTTGTCCAGCTCCCATAGCCTCCCTCCAGCAGGCAGGATGGGCTAGAGGATGCTGCGGTAACAGCCCCAAATCGAAGTGGCTTTTACAACAACAGAGGTTTATTTCTCACTCAACGTTCCATGTTCATGTTCAGTGTGGAAATTGTCAGCAAATGTTTTGCCCTGTTTTCTGGACTTCCAGCTGGCCACTGATGACTCATCATAAACACCTGCAGTCCAGAAAACAGAGTGAAGCGTTTCCTTACAATTTCCAGCATCTCCCTACATGATACCTCACTCTCCTCTCCTGGGCTTCTTCCTTCTTTGCCTCCTCCTTGCCCCCAAATTCCTGGCTTCAGTCTGCCAGGGCCCTACATAATTAAGGCTGAGAAAATCCCATCAGTTCTTTCTTTATCTTGTAAGGGTCACAGTGGTTCCTATCTCCTTGGGAGCAGACTCTGGTCTATCAGAGATTTCAGAGGGGAGCATCTGTCAGGATGATAAATGCTCCTCCCTCAATGATAATGATGATAAGCTCGATCCACAGCAATGGATGCATCACTTCCACCTCCCTTCCTACCAACCAGAGTGTGGATGGGAAGGAATAAAGCGTAAAGAGAATGAGGGGGTCAGAGACCCCCACCTGCTGTTTCTCAGCTATTCCCTTCAGTCCTAACCCCAGTCATGAATCATCATGTTCCTCCTTTCCTCTTAACTTCTTTCTCTTAAATTCAATATGACGCCCCCTTCCTACTCCCTTTGATCTTTATTTTGACCTCCTTATACTCACCCCTCATTCTCCCAGTTCCCTTTGTTCTATTCCCCATAATGCCCTTCAACCGTCTCCGTTTTTTTTCTCCCTGTGTCCCTTTCCCTGTGATTAATAGGGATGATTCTGGGTGGCAGGGGACAGAGTTCTTGCCCCAGCTTAGCCACTAATTTGCAGCATGATGCTGACAAAGGCACCAGGGGCAATTTTAGAGTCTGTCTTGCCCATTGCTTTATCTCAGCACCCAGCCCTGGCACATAGTAGGTACTCAATCATTGTTTCTAGGATAAATGAATAGCTGAATGAATGGCTAAATGATGTTTCCTCTAAAAGGCTCTTCAAGGACCCTCTCAGATCTGAGGTTCCATCATCCTATGTGATTCTATAAAATTCCCACTTCCAGACTGTCTTTTGGGACTGACAGGGCAGAGATAAAGACTCAAATAGCAGCAAATGTGCAAGTGATTTTATACCTAATTGACAAACTAAATATAGACAAATCACTAGGACCAGATGACACTCACCTGAGAGTAGTGAAGGAACTCAAGGGTGAAATTGGGGAATGCTGGCCAAAACGTGTAAGTGCTCATTACAAAGGGACGTGACGCCAGAGAGCTAGAGAGGGTGACTGTGCCTCCACAAAGGACCCTGGGAGCTTGAACAGTGAGACTGGCTGTGAAAACAGGCAACTTATCCACATTTAGAATAAAGAGTAGTGGCACTAGCGAAAGCTATGTACCAGCGAGGAAGGCCACTTGGTTCTGTAAGAGGAAATCATTCGTGGCAAACTCTTCTAGAATTATGTGTGGGGACCCACATGGATAGTGGCAAACAGGAGCCAGTGGAGGAAATGAATCTAGGCTCTCAGAATTATATGCTTAAATCTGTAGAAAATGAAAAAATGAATCATCCAAGATCGGCTGTCTTAGAAGAAATTCTGATTTAAGATAGGAAACTTGTATGGGACTAATAATAATGCATAATCACAAAGGTTGTTTCAACTTCTCAAAGATACTCTTGAAAAGTTGATCTTTACAACAACCTTGTAAAAGGGTAGAGCATTTTTTATTGGTTGTCATTTGAGAAGTGACACAGAGAAAATAAATGACTTGCCCAAGTCCTATACTCCTTCGATTCTCTGCCCCTCCTTCCCTAGGGTGAGGAACACTGATATAGAAACATTCACGTCTCCATGAACTTGCCTGCCGAAGCAAACAGCCAAAGCAGCAGAAAATGCCCCTGTCTCATTGCCACCTTCCAAATCTCCCATGAGTGCATCTAGTGTTGGCGGGGGAGGAGCCTAATTTGCATCCAGAATCCTGGCTGCAAGGGAGTCTGGGAAAAGCAGTTTTAAGGTTTCTAGCTTTTGCAGTCAAGGAGGAAAATACTAGAAGTTGAGAATGAATGCTGAGGGCCAATTATCTGTATGCACCCTACTTTGTAAAAAAAAGAAAAAAAAAAAAGGAGGGGACATTCCAAGAGGAGGAAAAGGTATTTTCAAAGGAAGGCATTACAAAAGAGGATCATAGTGCTATGGGCTGAATGTCTGTGTCTCCCCAGAATTCATAGGTTAAAACCCAGCCCCCAGAGTGATGGTATTAGGAGGTGGGGCATTTGGGGGTCGATTAGGTCATGAGAGTGGAACCCTCATGAATGGCATTGGTGTTCTTATGAAAAAGAGATTCCAAAAAAAGAAAAAGACAAAGACTCCAGAGAGAGAGAGAGCTCTCTCAGGGCTTCCACCATGGGAGGTCACAGGCAGGAGGTCACAGATGGCTGTCGGTGAACCAGGAAGACAGTGAAGCTGCTGGCATCTTGATCTTAGACTTCCCAGCCTCCAGAACCATGAAAAATAAATGTTTGTTGTTCATTTGCCACCCAGTCTATGACACATAAGTTTGAAGCATCACGGCCCCTTGGCAAGACTGTACAGTGCCAAGGGCTCAGGCGATGGCCACTTTCTCTGCCCCTCTCCTCTCCTCACTTCCCTCGTGGGAAACATTGACCTTGTCCCATTGGGAAGTGTGGGAGAGAGAGGGGGTGGATTTCCTGTGACCAGGTCCCCTATTATTCCTGCCCTGTGGGGGCCAGGAAAGAGCTGATAGGACCAGAAGATGGAGGACGCGCTGTGACAATGAGTCACCGTGATCTTCCCTAACCCACCCACGTGGGGCTCTCTGCACCTCAGGAACAAATAAACACAAGGCATGTACATTATTACGAGTAATCACACTGTTACTTATAGGTTCAATTAAATACTCTGGACATTTTTATAACATAATTTGAGGTGTGATGCATGCAGCAACAGCATTAACCTTTAATCACAGCTCTTTCCCTTTGAGATGCAGTAATGACCCTATTAATGAGTAATGAAATGATTAAATAGGAATAGAAGCCATCAAATCATGATTCCTCTCACTGGGCCTACTCCCTGGATTTAAAGGTGGCCTTTTGACCTTCCTCCCCAAAGAAAACACATCTCAGGTTGTGGGTGTGTATCTATCTTAGGGAGAGAGGCTGAATTTTCTGCAGCTGCTGCTCTCCCAGAGGCACAGGGTGGAAAAATGGACAGGACGAGCGTTGCATAATCAGGGATGTGCTGTGTTCAGTCCTGGGATGTTTACTTGCTCCTTGGGTTATTGATAATTGTCCCTTCTGGGCACCACGTTCGGGAATGTGGGGTGACATGAGTTATGCAGTTCTGGGCGGTACTAGGGCCTTGATGAGATCAGCTCAGCCCTGACCATTTCCTTCTACTCATTTCCTGCTCCCACCTCCCAGTGCTGCACCCCCAACTCCTGAATCTCAATGGGTTTTTAGAGAATCCATTCACTTCCCATTTTCTGGGGTGTCTGAGGCCCCCAAACCATGTTTCCACACCATCCAATCATCCACCCACTTGCCCCTGGGGTCCCTTCAGACTACCTGTCTCCCACCGTGTATCAGGAATCATGGGAAACACTGAAGGGCTGAAAGCAAAAATCACTGCTCTTGGGGATCCCCGTCAAACCTGCTCATAAATTGTTTTGCAATAATTGCACTCCTACGGTAATTGAAGGATTGATAATAACTACAATAGAGAGAAGAGCATGGTCTAGGGGAAGCTCAGAGAAGGGGCAGCTGACTCAGCTATGGTGTCAAGGAGGGCTTCCTAGAGGAGGTGACACCCAAGCCGAGACTTTTAGGGTAAGTGAAGCCAACAAATGAAGAAACGGGTCAGGGCAGGTATTCCAAGCATAGGATAATGAGCTAGGGCGCAGGGCGAAAAATTGCTCCTAGTTGCCCTTCTCTATCTTTAATTCAATAGAATACAACCATATACTACCATATACCATATAGCTCACCTGTATTCCTGGAAATCATCCTAGACTCTGCTTGCTTGGTCCCCCTATCCCAGTCCCCGACTATTGGGTCTGGCTTTGATGTAGCATCTCGCTCTGGCCCCTGCAGACTCAGTGCCTGTATCGGGCTCACCAGTCAGGAACTCATGGTTACCTTCCGTGTCTCCCACCAGGGTTTCCTACATCAGCTTTCTGCCCCCATCTTCCTTGTGGGGCACACCTTCCCCAGCCCTTCTCCCCTTGAGCTCCAGTGCTAGCTTGAATCCAGTTAGCACAGTCAGTTCCGTCCAATTTGACGAGACAACAGGATGACACCAGAGTATGTCTAAAAACACACATATATTGTGCTGTGAGCCTATCCAGCCACACAGCTGCCCTCACCGCCACCCTTCACCTACCACAAATCCTCGGCCCAACATATCTCTGACGTATACTTTCCTTTAACTCCTTCAGAACTGATCAGACTTACAGAGTGGGTCTGGTTTTAGTTAAAATACAAGTTCAGCTGCTTTAACTGAGAGACCAAATAAGACTGGCTCAAACAACAAAAAAGTTTATTCTTCTTTCATGTAGAAGTCTTAGTGAGTGGTCTAGGACAAACAAGGTGGCTCTGTAATCATTAGGAGCCCAGACTCCTTTTATCTTCTTGCTCTGCCAACCTCAACATGCAGCTCCCACCTCAGGACCCAAGGTGGCTGCCCCAGCTCCTGCCTTCCCAGGGAATGCAGGGCCACTCCTTTTTTTTTTTTTTTTTTTTAAGTAGTTATGTATTCAGTATTTTATTTATTTTTATTTTTGGGTGCGTTGGGTCTTCGTTTCTGTGCGAGGGCTTTCTCTAGTTGTGGCGAGCGGGGGCCACTCTTCATCGCGGTGCGCGGGCCTCTCACTGTCGCGGCTTCTCTTGCTGCGGAGCGCAGGCTCAGTAGTTGTGGCTCACGGGCCCAGTTGCTCCGCGGCATGTGGGATCTTCCCAGACCAGGGCTCGAACCCGTGTCCCCTGCATTGGCAGGCAGATTCTCAACCACTGCGCCACCAGGGAAGCCTGCCACTCCTTTTAAGAACATAATTTGTGGGACTTCCCCAGTGGTGCACTGGTTAAGACTCTGTACTCCCAATGCAGGGGGCCCAGGTTCGACCCCTGGTCAGGGAACTAGATGCCACATGCATGCTGCAACTAAGCGTTCACATGCCGTAACTAAGGAGCCTGCAAGTCACAACAGAGGAGCCCACCAGCTGGGCTGGTGGAGGAGCCACCTGGCCACTACTAAGACCCAGCACAACCAAATAAATAAATAAATAAAATAAAAACATAATTTGTAATTCATTTTCACATCACTTCTGCTCACAATCATCAGCACTTAATGATTCACAGGAGGCTGGGAAATGTATTCCGGTGGCCATGTGTGGCCAACTATCTTATCTTATGTAACAAGATAAGAATGGGTTTGGGGAGACAAGTAGCAGACTCTGCCAGAATCTTTATAAATTTGCGACTGTGGGCCTCCCTGGACTTAACAGGATGCCAGGAGGACTGATAATCTTCTGCCTGTAGCCTCTCAGCCTCTCTTCCCCCTCCTCCCAGTTGTTCATTCATTCAAAATGTATTGAGCAGCTACTAAAGTGTAGGCCCTGGGGCTTGGTAAATGATTAACTTACTCATTGTTAAATGAGAGACAAATTATGGATAACTAACTGCAAGATGTGTTTGAAAATGAGAAGCTTCGTTAAAAGGGTGAAGATAAAGAACTATGGAAGTTTAGAGCATGGAGAGTTCTTTCTGGAAGGATGAGAAAGACGACATGGAGGAGGTTGCACGTGAGCTGGGCTTTGGAGGTCGAGTAGGATTTGCAGACTCATACACTGTGATGGGTGACCATTCTCTTTTCTTCATAGAGTTTTTAGGAAGGCTGCAGGGAGCTCATGTCTTCCTGTAGTGAGAAACCAGGCACAGCAGAGAGAGGAAAGAGGGGCCTCCCCACCTGGCTGTGGTCCCCAGGAGAGAGCTGTCCCCTACTGAAGGAGTTTGGGAGAATCCCAGAATTCAGGCTACACCCTATGCCAAGCTCTATGGGGACTTAGACACAGGCCTGGCCTCAAGGTGTTTGTAATCTCATCAGGGCTTAAAATGGCAGCCAGCAATTGTATACACCAATAATTGTTAGCTATTATTATTATTAATTATTGTTAGCTAATTATTATTCATTTTTAATATTACATTATTAATGTTGAGACAAAAATAAGAATAGAGGACTGTTCTAGGTGCTTAGAAAGGGCTACAGCTACCCAGGAAGAGATCAGATCCTTGTGGGTTGATGCAATCAGGGGACTGGAATTTCAGATGATCCTTGAAGGATGGGTGGGGCTTTGAAAGGTGGAAAGGAGCTCATGAGGAATTCCGTGGAGAAGACTGGTAGGCAGGAAGAGATATTGTTGTTCCAGGAGACCATGGTGTGTTAGTTTGGGTTCCCCAAAAACAGACTGAAAAAGGACTTGTGTACAAGTAGTTTACATGGGAAGTGATCTCAGAGAGTGAGAGCAAAGGACCAGGGCAGTGAATCGGGGAAGGAGGGAGAACCAGCTAAGGATGTGCTGCAATGCAGGCTGAGGTGGGGCGGGAGCTGTCAGAGAACGTGTCCAGGAAGCTGCTCTCAGTCTGTGCAGAACAGGGTACTACAGATGGTGCTGGAGGAGGGGGAGGCCAATAGGATGGGAAGTGGTACCCAAGAGACATCTGATTCAAGAAGCTCGAGGGATTCTGCTGAAGTGAGGGCATCTCAGGTCTCCATAGACCTGAGATGGTAACTCAGCTTGTGTAGAAAGTGGGAGCACGAGAAGAGGGGAGGGGATGAAAGGAGGGGAGAGGGAGATGGGGAGAGAATTGGAGGGAGGGGAGGGGGAGGAGGGATGTACTCATGATGTGCTGTCTCCCCTCCATGATTTACAATAAAATATCTCCCGTGAGGAGGCTGCAGTGCATGACTGCAGGGATGGGAAGGGAGAAATGCTAGGAGTGAGGTGGGGTGACCCTTCTGAGCATGTGCCCAGAGAGCAGGGGAGCCCCCAGGGTGCAGAGGAGGAAGGGCTGGAATTAAAAGCCAGCATGAGTGCTGGGAAGTGGATGAACATGTAGGGTTTCCTGATGTGAGGACAGGTCAGGTCCCTTTCTGGGGCTCAGCTTCCTTATCTGAGGGGGTTGAACCCGTGCTCTCATTCTTACTTCAGAACTATTGGCAGATTCTTTGGAGTCCCTGGAACCAATACGAACAAGAAGTGCAAGCCTTGGACAGCGTCCAGGATGCCATCAGCCTTGAATAGGTCGTTATATGAAATTGCATCAATATAATGCACAAGATGGTGGGGAAGTGTCCACTTGGCAGGAATGATATTCCATACAGAAGCTTGGAAGGTGACAGAGGAAGAGGATGACACGTTAATAAGAGCTAACGGTGACTGCACATTGACCGTGGTCCAGGCACTGTTCTAAGCCCTCTACATGAGTTAATTTACTCAATCCTTGCAATAATCCCTTAAGGAAGATGCATCTGGGGGAAAGTGTGCCTATGAGGAGGACAGCATGGAAACATGAAAGAAGTGAATTTTATTCTTTATTGGGACCCCAGATGGTCAATGGGCAACTTGCTTCTGACTGCTGGGTCCATCTCCTAATGTGCAAAACACAGATGGGGGCACTAGTTGTGCAGATTAGTCATCCTATTCAGAAAGACATTTCCCAGTGTGCCTGGCCCATAGTAGGTGCTGTTAGCGATACCTGAGAGATAGAATTTGGATACACAAACATTGAAACTCCAGGACTTTTCAATGTTTGGGAAAAAGAGGAAGAAATGTTTGAAATCAGCACCATCCTGGACTCCAAAATACATGGTTTGCCCATAACATTTTATTTACTCATAAAACAAGTATCTGCGGGGGCCCACCCTGTTCCAGGCTCAGGGAATGCAACCTTGAGTCAGGTAGACATTCCTTGACCTTGCACAAGTCAGTCCTTGTGGGAAGCCACTGGATGGGGTTAAGTAGCTGGGAGGGTCACTCTTTTTAGCATGTCACTCTGGTTTGAATGAGGAAAAAGATTAAAAGGGGGCAGCGGGGCAGGGCAAGATTTTGTAAAGCTTTGGGCAAGACACAGTTGTGCCAGACAGCTTCTTTTGCCTCTCCTGATTCACTCTTAGCCCTGCTCTGTGCCCCTGGGAAGCAGACCTAGGCTTCCATCAATGGGCTCCCATCTCCTCTGGCTTCCATTTGGGTTTAGCCAAAAAGGAGCACTGGCAGGAGATAGAGGGAGGAAGGAGAGTGAGGTGGGGGTACTCATCCCTCACCCCAGTTGGTGCAGGCAGACTGTGTCCCTCGTTCCTTTAACCTAAAGCCATATCTCAGGACCACAGTTTTGTAAATTGTCCTTTGTTAACCTCTCAACAAATTGCCCAGTTTGAGTGTGACATCTGGGTCCAATCAGGATCTGACAGTGATGGCGGCTTGAACTAAGGTGCTGACTGTGGACTTGGAGAGAAGTGGATGGATTCAAGAGCTGTCTAAGAGGGGCTTGTGACTTCTGCCCCTCAACTGGCTTATATTGTCATTTAATCTTTTTATAAACAATGGATCTTGGTTCTTTTGTCAGTTTGGTTCCTTTAGGAAACAGATGCCAAGATAGAAGTGCAAGAGATTTCTTGGAGAAACTCTTGTGAAAGATAAGGGGTAAGGGGAGAGGGAGCAAGAGGAGGCAAGGAGAGCCTTCAGACTGTGATGCAGGTCTGACCATTGAAAAAGGAGAGAGGGAAGGAAGGGGGATGGGGCAGGAAGAGCCTTAGACTGAATTGCAGCTCTGAGAAAGTCTGGCCAGGCTTTGGGAGCCCTAGACCCCACCCCCCACCCCCTATTAAAGAAGTTCCACGCTGGGCAGGAATGGCTCAGCTCTAGTACATCTCTGCCCTACCCTACTACCCAACCCCACCTCCCGCCCCATGCTCTGTCTTTGCCGAAAGCAGCCTGGGGAAGACTGTGGCCTTGGCATGAACCTTCTCATAGATTCCAAAGGCAGATTCTTGCAGCAGGTTCTAGAACTTGAAGGGAATTTGAGCAGTGTGCCACCAAGATTGCCAAAGTGATCCAACCAGACATCTGCTCCTTGGGGGCCTGAAATAGTACCGGGCATATCGTGGGAACTGAGTAAGCCCTGGAATGAACTAAAAAATGAATGCCCCCTTATATACGTATGGGGGGTGGGGGCATGTAAGCAAGGGCATGTTCTGTAAAAACCAGCTTGTGCAAGTGGGACCTTCAGACCTGTGTTTAATTTTAAAGTCCTGCCATGACTGGATTGAAGCTGGTCAGAGCTGGTTTGGTTCTCCCTTGAGCCCCCAGCACCAGCTTGTAAGGACTGTCTTCATGGGCTGAGGCTGACCCTCTGGAGAACAGAACTTGTCTTTCCCAAAAAAGGACAGTCATGTACATTTTCCTTGGTGGCAGTGGAGGTCAGACAAATCTGGGCTTAAATTTCAATTCTGCTACTGACTAGCTATGAGCCCTTAGGCAAAACTAGCCTCTCAGATTCCTCATTCTAACAATAGTTTTTTGGGCACCTATTGTATATCAGGTAGTAGTAGTTCATGCTAGGAGTGTTATACACTGCTATGGACTGAATATTTGTGTCCCACCAAAATTCATCAGTTGAAGCCTAATCTCCAACGTGCTGGTGTTTGGAGGTGGGGCCTTTGGGAGATGTTTAGGTCATGAGAGTGGAGCCCTCATGAGTGGGATTAGTGCCCTTTTCAAAAAGGCCACAGATGGATCCTTCACTCTGTCCACCATGTGAGGACATAGTGAAAAGACAGCTGCCTAGGAACCAAAAAGTAAGCTCTCACCGGACACCAAGTCTTCCTTGATCTTGGATTTTCCAGCCTCTAGAACTGTGAGAAATAAATTTCTGTTATTTATAAGCTACCTAGTCTATGGTAATTTTTTATAGTAGCCTGAACAGACAAGAGACATCCACCTTATGTAGTTAACCCTCATTTTACAGATGAGGAAACAGGCTCAAAGAAGTTTAGTGACTTGTCAAGAGTCACCCAGGTCAAAAAGGGAAGGATCAGGAATTAGGCCCAAGTCTATCTGATGAGAAAGCCCATTGTCAATACCTCTGCACTGTCTCCAGATAAATTCAAGAGAGGAATATCAGAATCTAAGACTGTGAAGCTCTCCATGGATACCCAATATCATTCTCTTGTTTACTGAATGTTTTCCCTCTTCATCTCTAAAAATGTTCCAGGCACGTGGGACACAGTGAATGCTGCTCCCCTGTCCTTTGTTTGCTTCTCCGGCTCCCTTGCTCTGCATTCCTCCTCTCCCTCTCACCTCCTTGCAGAATTCTTCAGGCCTTTGCCCCCTCATCCTGCCAGTTTCCCTACCTCCCTCACCTCCTCCAGTTTCTCTTGTCTCCTGCCCTCCACACCCTCTCCCAGCTCCTCCTCTGCCCTCCGCCTTGCTGGGCCATGCTCTTCAGACATCTCATTAAAGTAATTGTTGACCTGAATTCTTATTCCAGTGCATCTATAATTATGCGCCACAGGAAACCCTGAGGGATTCAAAACAGACTCTTAATCTATTTCACATGATTCAAAAACAGCTCCCAGGAAAGCAGTTTAATAGCCACAATTAACAGAATGCTGCTCGGCCATCCATGGGAGAGGTTCCCGGCCCAGCACTACCCACCTCCCTGGGCTGGGTGCTCAGAGACATCAAAGGTCCCCTCCAAAATGAGTAAGGCTTTAGGGTTTAATTTAGTTAGTTAACTGGACGTGAAGGTAGCTGGGGAATTTTGTGAAATGTGTTCCCCTGTCCTTTGCCTCTCTCCTCTGAGCTGGAGGACCCCACTCAGGCCCTGAAAACTCAGTTTGTATCCACCCCAATGTAGAGTTCTGTTCACCAGCCCGGGGCAGCGCGTGTGTGTGCGTGTGTGTGTGCGTGTGCGTGTGCGTGTGTGTGTGTGTGTGAATGTTGTACTGAGTTAGCAGCAAGGCCAGAGACTCCACCCACCCCGCCTTTCTCTGCATCCACTTTCTCTCTACCAACCACAAATTCTTCTCTCCTCTCCCCCTTCCGTGAAATGCCCACCACAAGGCTTCGCTTTGTGGATGCTGGGAGGTAGTACTGCAGGAAAGCACCCTCATCAGAATGAGTTCCTATGGAAGGTTCCATGAAGGGTGTGGTCCACCCCCTGGTTCAAAGGACTCGTTCCAGGGCCCACCTGGAAGAGGGCTTGACTGGGTAACTTCTTGGGCGAGTCTTCCCACCCTCGGGTTCTATGCTAGTTGAACATCACTTTTCTAAAACCTCATCTGTCCTCCCAGTGAGACTAGTTCATGTATCATCCATAACAGTGGTTCTAGAATTCCATCAAGAACCAAGATCTCCTGGATGGCTTGTTAAAACAAGTTTCTGATTCTGAAGAAGGGCCCAAGAATTTGCATTTCTAAAGAGCTCCCTGGTGGTGATAATGCTGTTGAATACAAAGTCTTTGACCTTGTCAAAGTCTGTTCCCAGTACCGGCAGCGTGAGCATCACCTGGAAACATTTGAAAATGCAGAATCTCGGACCCCAACCCATACCTACTGAATCAGAGTCTACGTTTTAACAAGGTCCCCGGGGGACTTGAGCGCACAGTGACATGTGAGAAGCCCTGGTTTAGAGGAAAGCCCTCAGGGTTCCAGGTAAGTGTGGAGTTGGGAGCAGGTGGACAGGGATGACTGTCCCCATCCTGCCAGGGACATGACAGGAAACCACCCTCTTCAGAACAGCCTCCACCTCGCCCTCTCACACACACTCACACCAGCTTCAGCCACCACCAGTGAAAGTGATCTAACTGCCCATCTCTGCCAACGCCCCAGCTCAGGGATGGGTATTTTCACAGGGAATCTCACTAGGGCAGGAGACTCTGCCCCACAGGTTGTAGGCTTGCTGTTCGGACTTCCGTTGCTCCTCAAATACTCACCTGCCACGGCTGCCCCAGCCCCATAGTTGCTTATCAGTTCCTCCTTGGGGAGGGAAACAGGCAGCCATTATGCCCCTTTTGCTTCCAGAATCTTCTTCCAGAAACTAATTAGAAACCCATAAGGTTGTTCTGTCTTATTATTATGATACAATGACAGCCCTCATGATGCAAAGTCATTATACATCACAGACAAAATTAATCATTTATAGTTTATTTCTCTGAAAATGGATAAGTCATCTTCTCCAATAACAAGAGTATGAACACATCAGTCAAACTCTCCATCCTGAGCTACACAAGGCCCTCTTGTGCTCAGAGATCTGACTCTACCAGGAGCATGTGGACTAAGTGGGGGAAGGCATGGGTGCCCGCACAATGGGTTAGGAGCCTTTACAAACACCCCTTTAACCTCCCAGCAATTCTCAATATGCCTCTGTTGCCTAGACTTTGGTTTACATCTGTGTTGAATTTACATTTTTTCTGTTAGAACAAGTGAATTATATCTAGCCCAATAAGGTTTAGCTGTTATGATTTACCCAAGAATATTACATGGCAGATGATAATGATAGTAATAATTTAGTACTTACTATGTGCCAGTCACTATTACGTTTTCTATGTATTAGCTGATTTAAACCTCACAATAATCCTGGGAGATGAGTACTATTATAATCATCCCCATTTTACCTACAAAGAAACTGAAGCTTAAAAGAGATTACATAACTTGTACAAAGTCAAATAAGGTTACAGGCTAGTAAGCCACAGAGCCAGGAGTTGAAACCAGAGTCTGCATGTTTAAAGACCACACTATACCCCCCTCCCAAGTTCTCAAAGTTTATTCATAGTTGTGTCAAGGAGAACTTGAACTCATAAACTATGGATAAAGGAGAGGAAACCTAGTTCTTGCCCTGAAGTCTCTTCCTTCTCTCACTCTGGTAATATTTGCTCTTCCTGATCTTACTAGCCAGCTTTATGGAGTTGGAACTGCTTCTAAAGCCCAAGGAAGTGTAGAACTTTCTCTCATGTCCCCCCAGACCCAACTCTGAGGATACAGAGAAAACACTGAAGGAGGCAGAATTTACTTGATTTCTCTGCGGCCATCTCCTCCTCCTTTTCCTTTTTTTCAATCATTCATTCAAGAAACACATTACATTTGTACCACATTTTGGGCACAGATTTGAAGAAGTCATCCTCCCAGGTACTTACAATGCAATGATGTAGACAAGTGTGACAGCAACCGAACACAAAGCAAATAGAGTGTGTGTTATATGGAGGTGCAAGTGATGCTATGACAGAGCAAAGCAAGAGCAATTTATTAATCAGGGTGTGAGATCCTTTAGGGAGAAGACCAGATGTTGGTCATCTCAATTCCCTAACCACCTCAGAAAATGCTTGACAAACTCTTGGTGAGCAGGTGGAATCAACCTGGGAGATCAGAGAAGACACCACAAAGATTTAGCATCTCAGCTGGGTCTCAAATAATGGATAGAATTTTGTGGCAGACAATGAGGAAAAGGACTGACTGAGGGACTGAGGAACCGCAGGAGTAAAGACAGGAAGTCAGAACAATGAAGTGCTTGTTGAAAGCCGGAGGGAATTGACAGTGTTTTTGACTAGGAAACAAGCTGATGTTTACAGAATCAGCTTTCAAATATGCAACAAGAAAGAGAATTAACCACTGAGTTTGACGTTTTTTCCTTTCTTGAAGTTATCCTGATCCCAGGGTGGGTATCTGAAGTTCCCTTGCCACAGGCATGGTGCACAGAAAGCCATCTTCTGGCCAAAAGTCCTGCATGTTCCCACCATCTTCTGGCTGCCCTCAAACTTTCTCATTCCACCCCCAAGTTCCTCTCATCGAAAGGCTCCTGCCTGACCCTATCACCTCACTCAGATCCAGAAGGCGAACAGCAGCTAAACTCGTAAACTGATTCCTGTGAATTGACTTATATAGGATGCTTCCCACCTGTGGCTCATTCCTGGAAGGGCAGAGAGGTTGGGAAAATCAGGACTAGGCCTGCCCCCTCTAAAACTCTGCGTTTTTCTTTCTTTTCCAGAAACAATGCTTGTTCGGGGCAGCTGCTGGAGAAACTCAAATCCAAAGGAGGAATAGGGAATACTGGGATACCCATAACAGGTAAACAGAAGCCATTTCTTAGAAGGGAATTTTTGAATACCATCTTTTAGCAGTTTGCTAATGTCCTTAAAGACACAAATCCTCGGGATGCTCCTGGAAAACCACAGACTCCCAAGATCTCATTCAGGACCTTCTGAATCATAATTTCCAGGAAAGAGCCCTGATTTATAAGCACTTCAGGTGATTCTTAACAACAGGGAATTTGGGTGAACGTAGAAAAGAATGATATATTCTGCCTTTGAATTATATATTCTGCCTCGTTTTCCAATCACAATCGCTGCTGGGATTGTTTTTAAGCAAGGGTTGGGTGCTGACTACAATTAAAGCGTCCCCTTACTTTCACTGCACTTGGTGACTTACAAACAGGAAATGAGCAGAGAGGGCGGGAGCTAGCTGCTGGTTGAGAGAGAGGGAGCCAATGAGAAACAGAGGAGCTGCTGCCCACCCAGAATGCGTTGGGGCAGGGGTGGGAGTAGGCTCCGTGGCCTATAAAACTTGCACTCAGGGCAGGCGTGCGGCTTGGTTCGGACGGTTTTGGTGCGGGAGGTTGGTGGTTGTGGTGGTACCTGTGACGGCTCCGGCTGGGGGCTGTCTCCAAACGCCAGTCTCTGTTGGCACTCTCCTGTGTGGTTTTTTCTTTTCTTCACACATAGTCCTGGGGTCCTAAGACTAAGGCTCCTGCTTCTTTCTCCAGGGGACTTTTTCTGCCTGCTTTCTTACAGCTGGAAGACTTTATCCATAGGTTTTCTTTTCTCAACTGGTAGAAGCTTTAAAAACCTCTCTTGGTAGCTAAAACAAAGAGCTAGGGTTTCTTCCTTGTTTGGGAAAGCTGTCTTTTCTCTGGGAACGATTTCTTTCTGGGCGTGGGTTGTTCCAGGGGCTAATGGCCTATTGGTGGGCATGGGGTGGGGGAAGGCTAGCTCTGCCAAACTCCACAGCTGTAAGCTTTGAGCTAACACGGAGAGCACAGGGCCCTGAGTTGGAGTATGTGCACCGGAGGGGATGATTTTGCTGTCTCTCAGTCGCAAAAGCCAAAAACTCTAGCTCCTGGTAGGCAGTGACTTAGCTCTAGCCCTTCCTCTGATGGGGTGGTAAACTCGGCTTTCCTGCTCAAGTCCGTTCCAAACAAACTGGCCTGGCTTCTGTGGCCAGGTCTCAGAGATGGCAGTCCCGCTTGCTTGCTTTCCTTCTGTTCCTTTTAAGCGTCCTAAAGGTCTCCTCTGGGAATAAGCTACTGCAGAGTAGGGTTTGCTATTGGCAAAGCCAGGATAGATAAATCTGGCAAAAACTAAAATGAGTTTGGGGACCCACATGTTTCTCTCCAGCTGAAAAGAGTATCAATGCGAGTTGAACTAGGACAGCAGGTAGTAGTTAAGGCATCAGCCCTTGAAGATGAGGGTTTCTTCCTGTGGTTTGTGTTATTCAAATCCTCCTTAGGGGAGGATCCATTCCAGGGGAGTGCCCAAGTAGGAACTGGACTGACTGGAGTTTTTCTAATAGAATCATAGCTAAACACCTCCTGGGGGCTCCCTGCTGGCGTAGGTCTAGATTGAGGTCCTCTCTCACCTGGAGGAGTAGCTCGTAGAGCCCCATAGCTGTGATGACTGCAGCGCCTACAGCATAGGGGTGATGATCCTGGCCTGTCTGGAGGGGCCCAGTATTAAAACAAACTCCAACAGACTGAAGAAGGTTTTAAAGAAGCAAATAAAGTCTTAAGCGCTCAGAAGAGGAACTCCAGGGAATCAGCAGGCAACTGACCACATATGCTGGCCTGAGAAGTGGGAGAAGCCAGGGCCTGGGTGCAGCTCAACCCGCCGAACTGAGAAACTGAGTGGGCAGTGCCGACCTCATCTGAAAATTGGGCGAGGCCTGTTGGTGTGGAGTTTGCCCAGCAGAACCAGTTCTGGGCCAGACTTGATGAGGGCTTAAATACCAGTTTCTAAGGCAGCTCCTCTGAAAATGACTTAGTTTCAGGAGCTGTCGCTTTTGTTGAAATTGGAGGGGGGAGTGCTGAGGTCTGGGATCTGTCTGCTTTCGGGACTTGCAATGGGGCCCCTGTTGACCAGAGCCTCAGTCTCACGGAAGTGCCCTCATAGCCACGTGGTGTGTGACAGGCTATGGGCTGGAGCTCACCTGGGTTATGTCCCTGGCTCTGTTGCTTACTAGCTCTGAGAACCTGGGCAAGTGACTGATCTCTGGGAAAGTGGCTTTAAACGGGTCTTGTGACGTGATGAGACTGTAGAGCAGTGCCCATCGTAGTATGTGCTCAGTACACATTAGCTGCTACCCGAGAGAGTGCCCCATCTGGTGCAGAGCTCCTGGCATTCCGTGTCACAGGCGTCTTACTTGGCACCTTCCTTGCTGCAGCATGGAACCTCCTGTTAATTGTTATAATTATCTTATAACCTCCCTGTAGCCTGGCAGGCTCTCTGAACCCAGCTTGGTACCTCATGCTTGCATAGCTCCCTCACCTACCCAGGCAGACTCTGTCCCTGGATTGTATGAGCCTGTTCTTATCCTGAACAGTTGCTTCAAATGCCATATGTTAAGACCTGGATGAAAGTTGCTTGTTAATTGCTCAGGGTTCAAAGTACGGCTGACTTTTTAACACGGTCAGAGCCTAGCCCAGCTCACCTGGAAGAAATTGTAAATACAACTTGGGGAGGGGATTTATAATAAATGTCGGGGGAGAGTTATAATAAATGACTGACGTCAATAGGAATGCAAGGAAGGTTGGAAGAAGATAGCATGGGGGGGTATGTATTTATAAGTGAATAAAATATGTACTCCTGGAGAAAAATAAAACACATTTTCTGGCCTAATGAAGGACTAAAAGGGGGACAGATAGAATCTTGATCTTTTAGGTTGAAGCCTCTCTTTGCCAGTTTGTCTACAAGTGCCACTGGCTGCAACCTGAGTTCTTGGCCTCAGGGTCATGTAGCCACAGCTGTAACTTACTCTGTAAAGATAGCCAGGAACTCATTTTCAGCTCAGCGCTCCGCTTAGCATCAAGTCCCTGGGGGCAGGCAGTGACTGAAAGCCAGGGCCAGTATGTGCCTGAGCCTGGAAGGGCCTGGGTGCTGTGCAGTCTGGGCTGCCCCTCGGATCCAACCTCACCTGGGTGACACTGCGTTCTGTGCAAAGCCGTGAGTCTGAAGTGCACACACTTGCACGTTATGGTCCTGGAGGGGTCCTGGCCTTACTCAGCTGGCAGCCAGGTAGGAGCATGCTAAGCGACGGCTAACATGGGGCTGCCAGCTGCTGCTGATAATGGGCTGATAAATCCAACTGCTTATTTGGGCTTAGTTCCGTATCCTGCTTTCTTTACAGCAGGAGAACTCCTCCCATCTGAGTGGAGAGGAGGATGGGTCCAGAACTAGGCAGAATCTAGACTGTAGGTTCGCTACAGGGAAGCTGCTCCTGACAAAGCTCTAAATTGGCCCACCACATTCCCTGCCATGGAGGGTCTTAAAGCCAAAAGGTTGAGGTCACAGGCCTCAGGGCCACATACAGCTTCAGCCTGGATTCTGCTGCTTATTTCTCACGTCTTGAATGAGTTGCTTAAGTTCTCTGAGCATCTGACCTGTGCAAATGGGTAAACTAAAAGCTAACTCTGAGCCATGAGGCTTTGATGGTGATGATAGGAATCTTGACTTACTTCCAGTCCTATGACTAACTATTGACAGGCCTGTCCTCACGTACCTGCCCAAGTCACCTGGTATCAGTTCCATCCAGGTGTGTTTGAGAGGCTTCTATCCTCTGTGTAGCTCCCTCCCCTTAGTGTAAGCTACCCTCAAGCCTTACCTGGGCTTCATCTCCCTCTACCAGGTTGGTTCCTGGGGTTCCCTCTTCATCACTAAACTGCATAGCCTTTGGGTAACTTGGACTTATCCTGGGACCAGTGGTAGGTGAGATGTAGTGGCGGGGTTCACGTAGCTGCGTCCTCAAGCACAGGCCTCCTCACAGGAAGGACAGAAGCCACTCCTTGAGGAATAAACGAGCCTCCCTGCTTGGGCCCTGGGGGAGGAGGCCCTCTTGAGGACAGCTCTGGTTTATAGGGGCTCCCACCCCTCTGCCAGACTCCACTTGTCACAAGCCATGGGCCTCTACAGAGATGGCTTAGTCTCTGAACACTTCACTCCTGTTCTCCAGCCTATCAGGCTCCCTTCATGGGTCTGGGTAGATTTTGGACCAGCTCATAGCATGTCTGGTCTGATCTTAAGTGGTGTCACTATGGCAGCCCAAACTCTTAGGGTGATTTGTGGTAATGTAGGGACTTGCATGACAGACTCAGGCTAAGAGGTAGCCCTGGGTGGGGAGATGGGAAGAAATCACCTCTTCTGCCATCCTTTTTCTTTGAAAGATTCTTTAGGAGACTTGAGGTGAAGGCAGACTGACACCTTGCTCTTGTTTCAGTATCAGTCCCTGATTTCATCTTTCCTCTCCGAGATGCCCCAGAATGATCTTCCTTGGTGACAGCACTGCAGGGCCAGGAAGGACAGGAATGATATTTCAGCCACTTCCTAGAGACCCAAGGTCTTACCACTAGATAGACTCTTCCGGAACTGGCTTTTTCTAAGTCTCCACAATCCCATGTACACTTTCACTTGACAGTCTTAATTCTGTTCTCTTTAAGGAAAACCTAATTGGCAGAAGAAAAATCTTAGAGTAAATGATTCCTGCTCTTACCTTATCAAGATGAGAGTCACGGAGAAGCTTGACATCCTGCAGATCGATCTGTCCGTACTCATAATTTCAGAGCTAGTTGGTTTTCCTATAAAGTCTTTTAAATTGTCAACAGTCTCTCCCAGTTCCTTTGTTTCAGAAAGGCACACTTTATCTCAAGGATGTTGCAGATTTTCTGCCCATCTTGAAGACTACCTTGTAAATTAAATGCTTGTTTCATACCTAGGTGGCCAGTGGCTTTCTTCAGGGCAGCTGGAATTTCTTAGAAAGGCCTTCCTTGCTTCAATAGTAGAATGAAGCAGGACAACTTTAGGCTTCCATCCCTTTAAATACAAAGGGAATATTGTTCTAAATTACTACAAAACGTTTCAATGAAGTGTACTGGATTGTCAGCCTCTTTGACTTGAGATGCTTTTATTCTAAGTTAACCTAACTAGACTTTGACCTTCTGCCCCAAGATGAAAAGAGCTTGGAAGTTGGCTTTCTTGCTGTAAGGACAGGAGGGAGGAATTCACTGAAGCAACAACTCTTATCTCAGAGGCTTGAGGTCACAGGACAAAATTCTGCCCTGAAAACTAGAGAGACAGAAAAAGAAACGGTTTGCCAGGAATGAAAGCTGTGGCTGGAGTGAGTAACCAGCAGGAACACTTAAAGGATAATCAACAAATCGATGGAGGCTCAGTGTACACTTACCTGAGGATAAGCTTTAGGGGACCCAGGTTTAGGGGGCTCCGCACTTTCACGAGTTCTACCTCCTGGGCGTGGTGTGGGCATGGAGAAAGGGTCCAGGGTCTTGAAGAGAGGTTTCCCACCCAACAGAACAACCTCCTGGAGATGCACCTTGCCTAGCGAGGAAGATGAGAAACACAAACACTGCCCTCAAGCCGGAAAGAATAGAAAAGTAACGCGGCTTGAGAGTCCACGGGTCCCACGTGACCTTGCTCTAGGCCGGCACAGCCTATGGCTGGAGGTGGGTGGGCAGTACAGCAACCGGTTCTCAAGGTTCTTTCAGGACTGAGCGTACGCATGGCTGGGGGGCTTTTCCCTCTGGTGCTTTGTTGAGAAGTCAGTCCTGTTTCTCGCCTCCAGCCGGCGAGTTTCCACACTCTGTCCTGCCTTGCTTCGTGTGGATAGCAGCGGTGAAGCTTCAGATCTTCCAGGACGGCTGTCTCATGTCGCTGGAGTAATCTCTCAGATGCCTGCTCCTCACTTGCTAGTGTTTGGACAGGTGGTGATAGGTGTAAGGCTTCAGAATGACTAGAAAAGAAAGCCCTTCAAAGCTCTTCAGGACCAAATTTCCCCCTCCTGAATCACAATTCACAAGTGCTGTAAGCCCACCAAGTTGTGCATTGCCTGATCTGGTCATGTATAGGGACTTGAGTTCTCCAGAGAGGGGACATGGTCTCCTTAAATCCATCCTGCTGGTGCTCTGCCATAGGTGAACTCTTGTTCTGCTTCATGCATTTTTCTCTCTAAATTCTATTTGAGCTGCTTGTTCAGATGGTTCACTGCAGAGACTTAACGGGGAAGGATTCCAGCTAAGGACAAGACTCCCCACCTGCCCAGTTCACCCAAGTCAAACTCCTTTGGGTGCCGTTTGGTTAGTAGTGGGCAGGTTTGGGTGTGGGCGTTGACAAGCTCACTATATAATAACTTTGGAATATCCGCATCTCCTGTTCCTAAGCTGTGGCCTCAAGCCTTCTCCCTTTGACAGGATCTGTAGGCCTCCATTTTGATACCTGATGGCCCCTTTTCTTCCCTCTCCTGGCCAGTTCCAACCCTCAGTCTCTCGAGCATCCTTGTGCTTAAGGACCTCACGTGCACACACTCAGAAGGAGAAGATCTACTTTCCCTTGTCCATCAGGCATTAGACATGGGATTGGACGTGAGAACTTTGCGACAACTTCTGAGAACTACCTTGGGAAGTCCCACAAACCAGAGATGGGAATGTCCGCTGTGTTTTGTACTCAGCTGGAAAAACTTGTTCTAGCGATCTCTCCTTCTGGCTTAATTAGCTACCCGCACCTTTGACATAAGCACTTAGAAATGAAGAAACAGATGATCTAATTAACAAGAGGCAAACATTCATGTTGACTGGCCGGAGTATGTCAGTCTCACCTCCTGGGCTAACTGCTTAAGTGGGCAGATTGTCAGCATTCCATGTGACAGGACCCCATCCTGGCATGCTTGGAGCAATGCCAGTGTCCCTCTTTGAGGGGCAACGTGTGAGTGGAACCTGCTGACTTACCTAAGGAGTGGGAGACGTGAGTCTCTGGAGACTCCCTTTGCTTTAAGAAGGGTTGTTGGTAGAGCTGACAGCACAGTGGGGAGAAGGAACCAAAGGCTCTTTCATCTTGGTTAGTAAATTGAACAGAATGAAGGTCATGCTTGGAATTGGTTACTATTGGAGTTACCCAGCTCCAACTGCAAGTAACTAGGTACCACCTACAGGGTTGGACAAGCAGCAGAGAAGGTAACCATGTGGGAGCATGTGGGGTTAGAGGGACAACGTAAATTGTCCTAGTCAGAGGAACGCCCTCTCCAAAGAAATAGTATCAGGCACTGGTGGTGGAGATAAAAACAAAGTGGGAGAGTGAATCAGATCAGAAGCCAGGAGCAGAATGTGGTTGAGAGGAAGACTCTAGGATAAAGGCTTCAGCAGAGGCTGTAACAACCCACGGGCTTCAGGTACGCCCTACCGTGGTAGTGGCTGGGTAAGTGGTGGTGATGGGCTAAGATTCTACTACACAAAATAGGACATGCACTGGTGGGAAAACTTTAGATCATGGCATACCTTGTTAGAGATGCTTTCAGGTTAGACCCAGACCTATCTCTTCAACAGGAGGGCTTTCTCTGTACCTATTCTGCCCGCCTGGGGACACTGGGAAGTTGGGTTTGGGGAGAGAATGACCCAGGCTCCTATCACCCCCTCCAGCTGTGTGTGCATACTGTCCCTGATAACTTGAGCATTTACTTACATTTTAGCCTGAACCCAGCATTTCTGGTCTTCTGGACTATTTGTTAGTTTTCACTTTGTTCATATCCACTATTTCAAATGGTAAAATTCCAGGACTGGAAAGGTGACTGTCGCAACTAGAAAGTAACACTGATAGTAACATTATTTGAATCTGGTTTATGAGCTTTCTGAGATTCTTGGAAACTAGCTCTATCTGGATACAGTTTTTTAGGATGGCCACCTTTCCTATGAGCTCCATCAAACTGGATATACCATGGACTTAGCCATGAGCATGCTTCCTTAAAGTGGGTGAAGCCCCAAGAAACTGAACCTTCTGAGAACCCTTCTAGAAACTTTATTCTGACCTCACCCTGAGGGTACTCAGCACCCCGCTAAAAGCGGCATATGTGCATGCCTAATGGATGGTCACCAGCCTCCAGCTTCAAGACAATTAAGTAGCAATTTAACAGATCTAGATTAAGATGCTCTAAGTCTTATGACTGAAGCTTTAACTTTCATATGACATTAACTTCAAGGGGAAAGATTTAGTATTGCCACCGTCAATTCAGGCTTGAATTGCATAGGAGTTGGGTAACTATGGGCTGTTAATGCCTACTCAGGCTTACAAGCAACTCTGCACAGACTTATGTAAAGGGACAGTTCTTATGTGATTAAATAGAATATTCATCAGCTGCTTAGTCATGTAAGACTCCAGAATGCTTATGGATGGCAGTGAAATTCTGAAGTGTAGGGTTCTAATGGGATGCCAGTGTGTGAGCTGGAGTTTGGAGGGCTGAGAAAGCATTCCATATTGAAATGAACACCACTAACTGGCGGCACTTGGGAGTTAGCAGCTCCATAAGGCAATGTCGGGGTGGACTTGCGTGGAGAATCCCTTAATGTGTACACGTGAATATGATGCCTTTCTCCAGAGCCTGCGTCCTTAAAGTGCCTGAGCAGGTTTAATCCATCTCTTCTACTTGTCCACCAACAACAACCTCACTTGCTTCAAGACATACCTCTGAAGTTTCTGTGGGTCATGCATTTGTCAAATGTGTATTTCCAGCTCCTGTTAAGTTTCAAGAGGGCTTCTTAAATGTCTCTTGAAAAGAGGGTCTCAGGTCTAAGATGTGGGGAAAGCTATTCAGTGGTCAGAACTGAGTAACAAAGAACATGGGAGAAGCAAGAGGCGTGCGCAAACTCAGTTCTCCTTGAGTTGGTTGGAAAAGTGCTGGAATTAACTAACTTGTCTCTGTTCTGATCCTTGAGAAGATTCAAACTGAGTCCTGTCTTCCTAAAACTTCCCACTTATAAACTTGAATGATCTAAGTGACAGGTCCCTGAGCAGCGGTAGGCAACCATTAGTTGATGGAAATGAACTTGGGTAGATGTCAAGTGACTTTCTTGCCTGAGCCAGAAACTTAAGAATAGAACTTTCTCAACAAATCTAACTTGGTTATAAACATACTCAACTTGACCCATGCTGAGGCTGGGTTCCTCATCTGGCTGGGTATGAAGGGATCCTGTCTTAGCCTGGGTTCCCTGAAAAACATGAGGGAGGACCTGTGTAAGGTTATCTTATTTGGGGTGTGGTCAAAGTAGGAGGAGACGGAAGGAAGGGCATTGGTATCCCTGCTGTTCATATCAGGGGCTTAATTCTGCTGAGACCTCTCAGATCCATCAAAACACCCCCAGGAATTACTTGGTTGAAGGCTGAAGAGCCAGGAGTGTTTAACCATCAGTTTATGTGCTGTGAGCTTCTTTAAAGCTTAGCAAGCTCCTGCCTGCATCCACGGAATTGGGGGAGCCCTGGATCGGAAAATGAATGCAGAGGGGCTCACTCTGGGCAAAGGGTTATAAGCTTGAAGTGAGTTGCTGGCATGGTACTGTCTGAAATCTTGAAGTAAGGCTTCAAATTCAGGCCATGGCTGAAATTGGAAGTCAGGTTGAGTTTGAGTTGGGGCTCCACGTATGTCATCTCCATCTTCAAAGCCTTATTCATTTAGATGTGAGATATTGAGGGACATGAGCTCATGTTGAGGGCAACCCAGGGAATCTTTGTTACTGTGAGGAATGTTTTATTTCTGAGATGAGTTAATCAGTATGTAAAGTTTTAAAAATGTTTGTAGTGCAAATACATTACACAGTGTCCTCTTCAGCTATGTCCTTACTGACAGACGGCCTTCTGACATGGACTGAAATTACACTTGTGTAGCATTGACAAAGTTCTCAAATAGTAAAGAGTGCTATGCTAAACCAAAAACAAGTTGAAGAAAGATATGTTAACTTTTTTGCTTTACACTTGTTAGGAGGAGAACAATCCCTAGAATAGTGATTCTATTTTTTTCCTTCAAACAATCTCCAACACAGCAGCTTTCCCAAGCTGAGACTCTGGCACCTCAACAGGAGGATAATGCCTCCTTAATCAGAATTGATTTATTATCTAATTGAACTCCATTAGAAAATGGAGGTAGCTGACCTCCCTGGTAACAGGACTAAGAAAACGAGATTAATCTTGTTTAGGGAGCAAGGGTGTATGGGAGCTACACGGAGTCTGGAAGCCACATGCAGGGAACATGTAGGGTCTTCACTTCTACTTAGCTCTGTAACCAGCAGGGATTTAACTCCATATTTTTGGATGAATAAGATGCTGCAATTCTCCTGTCTCCAAATCAAAATGACTCTGCTCTGAATTCCCCAGCTAGCTATTGGGAAACCCACTTTGCTCCTTTTAGGAGGGCCCTCTGGGCTCCGGTCCAGGCTCACTCCAGCATGTATGGACTGTGGAAAGACTGGGGGTAGAGGCCTGTACTTCGTCCTGTCTCTAAGTGTTATATGGCTGTTCCATTCTTTTTTTTCATCTTTATTGGAGTACAGTTGCGTTATAATTTGTTAGTTTCTGCTGTACAACAAAGTGAATCAGCTACATGTATACATATATCCCCATATCCCCTCCCTCTTGCGTCTCCCTCCCACCCTCCCTATCCTGTCCCTCTAGGTGGTCACAAAGCACCGAGCTGATCTCCCTGTGCTTTGCAGCAGCTTCCCTATAGCCATCCACTTTACATTTGGTAGTGTATATGTGTCCGTGCTACTCTCTCACTTCGTCCCAGCTTCCTCTTCCCCCTCTGGGTCCTCAAGTCCGTTCTCTACATCTGTATCTTTATTCCTGCCCTGCCACTAGGTTCATCGGTACTATTTTTTTAGATTCCAAATATACGTGTTAGCATACGGTGTTTTTCTCTTTCTGACTTACTTCACTCTGTATGACAGACTCTAGGTCCATCCACGTCACTACAAATAACTCAGTTTTGTTCCTTTGTATGGATGAGTAATATTCCATTGTATATATGTGCCACGTCTTTATCCATTCATCTGTTGATGGACATTTAGGTTGTTTCCATGTCCTGGCTATTGTAAATAGTGCTGCAATGAACATTGGGGTGCCTGTGTCTTTCTGAATTGTGTTTATCTCTCTGGGTATATGCCCAGTAGTGGGATTGCTGGGTCATATGGTAGTTCTATTTTTAGTTTTTAAAGGAAGTTCCATACTGTTCTCCATAGTGGCTGTATCAATTTACATTCCCACCAACAGTGCAGGAGGGTTCCATGTTCTCCACACCCTCTCTAGCATTTATTGTTTCTAGATTTTTTGATGACGGCCATTCTGACCGCTGTGAGGTGATACCTCATTGTGGTTTTGATTTGCGTTTCTCTAATTAGTGACGTTGAGCATCTTTCCATGTGAGTGTTGGCCATCTGTATGTCATCTTTGGAGAAATGTCTGTTTAGGTCTTCTGCCCATTTTTCGATTGGGTTGTTTGGCTTTTTGATATTGAGCTGCATGAGCTGCTTGTAAATTTTGGAGATTAATCCTTTGTCCGTTGCTTCGTTTGCAAATATTTTCTCCCATTCTGAGGGTTGTCTTTTCGTCTTGTTTATGGTTTCCTTTGCTTTGCAAAAGCTTGTAAGTTTCATTAGGTCCCATTTGTTTGTTTTTATTTCCATTTCTCTAGGAGGTGGGTCAAAAAGGATCTTGCTGTGATTTATGTCATAGGAAGAACACTCTGTTTTCCTCTAAGAGTCTTATAGTGTCTGGCCTTACATTTAGGTCTTCAATCCATTTTGAGCTTATTTTTGTGTATGGTGTTAGGAAGTGTTCTAATTTCATTCTTTTACATGTAGCTGTCCAGTTTTCCCAGCACCACTTATTGAAGAGGCAGTCATTTCTCCATTGTATATTCTTGCCTCCTTTGTCAAAGATAAACCCACGTACCTGTGGTCACCTTATCTCTGGGTTTTCTATCCAGTTCCATTGAGTTTTTTCAGTGTCTTACAGTTTTCTGCATACAGGTCTTTTGCCTCCTTAGGTAGTTTTATTCCTGGGTATTTCGGTCTGTGTGTGTCCCTTGGTCTGAAGTGTGTCTCTTGTAGACAGCATATATACAGGTCTTGTTTTTGTATCCATCCAGTCAGTCTGTGTCTTTTGGAGCATTTATCCATCTACATTTAAGGTAATTATTGATATGTATTTTCCTATTACAAAAACAAACCCAAAACAATTAAGAAAATTGTAGGTCTTTTCCTTCTCTTGTGTCTCCTGCCTAGAGAAGTTCCTTTAGCATTTATTTTAAAGCTGGTTTAGTGGTGCTCAATTCTCTTAAATTTTGCTTGTCTGTAAAGCTTTTGATTTCTCCATCAAATCTGAATGAGATCCTTG
>NC_041231.1:74540979-74553030 GCF_002837175.3 Physeter macrocephalus | reverse complement strand
GTCTGAAGTCAGGGAGCCAGATTCCTCCAGCTCCATTTTTCTTTCTCAAGATTGCTTTGGCTATTCGGGGTCTTTTGTGTTTCCATACAAATTGTAAAAATTCTTGTTCTAGTTCTGTGAAAAATGGCATTGGTAGTTTGATAAGGATTGCATTGAATCTGTAGATTGCTTTGGGTAGTATAGTTATTTTCACAATGTTGATTCTTCCAATCCAAGAACATGGTATATCTTTCCATCTGTTTGTATCGTCTTTGATTTCTTTTTTCAGTGTCTTACAGTTTTCTGCATACAGGTCTTTTGCCTCCTTAGGTAGTTTTATTCCTGGGTATTTCGGTCTGTGTGTGTCCCTTGGTCTGAAGTGTGTCTCTTGTAGACAGCATATATACAGGTCTTGTTTTTGTATCCATCCAGTCAGTCTGTGTCTTTTGGAGCATTTATCCATCTACATTTAAGGTAATTATTGATATGTATTTTCCTATTACAAAAACAAACCCAAAACAATTAAGAAAATTGTAGGTCTTTTCCTTCTCTTGTGTCTCCTGCCTAGAGAAGTTCCTTTAGCATTTATTTTAAAGCTGGTTTAGTGGTGCTCAATTCTCTTAAATTTTGCTTGTCTGTAAAGCTTTTGATTTCTCCATCAAATCTGAATGAGATCCTTGCTGGGTAGAGTAATCTTCGTTGTAGGTTCTTCCCTTTCATCACTTTAAATATATCCTGCCACTCCCTTCTAGCCTGCAGAGTTTCTGCTGAAAGAGCAGGTGTTAACGTTATGGGGATTCCCTTGTATGTTATTTGTTGCTTTTCCCTTGCTGCTTTTAATGTTTTTTCTTTGTGTTTAATTTTTGTTCGTTTGATTAATATGTGTCTCAGCGTGTTTCTCCTTGGGTTTATCTTGTATAGGACTCTCTGCACTTCCTGGACTTGGCTGACTATTTCCTTTCCCATGTTGGAAGTTTTCAACTATAATCTCCAAGTATTTTATCATACCCTTTTTTTTCTTCTGGGACAACTATAATTCAAATGTTGGTGTGCTTAATATTGTCCCAGAGGTCTGAGACTGTCCTCCATTCTTTTGGTTCTTTTTATTCTGCTCTGTGGCAGTTATTTCTACCATTCTGTCTTCCAGCTCACTTATCCATTCTTCTGCCTCAGTTATTCTGCTATTGATTCCTTCTAGAGTATTTTTAATTTCATTTACTATATTGTTCATTACTGTTTGCTCTTTAGTTCTTCTAGGTCCTTGTTAAACGTTTCTTGTATTTTCTCTATTCTATTTCTGAGATTTTGGATCATCTTTACTATCATTACTCTGAATTGTTTTTCAGGTAGTTTGCCTATTTCCTCTTCATTTATTTGGTCTTGTGGATTTTTATCTTGGTCCTTTGTCTGCAAGATATTTGTCTTCTCCCTTTGCTCTAACTTACACTATTTGAGGTCTCCTTTCCGTAGGCTTCTGTCTCATAGTTCCTTTTGCTTCTCTGTTCTTTGCCCCCAGTGGTGGGGTTGGTCCAGTGTCTTGCGTAGGCTTCCTTATGGGGGAGGGACTGGTGCCTGCATTCTGGTGGGTGGAGCTGAGTCTTTTCCCTCTGATGAGCAGGACCATGTCAGGTGGTGTGTTTTGGGGTATCTGTTAGCTTAGTATGACTTTAGGTAGTCTGTGTGCTGATATGTGGCTTTGTGTTCCTGTCTTGTTTGTTGTTTGATGTGAGGCATCCAGTGCTGGGAGCTGCAGGCAGTTGGGTGGAGCTCGGTCTTGGATTCAGATAGAGGCCTTGGTGAGAGCTCTCAGCGACTAATCTTCCCTGGGCCTGGGAATTCTCTAGTGGTCCAGTGTCCTGGATTTGGTGCTCCCATCCCAGAGCCTCAGGTCCGACTTCCAGTCAAGGAACCAAGACCCCGCAAGTTGCTCATCCTGGCAATAAAGGGGCTTGAAAAAAAAGACTAACAAAACCCCAGACAAATGGTAAAAAGTAAAATCAAACAAAAACAGAAACAAGGAAACATGCACACACAGAAAAAAAACAAACAGAACCAAATAAAACAAAAAGCAAGAGAACAACCTGACATACAAAAGAACCCAAGAACTGAAATCAAACAATTAAAAGGAAAACTAACAAAAACACAAAACCAAAATACAGAGCCAATGTAGAGTGCCTACTGAAGAATGAAGCAAAGAAACAAACTGACAAAAATGATTTAAAAAGAGAGATGGGGAAGAAGACAGAACAACAGAAAAGCAACCTAGGAATAGAAATATAAAATAAAACAAAATATATTAAAGAAAGAGAAACTAAAACCCCAGAGAAATGGTAAAAACAAAACCAAACAAGGAAACATGCACACATGCAAAAGAAACAAAAACAGAACCAAATAAAACAAAAAGCAAGAGAACAACCAGAGAAACAGAAGAACCCCAAAATGAAATCAAACAATTAGGTTTTGTTTCTTAGTTTTGATTCTAAAAACAAAACCAAAGCAGTGTGCCAACTGAAGAATAAAACAAGGAAACAGAATAAACTGATAAAAATGATACAGAAAATAATAAAATAACATAAAAAGGGAAACAACCCAGGACAACAGAAAAGCAAAGTAGAGATGGAAATATAAAAAATATATATGTTAAAGAAGAAGAAAAAAATAAGGGAGAAGAACACAGAACAACAGAAAAACAAAGTAAAATTAGAAATATATATATTTTTTAAAATGTTATAGACCACGAAGATCCCAGAAGAGTAAAAAAAAAAAAAAAATACTGAAACAGCAAACAAAAAGAGAGAAAGAAAAAACAACAACAAAAGCCAGAACCAACAACAGAATGAACCAAAACATAATAAAATTAATAGTAATAATTATGTTTCCCTGGGGTCTCCGCTGTAAGTGTCCTTGCACATGCCGTGAGCCACAGCCCACCTCCACATCCGCCTCCCCAAGAGGCTCTCCTGTGCCTCTGGGCTGCTCTCTGGACCTGCTGTGGGCCCTGTGGGGACCCCTCAGACTCTTGATATGGCCCAGTTCCCGTGTGTGCTACCCCCGAAGGCCACAGCTGCCAGAGCTAGACCGTTTCCATTTGTGGGAGCAGTCACTGTCTGCTCAGATATTCCATTGACTCAGGGTCTGCCTAGCTGATTGCGGGGTTTGAATCTGCAACTTGTACAGCTGATGGAAAGATTTTCGATCTTCTTCCTTAGTCACCCCATCCCGGAAAGATTTTCAGTCTTCTTCCTTAGTCGCCCCATCCCTGGGGTTCAGCTTTGGTTTTATCCCCACTTCTGTGTGTGGTCCACCCACAGGAGTCTGGTCCTCAGGCTTCCTTGGAGCTCTTGGATCTGCTCCAGTGAGGACAGGGTGCAGAGGTAGTATGACTGCTTGGATCTTGGGAGCCCCAGCAGTGCCAGATGTGCAGGGAAGCTGGCAGCCACGGGCGCAAGAGATATGGCCCTAGTGAGGGCCTTTTCTGGTGCCTGGCATAAGGCACGTGGGGGCCAGCCCTGGCTGGGCTTTTTCTGTCTCCCAGCAGTAGGCACACAAGGGCCAGCCCTGAGAAGACTTCTATTGCTCGGTGGCTGGCGCACAAGAGCCAGCCCTGAGAGGGCTTCTTTTATTGTCGTCAGCTGGCGCTGGTGTGTGGGGAGAGAGAGGCTACAGTAGTGGCTCCTCCCCCTGCGTGTGACTCAGCAGTAGTGCCCTGCTTCCATGGCAGTCCAGTTTTCCTCCGTAGGTATTCCCTGCTGCAGATTTCCTCCCTCCCGTCCCCTCTGTCCATCTCCCCACAGCCAATAGCAGTTCTCGCTCCAGGCCTGTTTTCTAATCCCCACGCTCCAGCTCCCAGCCCCTTGCACACCTGTGAACACACGTCTCAGTCCAGGGCACATAGGGCCACAGTATGGACCATCTGTGTATTTCTCACTCTGTCCCATCTGCCACAGTTTGGCCACTTCACCCTCTTCCAACAGCCTCAAATGCTTCCCTTCTGTCCCAATCGATTTCCCCATCAGAGAGGGGGTTTCCCTGAATTTGGGAATCTCTCCTCTGCTTCAGCTCCCCCATCCCAGGGTACAGGTCCTGTCCTGCTTCCTCTCCTCCTCCTTCTCCTTTCTTTTTTTCATCCTACCCAGTTACACAGGGGTCTTTATAGTCCTTTGTAGTGTCCAGGATCTTCTTTCAGCCAGTGTTCTGTGAGAATGGTTGCATCTATAGATGTATTCCTGATGTGTCCGTGGAGAGAGATGGACTCCATGTCTTCCTACTCCTCTGCCATCTTAACTGCCTATGGCTGTTCCCTTCTGATCCTCCCTTTGCATTGGCCCCTAAGTGAGGTAGCTGTTCTCTATTGCTCCTTAATTTTGATCCACTCTGCTCCGTGCCCCAGTAGGGGTAGACTCCTATGGACTGCATCCCCCAGTCTCACCTGAAAGCTGACATCCCAAGTGGGTTTGGCCGCTGGGATGCACTGGCTAGAAGACAAGAGGTTTGGATAGCTTTTCCTGACTCCCTCTCTGCTTTACCGCTACATCTCACAGGTAGATAGGTCCCTCCAGGCCTGCTGCTCTTGCCAAGTGGGCCCCTCTTCCATAGTTTCGGCTCTCAGTGGGCTCCTAGATATTGATAAAGGCCTGGATTTATTGAGAGTGTTTCCAATATTAGAACTGAGCCCTCAGGGACATGTATTCCTTGTATACAAGCTTCTCCAACATGACCCATGAAAGTTGATTTCTGAATGGAAATTCTTATCTGCATCTATATCTCAGCAATTACTTAGCTATCAAAATCCAAGTCCAGACACTTGTCCTTTATGGAGGTCAAGTAGCTTGTTACAGAAGATACTTCCACGTGATGTGAGAATGCAGAATGATTTATGTATCTGTTGGTTTAAACAATTGAAAGTCAACTCCTAAAAGTTAGATCTCCTTCATCCTTTAAGTAAAATCTAATACTATGAACTCCTTAGTGGAGCAGAGAACCATCTAGCAGTTGAAACAATTGAAAGTCAACTCCTAAAAGTTAGATATCCTTCATCCTTTAAGTAAAATCTAATACTATGAACTCCTTAGTGGAGCAGAGAACCATCTAGCCTATTTACTGAATGAGAGTAGCCTTAGTTCAACTTTGGGACAAGGCAAGGACTTTTCAAAGCACAATTCTAGGAGGCAGGTGTCTTCTGTCCTCAAAATTGGTCTAGCTCAAGGCCAATCCTGAAGAGGTAATTGTTGGGGCAGATTACTGAGATCAGAATGGAAGAATCCAAAGGGTTGGTGGTTGGAAAAAGCAAAGGAATGAAGAAAAACACCACCTAACTCCTCCTGGTCACTTTCATTGTATCTTCCTTCAACCCCAGCCAGGGTAGAACTTAAGTATTAGAGAATGAGGCCATAAAATATCATGAGGTCAGAGTACCAGGTACAAGTTAGACCTTCAGACCTTGATCATACCATGTCCTTAACAACTAGAACTCACTGCCTGGGTAATCTAGGACACCACCTTCATGGGCCCGGTAGGTAAGGGACTAGAAACCTTAACGAGAACCATCTAGCCTATTTACTGAATGAGAGTAGCCTTAGTTCAACTTTGGGACAAGGCAAGGACTTTTCAAAGCACAATTCTAGGAGGCAGGTGTCTTCTGTCCTCAAAATTGGTCTAGCTCAAGGCCAATCCTGAAGAGGTAATTGTTGGGGCAGATTACTGAGATCAGAATGGAAGAATCCAAAGGGTTGGTGGTTGGAAAAAGCAAAGGAATGAAGAAAAACACCACCTAACTCCTCCTGGTCACTTTCATTGTGTCTTCCTTCAACCCCAGCCAGGGTAGAACTTAAGTATTAGAGAATGAGGCCATAAAATATCATGAGGTCAGAGTACCAGGTACAAGTTAGACCTTCAGACCTTGATCATACCATGTCCTTAACAACTAGAACTCACTGCCTGGGTAATCTAGGACACCACCTTCATGGGCCCGGTAGGTAAGGGACTAGAAACCTTAACCCCCAGACCTCAGATGAGGTCTGCTATAAGGTTGAAATGGGAGACAGCCTCATGGATTCAGTAGGCTTGGTTAGGAGACCAATTGCTCTTGATCAACATGTCCCTGATCCCTGTTTTGGCTTGGCATATATGCAGGAGAGGAAAGCTATGGACTTGGTATTCCATGTGAAATTGGGAACTATGAGTACACATAGCCCTAAGTGAGGCATGTGCATATTGTCCCCTGTGAGTATCCGCTTCCCATGGAATGTGGGGGCGTTATTTAGACATTTAGAATGTCCTCGCAATAGGATGCCCTGAGACATTCTATTAACTGATTCTCGTTTTCTGCTGATGTCACACTTATCCATGCAGGATGACAAGACAGGTGCTGTGACTTAATTGCTATTCAGCATTAACAAACTCACCATGCCTTTTCCGTCCTGTTGATGTCAAATTGCTTCCTGTATTGAACACTAGGGCTGAGAGTCCTAGTAGCCTCGGTCAGACCAGATGCTCATTCATGACATTGGCTGGGATGGAACCTTGACCTAACTCAATGGGCCCAGGCAGATTTAAGTTATTATTCCTTGACTAACTTGTGGCTCATCCTTTATCTGATCTCTTTCCAGTGCTCTCTGCCTAAAAGGAGAACAGGATCTTAGAGACTAGAGATATCATATTTGAACTCATTCTTCACTGCTGGAGAGCATATCTTAGCTAAGGATCTTTTATGCCAGATTCAGGGTAATCAATCTACCATGTTGTAGGTTGCCCTGGGGTGTATGAGCCAACTTATCCCAGATGGATTCAGATACTCCTTCCACAAAAGTGCTCTCAGGTCAGTTCTGATCCTGCTAGGGCATGGTGACTCAGACTGTAGTTTTCTTGATGAGCATGGAGTGTGATATGCTGGCATGGTTTTCCTAGGAGCCCCCAGATCCAGCTTGACATCGAACAATTTCTTCAGAAATAATCCCTGAATGGCCTGCTCTCGGGTCACTCTTCCAATTCAGGTGTCTGATAATGCTCCCACATTCCATGGGAAGTGGATACTCAGAGGGACCCCATGAGTCCTCTAGATTCATGGAGTTCCCGGGGGCCACTTGGGATACCATAAGCCTAGGAGCTGCTGAGCATTGAGGTATAGGGATGGCTTTAACCATGGAATAGCACTCTGAAGGACTTCAGGAAAGGAGGTTCCCCTGTGGGGCATGAGGAGTTATGACATCCTGATCAGCTTCCCCGAAGATGCTTCTGGTCAGCTGGAATACCATTGTACCCTGACTGTTCTAGAACCAAACTGGAGAATCAGCTTCAGAAACAAGAGCTGGATCACCCAATCCAGTCAAAATCAAAAGGCAGAGTTTAGCCATGAGTCCAAGGTCAATTACTGAATGTCAGAAAGGAAGAAACCAGACTGGTAAGTGACATGTAGAAGGCAAACTACGAAGACCTGATTTTTGAGACTTCACTGGCTCTGAAGCCCCCGGAGCCAGATGACCAGCTCAGACGTACCTCTTATCTCTTGAAGAATAAGCACTCAAACAGGAGACCTCAGCCCACTGACAAGTGTGAACTTGACCTATTGCTCCTACTAGAATAGTAAACAAGATGACAGACCATTGATAACTCGTGTGGCTAGGCTACTTGTGCACTTACTTAATATAATTGTGATCTGTTCTATTGAGCTACTCCTGTTCCAAAACATGAAGTCAGAAACTACCCCAATAAATAAACTACTCTTATGAAGAGAGCATTGTTGTCAAATGGGTAAAGGATTAAATAGTGGTGTGGCAGATTGTTTAGTAACCTGCAAAGTAGTTCTGCTATTTGCCTTCTATCATACCTTCTCTGATTTAAAGAAATTTAAACTTTTGGGCCAGAATGCCTACCAAAATCCTGGACACAGTGTCTTTAACTTCCATGTTTTATTAGGAAGCAAAACTTCAAACTTCTGTAGCCCAAAATGGCAGTGTCTATAAAACTCCTCAGAATTGATCTAGATCCTGTGTAAGGATAGGCATAATCCAGCAGCCATGCAGTCAAGAGTAGTGACAAACTCGCCAGTATAGGTGGCAGTCTCTTGGGAATGCTCAAGCTCCACAGTAAGGAGTTTAAAGAGGGAGGAATGTCATTTTTATGCTTAATGAAAGATGTATAAAGGCCATCTGTGCACAGAATTCAACATGGACCTTTCAAATGTCTATGGTGGTATAAGTTACCAATTTGCTTTCTGGAGATTGTGGCAACTAAATATCATCTCTTTACCCATCTTAAACTCTCCTAAATGCAAGTGTTGGGGTTGAGAAACTGACCTGTGCAGACTGGCCAGACTGAACAGTGGCATTTATGACTTACCTAAAACACAGAACGCCTCTCCAGTGGTGATGGGGAGAGGTGTGTGCTTGTTAGGGGTGGGAGAGCCAAATGAAACAAGCAAAATGCTAAATGGAATTGGAATTACTGGAATTGGAATTACTGAGCCCACTTTTAATTCGGTGCTGTGTCTAAGAGTTTATAACAAAATAAAATCAAGGAATTGCATTTTAGGACTTGGACTGACTTTAGGCTGGCTGATAGTGCTCCCATCTAAAGCGACTCTAGTGGCCCTGAGACTACAGGGCATGAAGGACTCTCCTCTTGCTCAGGAGACCACAACCTGCTGTGAGATGGCAGGTGGGTTCCAGCGCCAGGCCAAACCATCAACAAATAGTGACCAGTCTACCTTTGGGGCTCCTCGTTGGCTCCAGCACCTGTTCCTTTGGGTTTTAGTCACTTTCCTCCTCATGCTGGCTTGGAGGGCTAACCCTTATGCCTGGCCCTACACCTTGGTATGTAAGTGGAATTATTACTTGTAAGTTATAGCTACTACTCAGCTTTTACAGCAGTTAAAGTCTTTCAAATCTCTGGACCAGGGTCCTGAGCAAGGTCTTATGCTTGACCTCTATGCTTTGCTCATAGGTTTTGTGTCTAGACTTAACTCTCGCCTTGGGAGGGTTAAATTGTGTGCAGCAGGCCTGGAGAGGATCTGGGTTATAACTCCTTAACAGTCCACAGAAATCCCCCAGGTAGGGTACCTGAGGCAAGTCTTGGGTTTTCTGGACTTCAATAAGCTTTTGCCAGGGATGTATGCACAGTTAAAAGAAGTATATCCCTATGTTCCTGTTTCTAGGTGTACTTTGGTTACTAGTTTTGGATTAAGCCCATGTGGAGAAATGAATGCGGTGGGGGCAGAGAGAGTGATTTCATGAGCTTGCCATAAAACTTATGACCAAGTGTCCCAGTTTGCCTGGGAATAAGGAACTTTCACTGCTGAGTGAGCATCACAGGGAAACCAGGACTAGTTGGTCACTCTGAAAGACAGCTTAGGTGAGGCACGTCTCCTGAAGGCAAAAAATCACTTGTTTGAATGTCTCCATGACTTGACCTACACAGTGAGCTGTTAGCATTCAGCAAAGACACATGGTACAAAGTACCATCCCTGCTAGCTGGGATGGTCCCTTGGCATCCATGGCCAACTTTGCTTTGGACTGATTCTTGGTATCATATCTTGAGCCCCTTCAGATGCTTATTCATACCTGGGGCTGGTGTTCATTCCCTGTGGACTGGGAGGAGTCTTGTGAATAAACATGGCCCTTGTATATTGGGGGATGGGATATAGAGCATCTTTCTCCAGGTAGCCAGGGCCAGGACCAAGTTCAGAGGCCAAAGCCAGGACAAGGAGTTCCTTAGTAAGCACAGCTGAAATGTCAGTCAAAGTTAGAGAATCAAAGGATAAGAAACCAAATGCTAGAAAGGCCAGAGAGGACTTATTGGGGGTTGCAGAACTCTGATTTAGATGATAAAAGTAAGAGGTACCAACAAGTAGGTGTCCAGTTAAGTAATTGCTACTGGTCTACAATTTCCACAGACTAGCTAGGAGTTGGGGTCGTCTAGCTGGTTTAATGTAAGATGAGGGATCGAGGTGATAGAATGGGAATCTCAGTGTGCCAGTCTCAGAATGTCACAGGGGAATGCAAGTTTCCCAGGCACTTTGGTCTCTCCTTACACATAAGCAAGTTTCTGCAGTCTAAATGCAGCTCCCCAATAAGTACAGCAACATGGCAAAGGGATTGAGAGGACATGAGTGGAGCACTGACGGCTTCTGCTACAGCCTTCAAGGGAGGTAAGAGTCCATGAACCTTTCCTGATCTGAATATCACCACCCCTGCCCCCACAGCCATGTGTACAGCACACAGTCAGTTTCTGCCTGTGGATACAGATGGGGTAAGAAGGTAAACTGAGGGCTCTATACTCAGAGGTGAGACCAGTCAGATTTTAAGTGATGGAAATGGTACAAGATGTCCTTCAACTTCTTGGAGGGGTAGTTGGTCCTGGTCTCAAATATAGAAGCTCTCATTACTGTCGTTACTGCTCATGTGAGCACTTGAGCTACTGGAAGGTGGTAGTTACTATCAAACTCTAAACACTCCAAGCAGAATATTGTGGGTGCTATAATCACAGTTGGCTGGTTTGTTGGCAAAACAGTGGAATGTATTAGACTCAGTAGTCCAGTTTGGTAGAAACATGTTCAGGATTGTAGAATAGAATAGAAGAGCAGTGACATTGCGTTCTAATTGGGTTCAGTTCATTTAAGATGAACATAAGGAGTTCTTAAGATTTCTTTAATGTTAAAGTGACCCCAAAGCACAGTATAGTCCTATCACCTGACCATCTATAAAGCCTTATGCCCAAAGACAATGAGGAATACTCAGCAGACATTCATATCTCTGAACTAGTTTTGTGTGCCCTCCATTTTAACAAATTCCTACCATGAGAATTGGTCCGTCTTAAATAAGGCTTGAGAGGTGATGATTCTTTGATCCACGGGCAGCAGAATAGATGTTAGTAGGTGTGAAAACGACATGAGTCTAGTTGTACATTTCCATCCGATCTTGGGTGACCAGGTACATTGTCAGTAAGCAGTAATATTTTGAAAGGAATCTTTTCCTGAACAGTAGGTCTCAACAGTGGGCTTAAAATATTCAGTCAACCATATTATAAACAGATATGCTGTCATCTGGGCTTTGTAGAGCACAGGGCCCAGGATTTTTGGAATGATAAAACAGCATTGGCTTCAACTTAGTCACCAGCTGCATTAGCCCCTAAAAAGAGTCAGCCTGTCCTTTTGAAGCTTTGATGCCAGGCATTGACGTCTCTTCTCTAGTTATTAAAGTTCAAGATGGCATCATCTTCCTACATGAGTCTGTTTTACTACATTGAAACTGTTTAGTGTGGCCACCTTTATTAATTAGCTAGATCTTCTGGATAACTTGCTACAGCTTTTACATCAGTACTTGCTGCTTCCCCTTGCACTTTTGTTACGGAGCTGGCTTCTTTCCTTAAATCTCATAAACCAACCTCTGCTAGCTTCAGTCTTTTCTTCTGGAGCTTCCTTCCCTCTCTCAGCCTTCATAGACTTGAGAGTTAAGCCAAAGCCTGATCCAGAGCAAGACCTTAAGGGTATATTGTGGCTGGTTTGATCTTCTATCCAGACTACTCAAACTGTCTCCATATCTGCTTGAGACAGTTACATGGCTGCACTGTTCATGTGTTCACCGGAGCAGAACTTTTAATTTCCTTAAAGAACTTTTAAATTTGCATTCACAACTTGGCTGTTTGCAAGAGGCCTATCTTTCATCCTATCTCGGCTTTTGAGATGCCTCCCTCACTGTTTAATCATCTCTAGCTCTTGATTTAAAGTGATACAAGTGACTCTTCCTTTCACTTGAACACTTAGGCCTCCCTATTTTCTGAGACACAATATTGAAGTTAGAGGCCTTATTGGGTTATTAACTGGCCTAAGGAGAGGGAGAGAAACAGGGTTTGGCTGGTCAGAGGAACAGTCAGAACACACACAGCACTTAAGTTTGCTGTATTTTGGCGATGGTTTATAGTGCCCCCAAACAATTACAATAATGACAAATCACTGATCATAGATGACCATAATAAATACAATAACGGAGCAAAAGCAAGAAGAATTACAATCCTGCAGCCTGTGGAACAAAAACCACATTCACAGAAAGATAGACAGGATGAAAAGGCAGAGGGCTA
>NC_041231.1:74538801-74539421 GCF_002837175.3 Physeter macrocephalus | reverse complement strand
GGTTACAAATCAGTAAATTTAAGAAAATTTAAATCATATCAAGCATCTTTTCAGACCACATCGCTATGAGATTAGAAATCAATTACAGTGAAAAAACGTAAAAAAACCCAAACACATGGAAGCTAAACAATACGTTACTAAATAACTGAGAGATCACTGAAGAAATCAAAGAGGAAATCAAAAAATACCTAGAGACAAATGACAATGAAAACACGATGATCCAAAACCTATGGCATGCAGCAAAAGCAGTTCTAAGAGGGAACAATAAAACTAAAAGCTGGTTCTTTGAGAAGATAAATAAAATTGATAAACCATTATCCAGACTCATCAAGAAAGAGGGGGAGAGGATTCAAATCAATAAAATTAGAAATGACAAAGAAGTTACAACAGACACTGCAGAAATACACATCATCCTAAGAGACTACTACAGACAACTCTATGCCAATAAAATGGACAACCTGGAAGAAATGGACACATTCTTAGAAAGGTATAACTTTCCAAGGCTGAACCAGGAAGAAATAAAAAATATGAATAGACCAATCACAAGTAATGAAATTGAAACTATGATTAAAAATCTTCCAACAAACAGAAGTCCAGGACCAGATGGCTTCACAGGTGAA
>NC_041231.1:74538405-74538770 GCF_002837175.3 Physeter macrocephalus | reverse complement strand
ACAAACAAAAGTCCAGGACCAGATGGCTTCACAGGTGAATTCCATCAAACATTTAGAGAAGAGCTAATACCCATCCTTCTCAAACTCTTCCAAAAAATTGCAGAGGAAGGAACACTCCCAAACTCATTCTTTAAGGCCACCATCACCCTGATACCAAAACCAGGCAAAGATACTGCCAAAAAAAAAGAAAACTACAGACCAATATCACTGAATATAGATGCAAAAATCCTCAAGAAAATACTAGCAAACAGAACCCAACAACACGTTAAAAGGATCATATACCATGATCAAGTGGGATTTATCCCAGGGATGCAAGGATTCTTCAATATGCACAAATCAATCAATGTGATACACCATATTAACAA
>NC_041231.1:74508621-74537868 GCF_002837175.3 Physeter macrocephalus | reverse complement strand
AAACTGACACTGTTTGCAGATGACATGATACTATACATAGAGAATCCTAAAGATGCCACCAGAAAACTAGAGCTAATCAATGAATTTGGTAAAGTTGCAGGATACAAAATTAATGTACAGAAATCTTTGCATTCCTATGCACTAATAATGAAAAATCTGAAAAAGGAATGAAGGAAATACTCCCATTTACCATTGCAACAAAAAGAATAAAATACATAGGAATAAACCTACCAAAAGAGACAGAAGACCTGTATGCAGAAAACTATAAGACACTGATGAAAGAAATTAAAGATGATACAAACAGATGGAGAGATATACCATGTTCTTGGATTGGAAGAATCAACATTGTGAAAATGACTATACTACCCAAAGCAATCTACAGATTCAATGCAATCCCTATCAAACTAAGGATAGAAAGCCCAGAGATAAACCCACGCACCTATGGTCAACTAATCTATGACAAAGGAGGCAAGGATATACAATGGAGAAAAGACAGTCTCTTCAGTAAGTGGTTCCGGGAAAACTGGACAGCTACACGTAAAAGAATGAAATTAGAACACTTCCTAAAGCCATACACAAAAATAAACTCAAAATGGATTAGAGACCTAAATGTAAGACCGGACACTATAAAACTCTTAGAGAAAAACATAGGAAGAACACTCTTTGACATAAATCACAGCAAGATCTTGTTTGATCCACCTCCTAGAATAATGGAAATAAAAACAAAAATAAACAAATGGGACCTACTGAAACTTAAAAGCTTTTGCACAGCAAAGGAAACTACAAACAAAACGAAAAGACAACCCTCAGAATGGGAGAAAATATTTGCAAACAAATCAACGGACAAAGGATTAATCTCCAGAATATATAAACGGCTCATGCAGCTCAATATTACAAAAACAAACAACCCAATCCAAAAATGGGCAAAAGACCTACAGATGGTCAAGAAGCACATGAAAATCTGCTCAACGGCACTAATTATTAGAGAAATGCAAATCAAAACTACAATGAGGTATCACCTCACACCAGTTAGAGTGGGCATCATCAGAAAATCTACAAACAACAAATGCTGGAGAAGGTGTGGAGTAAAGGGAACCCGTTTGCACTGTTGCTGGGACTGTAAATTGATACAGCCATTATGGAGAACAATATACAGGTTCCTTTAAAAACTAAAAATACAATTACCATATGACCCAGCCATCCCACTACTGGACATATACCCAGAGAAAACCATAATTCAAAAAGACACATGCAAATAAAGTAAGTCAGAAAGGGAAAAACAAATATTGTATATTAATGCATATATGTGGAACCTAGAAAAATGGTACAGATGAACCAGTTTGCAGGGCAGAAATAGAGACACAGATGCAGAGAACAAATGTATTGACACCAAGCGGGGAAGGTGGCGGGGGTGGTGGTGGTGGTGTGGTGAATTGGGAGATTGGGATTGATATATATATACACTAATATGTATAAAATGGGTAACTAATAAGAACCTGCTGTATAAAAATAAAATAAACTAATATGTATAAAATGGATAACTAATAAGAACCTGCTGTATAAAAATAAAATAAAATTTAAAAAATAAAAATAAATAAATAAATACAGTAATGAAAGTTTGAAATATTGTAAGAATTACCAAAATATGACACATGAAGTAAGCAAATGCTGTTGGAAAATGTGTCCATAGACTTGCTTGACCATGTGTCGGGGTTGCCACAAACAAATTTGAAAAAAACGCAGTATTTGTTAAGTGCAATAAAATGAAGTATCTCTTTATAGAGAAGGCCACCATCAAGATCCTGTTTACAGGTTAGATATTCAGCAGTGGCAATAGCTAGATAATTATTGTTGAGAGGACACTCATGCTGTTGGGCCCATGCAGTAGCCTCCATTTCTGCCACCATGAGTACTTCATTCATGAGTCACTTGAGGAAGCCCTAAAGTGACTAAGGACACAGGCTGGCTGACTTCAATTAAACCAGTCAATCTGTTCATCTTGTTCAGTTTCTTTGAATGTCTTTTGAGCTTTGACAGGAGGCACCCAGGTCATTTTCCATGACCCCTGTTATAGAGCCAATGACACACTCCTTCCCCAGCCCTTTGTATCCATTCTCCCATTCTCATTCCTTCCAGGCACATGACCAAAACAGCCATCCCATTTGTTTGCCTAGAAGTCTCTGCATAGCCTTTCTTCAGGTAGAGGTCTCCCAATGCACGATTGATTATTCTCTGAAGCTCTGGCCACTAAGAGGCTTTCCCTTTATCACTGGTCTTTGGGGCTATGCCCTAGTAGGGCTGTAATGCAGCAGCAGTGGACACTCTGCTAGCACCTTCACTGAGCTTTGAACTAGAGCTATTTTTTTTCCTTATTTGTAGGAAAATGCATCTATTGCTTCATGGGGCATAGTTTTGTGGAAAGAGGTAGGTAGGTGGTATTGGGTCTGGAGCACCTACTTATATAACTTGTACCCTCATGACCTCATACTCCACCTGCATGTACTATATTCATTTAAAAAATGCTTTCTGTTGTGCCTGTACAACCTTATGATTTGGGTCTGTCTGTACTAGCTCATGATGGACAGCTCCAGTCACATAGTCACCTGATGGCCCAAAGATAGACTCCCAGTCTCTGAGAGCCCAGCAGTGTGTCAGGAACCGTTTTATAACTATAGTTCTGTGCTACAGTTAACATGACTTTATTCCAGAAAGTTTAGGGCTCTAAAATGCTCTCAAATTGTGGCTTGCTGGACATCCCTTATTGCCACACTTTGTACCAAAGATGCCTCTGGTATCATTGGAATGGGGTGAGTTATATAGACCAGTTGGCAGAACAGCTGGCACAGTAGCCTGAATCTTTGGGCCCCATTTGAATCTTTGGGCCCCATTTGAAACTAGAAAACTTCAGCATAACTTGACAAACATGTTGGAGCAATGTTCCCAAGTGTATTTACATGCTGCCTCTCTCCAAAAAGCCCACCAAATTTCGTGTTCCTTTTCTCATAGCAGGGGGTACAAAGTGCAATAATGTGCCCTTTACCTTAGATGCCCTGGCATACATAACATGACTAGAATCTTAAACTCTGTACAGAGATCATGTTCCCATATTTGTGAGGATTTTTCTCTCTCACCATCTGACGTGTCTTCTTGCATAGCCAGAGAACTTGTTACTCTTTATCAGATCTAATTAGCATGACATCAACATCAAGGATTAATATGGTATTTTGTGGTATGTCAAGGTGACCAAGATCTTGTGGTCTATATAGCAAAAAAGCAGAAGAGCTAACAGCCTTTGAAAGGCTGTGAACTTGTATTGTTGACTTTCCTGCATAAGTGAGAACTGCCTCAAATCCTCTCAATGGGGCTTGAGAAGAACATGTTGGTCATTCTCCCAGAGCTTATTAAACACATGAAGTATATCAAGTGCGTGTCACATTGTTATTAAAGATTCCATGTCTAGCAAAGCAGCTCAATTGGGGATCATATGGAGAACTATAACACTTGCCACGACCCATCATGCTTATACAGAGGCCATAAATGTGATGAAGGATACAGTGCTAGTGGTCCCCATATCAAGTCTCTGGTACTACTTCTCTGTGGCTTCATCCCAGGATTCAGTATTACTTAGAACCAGTATGCTAGAAGAGACTAAGTCCCATCCTTTGAAATTGTTCCTCCCTATGCCCTACATCCTAAGCCAAGGAATCAACTGAGAATTCTTCCAGAGTCAAGTCTATCCATCTTATGTACTCAAAGACTCAGGAAATAATACTTCCTAGGGTGGAAGATATGTCTCTGGACCCATTAGACTTAAACTACCTCTGAGGGACCACGATGGCATTTTAAGTCTTTTGGTATGAGTTTCAGCTCAGGCCTTAAACAGCCTCTGTGCCTCCCCTTGTACAAGTCTGGTAACTGGGCTTGGCAGAGGATTAGAATAGTTATGGTACATGCTCACAGTGGCATTCTGGAGTCATCCTTCAACAGGATTCAGCTTATTGTCTTCAAGCATTGGGGTCTGGGTCTGAGAACTGCTTGAATCTGGAAACTAGATGTAAAGAAATGATTTCACATTGCTGTGATTGACACCATCTTTACCAGCACAGATTTTTTTTTAACCAGTCTACAAGTCAAACACTGGTCAGCTGCCCATTTTCCTCACTAAGAACATGACTGTGTGTTGGCCATGGTCAAAGACACCTGCAAGTCAAGAGACACTGGTGGCAATACCAGACTTGCTGCCCATTTATAATCATGTTCACGTTGCCTCTAAGGCTAAGTATCAATTCTGGTCACTGCCATCCCCATCTATTCTAGGGAGCCCTGTTTCAGGGCAGCATCTCCTGGCCTACAAAGGACAGACAGCCCACACTAAGCTTATAAATGACCGCCCCCTCATGCATTCTGTATTGTTCTAGTGAAGGGTCTCCTCTGAACCCACTAGAGGGAACAGAGTCAGCTGATGGGTTCTCTGTAAGATGTGCCTATTACGTAAGATTATTCTTACTGCCCTAAGCATCTGAGCCTTGCCACTTTATTCTGAACAGTTCTGGAACTTCTATGTCACTTGCTAATAGTCCTTATGTCCAAGCTTCAAGGAAAAATCCCAGAAGCGTAATACCAGTTTCAAGTGTTTTATCTCAGATATTAAACCCTGAATCATGTGGGAGACCATCCTATCCAGCCTTCTGTTCAGCCCACTTCATTCCTAACACCCTCAAGATCTACTTCCCAGTTCCTATTGATGTATGTTAAGTAAAGCAAGTATTTCAATGAATATTTACTACCTCCTGAAGCAAGTAGTACATGTCCTTCTTCAGGTTATGCTGAGCACTGACCCTAGTTACTTGCCTTGATACAATGAGGAAAAGGGAGGGATCATCTTGATGACAAGCATTATCAAGCGGAGTAGCATGGTCTTTAGGCGATGGCCAGTGGCTCGCCACTTGCAGGTGGTAGGACCCTGCTTCTGCCATCCTGGAGTTTTCAAAGGAGTCTGACCAAACATTCTTGGGCTCATCTACTTAGCATAACCTGACCCATGTCTGAGTCTGAGTACTGCTCCTTCCTTATTGGGTTTTGGCTTCAGCATGGGAGACGTACTAGTAATGTGCATGGTCTCTTTTGCCACTCTTCAAACCCATAACCTAATTATTATAGTCCTTTAGCTGTAGGACATGATGGCCTTCCAAGGTTGTCATGAAGGCCTCTGGCTATGGCCACATGTCCTGAGCTGGCTGCTTTTTCTTTTTTTTTTTTTTTTTTTTTTTTTTTTTTTTTTTTTTTTTTTTTTGTGGTACGCGGGCCTCTCACTGTTGTGGCCTCTCCCGTTGCGGAGCACAGGCTCCGGACGCACAGGCTCGGTGGCCATGGCTCACGGGCCCAGCCGCTCCACGGCATGTGGGATCTTCCGAGACCGGGGCACGAACCCACGTCCCCTGCATCGGCAGGCGGGTTCTCAACCACTGCGCCACCAGGGAAGCCCTGCTTTTTCTTTTAAGTTGGCTTCTGAGTCTGTCATCCTTTCAGGCTTCCAAAGCAGTTAGCAAGTGCCAGCCAACTCCACAACTTATACTTACCATTGTGCCCATATTGTTCAAGTGCCAGAACTGTTGCATAATCTACATGTTTCTCCTTCACTCTGGGCCTCATCCAAACGCAACATAGGTGAGTCTTAGTAATTGCAATAATGCGTCAAGCTGGGCATTATCACCACCCCACTTACCAGCAGCATCGCAGTACTTGCTGCTCTTAAGCTGTTCTAGTTCCAGACCTTTATCTTGAGAGTCTGTTTTCTAAGGCCTTCTACTGTCCTTAGCTCAGCTTCCTTGAAAGCAGAGCCCAAGACAAAGACTTCAGTGCAAGTGGTGTATTTGGGAATGAATCCCATAGAGCAGGAGTGAGGGAACCAAGAGTGAAAAGGAAGGAAAGCATTGAGGTTTGTTATGGGCAATAGGAGCTTGGCTCTGCTGAAACCTCGAGAGGATGCCTTGCAGCCTTGTAAGCCAGAAGCTTGGGAAGCAGGGACATTTATTGAATGAATTTTTGCATTCCACTGGTAGATGGTTGCTCTCAGGTATTAGCCTTAGGGCTATTGGGCTGCTCTCACTGGAAGCAGATCTGGGGCAAGAAGTGGAGAGTTTAACCCCAGTCTTGCTCCCTGTGTATCAATCTCAGCTTCCATGGAACTACAGCTAAAATCAGTAATGGGCAGAGGGTATATGGCAACAGACACTACAAGCACCCACAAAACCTTAAAGTATCTTAATTCACAACTGACTATGTAATAAGACTACCAAGTTTTACCCTTGTTACTCTTGCTTCATTCAAGGTTATGGTAGCCTTGAATAAGAAAATGTTCTCTTGGCCATCTATAATGTAAGCCAGTCAGAAGAAATCAATGAGTTTGTTATTAGAATGCAGTAAACATTACAATAGGAAGTACTTAAAGCCAAGGCCTTCTGTTTGTGTTAAATGGAGTCCTAAAAGACTTCACCAAAACTGATCTAGAGACAGGGCAGCCTTACTAAAGAGAATGATGAATGAAGTCAGCACCGTTGGTACATGCCCAACCTCTGTCGTTATATTTAACTGAAGTGTATATGTAAAGATGTCTTAAATACATAGCTCACCCAGTATCTAAGGCAGAGGATCCTCTTCTTTGGGGTGGGTGTATTACCCATTAACAGATTAGGTGGTTTGATCTCACAGACTCTCCAGAGGAGAAGAGAGGTTATGAGCCTCAAGGTTTTCCCAGTTCTGCTCTTACAGCCCCATCTAAACGACTTGTCTGGTAGAGGGTTGCAGTAGGAAGGTGCCTTACAACTTAGGGGAATGAAGGAGAACTTAGGGGGTGAAGGTCCCTTGGGTCCTAATGTGCCCTTCCCCGAGCCCCTACTTGGCGCCTTGGAAAGATGACTGGGGAGATAGGTGTGAAGAAGGCCCTGGAAGTAGAAGCCAGGGCAGAGGTCCTAGGCTTCCCTGGCCCCCCCAATCTGAGTGGAGCTGGCCCGGGATGGGGAAGGAGAGCAGTAGGGTAAGAAGAGGCCAGGAGGCTAGAACTGGGAAGTAGATCCTCTGGTTCTCACCTAGTAGCAAATTTCTACTCCAAGCTCTGCCTACCTGTTCTGAGCCTTGCTCATTCACAAGCAGGGTGGCTAAGATCTTGGTAGAAGGGCTGCCCTAGAATAAGCCCTAGTCAACTGGCCAAGGTCCATGTTTATCTGAGTCACACTTCTTCCCTCAGCACTTGCTGCTTACTGTCAGAGACTTGAGGTATTCCTTGGGAGCTTTTGGAAAGGCACTACAGTTGAGGTACCCCAGTGCCCAGGTTCTGGGATGGGAGGTGGAGTGAAACACCTTAAACCTCCAACTTCATTCCTTCCTTAGTCCACAGGGGCTGAGGCTCTCAGTGCTGGATCTCAGGTCTAGCCCACTGCCTGTTGTCTACCTGACTGCCCACTTCCATAGGGTAAATAAACACTTTCACACATGTAAACATAAATATTATAAACCACTTCTTGCCTTATTGCACTGGCTATGACCTATAACATGGTATTGAATAGAAGTAGATATTAAACGTTTTCCCCCAAGATTGCAAGGCAATAATATTTCAGAATTAAGGATTGTGCAAGTTGTAGGTTTTTCATGAACATCCTTTCATGAGAAAGTTGTCTTTTATTCCCAGTTTGCTGAACTATTATAATAAGTGGGTATTAAATTGACATGCTTTTCCTGCATTTCCCAAGTTGATCTATTAGTGTGGTGAATTACTGACTTAAACTAACCTGGCATTCCTAGGATAGGTTCACATGGTCATGATATATTTTTATATTTGCTAGATTTGATTTGGTAAGCTTAAGGATCTTTGCAATACTTATGAGGCATATTGGCCTATAGTTTTATTTCCTAGCGACATCCTTTTAAGTTAATATCAAGGTTATTCTGGCCTCAGCAAGTTGGAAAGTGTTCTCAGTTTAGGTAGACTCACTTCAAGTGTCTGATGTATAGTGAATCCTATAAACTGAAGAAATGTGATAGCCCAGGTCCTGCAAGAAAGTTGGCAAGACTAGATTAAATATGCAAGAAACACCTGTGAGAAAATGGGGAGAGGTCCAAAGAGGCTGGAGAACTGTCAGACTGCAATGCTGATCTGACCTCAAGTAAAGGAATGAAAGGCAGCGTGAAGGTTGAGTAGTAGAACTATGTCAGCCTGCAATGCAACTCAAAGGAGAGTCAAGCCAAAGCTGCTTGTCAGGGGTCCCACATCTCCCAGGAATAGACCTGCCTTCGTATCTCTATGACAATCAGTCATTGTCTGGGAGTAATCATGAGAAGCTTGGCCTTCGTAAAAAGTCAGTGAGCAAGAGGGAAGAGATATGGGAACATATGTATATGTATAACTGATTCACTTCGTTGTACAGCAGAAACTAACACACCATCGTAAAGCAATTATACTCCAATAAAGATGTTAAAAAGCAAAAACAAAAACAAAACAAAAAAAGTCAGTGAACGATCTTAGAGCGCAGCAGGGAGGCATTGTGATCAATCACACTCCCTGCAGTCAGAGCTGAGATGCATTCTCACGGCTGTCATGGAACTCTGCTACCTGTGTCATACTTGTCTCTCCCACAGCCTAGGGGTCGAAGGGCAGGCCTAACTGAGTAGTGCCCTGCTACTGCTCCAGATCATCCCTTCCAGCCCTGACACCGAGCTGAAGCAGGTACTTGGGAAGTGAAATAGCATTGAACAGCGTGTTCTCTGGCATCAACTTGTAGTTGATAGCACAGCCCTGATATATCAGAACTTTGAGGTTCTAGGTAGTTAGGGTGGTTCCCACAATCAGGGCTGGGTGTTGGTCCTGATTGGCAGTGACAAAGAAGAGCAAACATAGTAGTGGTGGTACAAGTTATGGACAGAAGTGCAGGATAGACCTAAGAGATGAAATGCCCTGAATCTCTTCTGCCTTAAAAGAAAGTCCTGTTAGCAAGAGCGAAAACTCCTAGAGAAAGTACATCTTGGTTTTGCTGAAATCCCCTGCTTGGCATGAACTTGAACTAATGGGACTGAGTATCCAGGTTCCAGAGAACTTTCTGAAACAAAGCTGAGGCACTACTGAACCTCCATGTATACAGTAATACTTCAGTGTCTTAAGTGATGTACCAACAACTGTCTCCTGCTTCTCAAGGGCCCCCTTAAATTACATCTCCATTTTCCTTTCCTTGGGGGCCAAACTGGCTTAGCCAGGTGCTAGTTTAATGTACAGTGACTTGGTTTGGGGGAAGCAAGGGCAGGAGAGGGCCCCCTAGAGGAAATAGGTCAGAGCCACAGAGACAGGTAGGAACCATATGGTAAAGTAGAGCTCAGCTGCTGCAGCTGTCTGACTGGGAAATCTGTGTCCAGAGGGATTAGAAGTAGAACTTGAGAGCTGTCAACATTAGCCTGCTCAATTCACATCTAGGTGCTTGCATGTGCCAATGGAATAAGTAGTCTGAATGGATGAGAAGAGGCCAGTGATGGAATAGATACCTGTGCCTATAGCTAGGGTTTCCGTAGCTTCAGATTATGACAAAAATGGGCATCCTTGAGTTTGGAGGCAGAGCTTTCAAAATGGTTCTCTTGGCCAATGTCCCTTTAAGATTCCAGGGATTGAAGATGGTCTAGTGGTCACTGAGAATCTGTTATTTCTGTGTTCCTTATTTCCCCCTTTTAGGGTCTTATCAAGGCAAAATGAGTTTCCAGTAATACTCATGCAGGTCCAACTCATCTTCCAGTTTCTGCAATATTCAGCACAAACACTCTTTACTCAATATTTGCATCCAGCCTTGACAACTTGAGTAGCCTTCTACTCACCCTTTCCAAAACATCGTACAAAGTGAGAGCTGGAGAAGCCCTCTGCCTTTCTATCTTAGCACCAAGTACTAAATATTTAAATATTTGAATACCTACGACATGCCAGGCTCTGTCCAAGGGTACTGGGTATACACCAGATGTGTTGGTTGAATCCTCTGGAATTGGAAGTACAAGAGACTTACTGGGCTAATGTTAAAGTTAAAGGGAGACAGAAATATGCAGGGAAAGCCTTCAGGCTACAAATTCAAGTCTGATACTTAAAAAGGAAGGATTGTGTAAGCTTAGACCACAGCTCAGTCTATGAAGGAGCAGCAGGTCAAATGTTCCATGGGAAGAGTTTCCCCCATTGAGCAGAGATGACTGAGCCCTAGGACCTCTGCCATTCTGATGGATTACTTGGAGGGCGGCTTCAGCTCAAATGCTGTGGTGGATCCCAAAGGTGGTGGAGCTGGAAACTGTCAGTTGATTTCACTCCACACAGGTATCAAGTCCCTTCTTGAAGGGAAATCTGAATGGCATGCCTCTATGGCTGTCGCAGTTCACCCCTTGTGCCATGTGAATGTAGTGTGCCATGGATGTTCAAGGAGCAGGTCTTCCAGGGCTCCAATGTGCCTCTCCTACTGGAAGAGGACATAGAAATAAATACTAGTGGGATGAATGATAGCCCATTGCTGCAGTGGCCCTTGGAGCCACAACTAGTGTTCGTTCCCTCACTTGCTGTACTCTAATTCTCTCTGCCCTCAGATGTCACCTCTGCTGGTCTTCATGGTTTGCCTAGTGGTATGACCCAAACCCTAATTCCTGAGAAGTCTGAGCCCTTGATCATATACTTCTCAGACTGAGTGGCAGTTCTTATTCAGTCACAGTTGGTCAAGGCAGGACCAGGAGGTGCCCAAATGGACCATGTGAGTTCCACACTTTCCTCCCTGCCCCCACTACATAACCAGGGCCATAACCGCCTCCCCATGAGTTGAGTGTCTTCTCTTTTCACCGGCTAGTGCCTAGACACAGGGAGTCCAAAGTGTCCTAGAAGCATCTGTGGCTTGTGCTTCATTGGGACCCTGGCTATATCCCCTGGAAAAAGTGTACCCCCTTTGGGCTAGGGCCTCTAACATTGCAGAGACAAGACTGTGGAGAGACAAAGTCCACCGGTGGGTCACTGGTAGTGAAAGTAAAGGGAGACCACTTCTGCTTGGCACCCTTGGTTCCCAGGCCCACGATATCTTCTCCTGGGGCACAGAGCTCTAACTTGAAAAGCGTACTTGGTGATGCCTTGCCATTGTGGCAGAGTAATGTCTGTGACCTGGCTTGTTGGCTGTGCCTTCAGCTGGTTGTCCCAGTACTCTGTCCGGCAGGCAGCCTCCAGATGGTGTTATGTGATACAACCAGTGGGTCACGTTGTCATGGGCTGTCTCCCACACCTTGACTATATAGGAGATCCTCTGGTCAGATGCCATGTTGTCTGGGATTCCATGATTGGGGATCAGGCACTGTAAGTCCCTAGAGGATGAATGTTGGCCGAGGCTCTGAGCAAAACCGACAATCCCATATCCAAAGTTGGCGTCAACCTCAAAGAATTCATTGCTGGCTCTTCTGGGATGGAAGGCGCCTAATGGAATTAACTTTCTACCAAGTGGTTGTTAGGCCTCCTTGAATGGTGCCTTATAATAGGCCTTATTGACCTCTATTGCTGGTAGATCAGACATTCATAGGTGGTGGTATCTAAATCGGCCTCAGGGCATGGGAACCCGTGCTTTTGGGTTCTTGCATAGCTGCCGTCTCTGCTGCTGTGCCCAATGTATGTATTTGACCATGATGGCAGTTAGATGACCAATGAGGCTGGCTAACACCGCTGGTCAAGTTATTTTGTCTACTCAGTTAAGTGCTTATCCCACGGTGACTGCATTCTGGTAGGCAGTAACACATGCCGTAAGTCTTTATACTTTGTGCTGACTCCCAAATGTTCTTCCACATGCATCTAACCCAGACCTCCTTGCCTCTGATCCTCCAGTCTTTCTTCAGACCCCTGACCAGTCTATTGGCTCTTGCCCAGAAGTCTATGTATATTCTTACTTCAGGTTGCTTTTCTTTCCATGGTGTACATACTGCTCAAAAATACACAAGTTGGGGAGATTTTCCCTCACTACTGCATATCTAGCCCTAATTTTTTGAGGGAACCTCCTTACTGTCTTCCACAGTGGGTGTGCCAACTTATAATCCCACCAACAGTGCACAATATCTCCACATCCTTGCTAGCACTTGTTGTATTAGCTCTTTGATAGCCATTCTAACAGATGTGAGATGGTATCTCCCAGTGGTTTTAACTTGCATTTCCTTAGTGATTAGCGATATTGAGTACTTCTTATGTACCTGTTAGAGATTCACATATCTTATTTGGAAAAATGTTCACGTCCTTTGCCTGTTTTAAAATTGAATTACTTTTAATTTGTATGAGTTCTTAATATATTTTGGACATTAACCCCTTGCAAGTACTTTTCTCCCCATTCTGTAGGTTCTTTTCTCTTCCATCATTTCTTTTGCTGTTCCAAGGCTTTTAGTTTGTAGTCTCACTTGTTTGCTTATTCCTTGTACCTTAGGTATCTTATCCAAAAAACCATTGCCAAGACCCATGGCAAGGAGCTTTAATTCCTCTTTTCTTGGAATTTTTTGGCTTCTGGTTTTACACTTAATTCTTCAATTTTGATTTTTGTGAATGGTGTGAGATAGTCAAATTTTATCCTTTACACATGAATATTTAACTTTCCCAGCACCTGTATTGAAGAGACTGTCTTTTCTCCATTGAGTATTCTTGATCATAAATGCATGGTTTTATTTCTTGGCCCTCAATTTTTTTAAATTGGTCTGTGTCTTTTATGCCAGTACCGTACTGTTTTTTATTTAATTTATTTATTTTACTTATTTATTTTTGGCTGCATTGGGTCTTTGCTGCTGTGCGTGGGCCCCCTCTAGCTGCAGTGAGCAGGGACCACTTCTCACCGTGGTGCACGGGCCTCTCCCCCTTTGCGGAGCATGGGCTCTAGGCGCGTGGGCGTCAGTAGCCGTGGCATGTGGGCTCAGTTGTTGTGGCTCATGGGATCTAGAGCGCAGGCTCAGTAGTCACGGCACACGGGCTCAGTTGCTCCGTGGCATGTGGGATTCTTCCAGACCAGGGCTCGAACCTGTGTCCCCTGCATTGGCAGCAGACTCCCAGCCACTGTGCTACCAGGGAAGCCCACCATACTGTTTTGATTACTACAGCTTTATAATATAGCTTGAAATCGAAGTGTGGTGCTTCCCACTTTGTTCTTTCTCAGGATTGCTTTGGCTTTTCAGGGTCTTCTGTGTACCCCTGCATTTCAAAGCCACCCTGAATGTGTCCATAATGTAGCTGCCATCCACTTCAGCTTGCAGTGGGACCAAGTTTGAGCAGTTTTCCACTGATCAAACTTAAATTCTTTCATCTTCCTTCAGCTGGTCACAATGGACCTCAGTACATCCATAGGTGTGAACTCAAGGAGGGATCCTAGGACACCTGGTATGGGTGACATGGGGGTTCTGGGCCATCTGCTTTTGCACCTTGTGCCCTCTGGTATTGAATTCAGTTCTGGGCGTACCATTTTCATCTTTTAATGGATTGTTGCTGAGCCTGGACAAATTTGATCTAGTTGGTCTAACTGATCCCAGATGTGTGCCTGCTTGGTATCACACGGTTAAAGTTTCCTCTCTATCAGAGCCTAGTAGCACATCAACCACTTCTTTTTTTTTTTTTTTTTTTTTTTTGTGGTATGCGGGCCTCTCTGTTGTGGCCTCTCCCGTTGCGGAGCACAGGCTCCGGACGCGCAGGCTCAGCGGCCATGGCTCACGGGCCCAGCCGCTCCGCGGCATGTGGGATCCTCCCAGACCGGGGCGCGAACCCGGTTCCCCTGCATCGGCAGGTGGACGCGCAACCACTGCGCCACCAGGGAAGCCTCAACCACTTCTTAAAGCATATAGTTGTCTGCTTCAGATGGCATGACTAGGCTCCTCAGCCCCAGGGGAATGCTTTGTGTTTTTCCCTCTGGGGCTTGACTTAAATTTTATACTGTCAAGTTCCCATACTGACAATTTGGTTCATAACCCCCTATTAAAAACTGTGAAACTGATATGCAATTACTTGTATGTCTATACGACTTGAGTTTAGACATATGCAAACACTTGTGAAAAATGTTACCACAATTAAGGTAGTAGACTTACCCATCACCTCACTGGATTGTATGGCCCAGTAGACAGAGGTGATTGTATCTGCCTGTATATACTACAGCATCTTTTCCTGTCCTGGCTTCATCTCAGAGATAATAGCCTGTTGTGTGGACTAAAGCAATATTCCTACTTTTGGTATATATTCTTTCTTGAACCTAAAAATATCCTACCTGGCATTGTAGCAGTGAAGGAAGCACATCTTACATCTAACACAACTTGTCTTACTCTAGAAGGTTATCACACTATTCCCAACCCTGGACCTCAACTTCCTGAAGGGGCAGGTCGCTGAATCTTCATGGGGTATAATAACTTCCATCCTCTAAAGTGCATGTATCTTACCAAGGCATCCAGTGTATTAGCCATTTCTTGCTCATCCTGTGCAATCAGTATGACTCCCTCTATAATAGATCAGTGTTCTGAGATGTCCAAATGGCCCAAGTCTTCTGAATAGATTATGACAGAGCCCGAAAGGTAACATAGGCTTGGGGCAAATCTCTAATTGTATACTAACAATTCCACGTGAATTCAAACGGTTTCTGATCCTCTCTCACGATTGGAGTAGAAAAGAACTTTCACCTTAAAATTGACCACATACCTTATATCGGAGTTGTAATTAATCTGCCCTACCAAAGACATCTCCTCTGGAATGACAGCAGCAACTGGGACTACTACTAAGTTGAGTTTATAGTCAACCAATCCATCTAATCTCTACACAGCCCAGACTGAGTTAAATGAGGCTGTGATAGAAAGCACCAGCCCTGAAACCTTAATCCTTAAGGGTGGTACTAACATGTGCCATCCCCACTACTTCAAAATGTGATATTTTGTTCACTCTTGGCCAGGGGTTGGCTTGCTTCAGAAGCTTCCACTTGGCATTTCCTGCTCTGAGAGAAGTTACTTTTCAGTCCAAGGAGCCCACATATGGATTACTTCAACTCTTATGACCACGCCAACTACACATTCAGAGACAAAGAATGACCTCTAAGTGTATGGACCCAGCAGACCCACTGAACCTCATACTCTGACCATAACTCCATTTATTATTTGGACCCCTCAGGTTCACACTCAAAGTAGTGACGAGGCTTTGACTTTGGTCTCCTGGTCTCCAGGTATTGATATCAGCTTGGACCTTGTTTCCAAGTAAAGTTTAATGTCTGGAAATTACTAACCAACTCCCCAGTCAGTGTCTTTGGAGAAGAACCAGGGATATATACTTGATGTGGTATCATAGGTACCTGACCACTTCTTTAGTCAACAGGTTACAGGTTTAAAAATCGTTCACACCTGGGAAGTGGCTAAGGCACTGTAACTTTGAGGCTAATTCCCTCAGTCTGCTCATTCTTCTGTATAAATTCAGCATCTTTTAGGAGCTGCCATTCTATTTTGCCCTGGGGACATGTTCACTTAATCATCTCTATGACCCTCTGTGGGACAAGCCCCTTTGGTCAGTCCAAGAAGCCCACGTATGGATTACTTCAACTCTTATGGCCACGCCAACTACACATTCAGAGACAAAGAATGACCTCTAAGTGTATGGACCCAGCAGACCCACTGAACCTCATACTCTGACCATAACTCCATTTATTATTTGGACCCCTCAGGTTCACACTCAAAGTAGTGACGAGGCTTTGACTTTGGTCTCCTGGTCTCCAGGTATTGATATCAGCTTGGACCTTGTTTCCAAGTAAAGTTTAATGTCTGGAAATTACTAACCAACTCCCCAGTCAGTGTCTTTGGAGAAGAACCAGGGATATATACTTGATGTGGTATCATAGGTACCTGACCACTTCTTTAGTCAACAGGTTACAGGTTTAAAAATCGTTCACACCTGGGAAGTGGCTAAGGCACTGTAACTTTGAGGCTAATTCCCTCAGTCTCCTCATTCTTCTGTATAAATTCAGCATCTTTTAGGAGCTGCCATTCTATTTTGCCGTGGGGACATGTTCACTTAATCATCTCTATGACCCTCTGTGGGACAAGCCCCTTTGGCTACCCTTCAACTTTTCTAGCTGATACAGTGACTGCAGCACCCTGGCTTCTGGTGGTTAAGTGCTACCACCTGGCATTGATTGTTCTGAGGCTCTACCATCTTTAAGGCTGTTAATGAACCCAGCTTTGGAACTGCCTCTCCTATCAACAGCCTCAGCCTGCAGGAGGCATGCCACTGAACTTAGTGATATGGAGCCCCTCTTATCAGTACATTGCTGATGGCCTTGATTAATGGTGATTAATCTGTGTCCTCTCATGGGACAGAATATCTGGTGGCTTTTCTGGCCTTTCATAATTCATCCATTCCAGTATACTCACCTCCCTGAGACTTCTAGTGCCTTCCTCTTTGCTGTGTCAATTTAGAAGGCTAGAAAAAGGCATCTCAAATTTGCTATCTTGAAGAGTCATCTAAGAATGAGTTTGCCCCATTCTGTGGGGTCCTTGGCCAGTGTTTAAATATAGTATCCTGAGATTGCTCCTGAGTTTTACATTCTGGCCCTTTGAACAAGCATACTCAAAATCCAGTCTAAGAAATGTTCCCTAAGCCTCCTGATGGTGTTTCTGTCTACTTCTTGGGGTATAATTTCTTTCCTCCAGGCCCAGCACATCCTGAGCTTGATTATGCCTGGATATGCTGAAATTTAATCCTACTTATCAGCCTAGCATCCAGGAAAGGATGCCTCCTTATGGGGGAATCACTGTGGTGTAGAAGCCTTTGCAGTATCTTCCTACATGTGGGAAGGCTAGCTCCTAATAGAGGTAGGTCACCTCCGTAGCCTATGAGGGTGTTGGTTCAGTGCTATTGGAGAATCACAGTCCTTGGAAGCATATATCCAGATGTCCCATAGCCCGTGTTTCACAGTCCCTAAGGTTTTTCCAACTAGGACTCTGATTCTGCAGCAGACCTGTCTTGACAGAGCATTCAGCCATCTTTTTTTTTTTAAACATCTTTATTGGAGTATAATTGCTTTACAATGGTGTGTTAGTTTCTTCTTTATAACAAAGTGAATCAGCTATACATATACATATATCCCCATATCTCTTCCCTCTTGCGTCTCCCTCCCTCCCTCAACCACCTTTTAAGTTTGGCCACTTTCATATCCTAAATTTGCTTCTCAGCTGTATCTACTCTCCTGCTGCAGGAGATAAGGGCCTCTTATAAGGTAACCTACCAAAGAGACCCTCTGGCTCTCACTGGTCCTGACTGTGAAATCACCTGTTATCTCATCCTTCTGCAGTCGGGCAGCACTACGTACAATGTAGTAATTAACCAATTTCATTTGCCCTGTAATCAAAGCCCCGAATCATTGAACTGGCCAGAGAATTCCCCCTCCATAGGAGCCTTCTCTGGAGTCACTATTGTTGAAATCTCTAGCCATTGGTTTGCCACCTTGTGTCAGGAGCTAGTCACACCACACACCAGCTGGGATTAGGTCTTGCTTGGCTATCTGGTCAGGAAGGTGTGTTCAGTCCCCAAACTACTTAGTATCTCAAACTGCTTTTATCAGCTATGCTGGGTTCTTTGGAGTGTGAGACTACAGGGAAGTAATACCTATAAAAAACAAAGGGGAAAGGGGCAGGCATAGGCCAGGTCAGCCTTCAGACAGTGCTGATCTAACACCTGTGAAAAGAGACGGGCGGGATGGAAATCTGGGTGGGAACAACTCAGACTGCAGTGCAGCCCTGAGACAGACTTGGCAATCCCAAAAAGTTCTGGTGCAAAGAATGCCTGCAGGGAGGCATCCCTCAGAAATGTCCTGGTCCCCTAGTTGTGCTCTAGACTCAAGACTGTGGCCTTAGCTCAAATGCTGGGGTGGATCCCAGAGGTGCTGCAGATAGAGGCTGTTGGTTAATACCCTCTGCAGCTCAACAGCAAGTTCTTTCTTGAAGATCTTCCAGCATACTTCTGTGCTTGAATATCAGTCTAGTTGGATGCAGTCCATAGGAACAGGATCTTGTGCTCTCACGGGAGAGATGAGTAAGAGTCAAACAAGCTATCTTTGGTTAGCGATCAGTTTCTTACAGGTTAAAATGAACAGTAGGCACAGGTACCCCAACACGGATAGCCTAGCCATATTCCTTCAAGGAAGATCTATCCTGAGAGTGGCAGGTATAGAAATAGAGGGAAAGCTATCATTTGGCAGGAACGGTGGAGGCAGTGATAAAGGAGTCAGGAATTTTTCCGAGATGACCCTCACATCTGCTCCATTTTAAATTTTTTGAATTTTAGGCATGTAGGAGCCCTAGCAGAAGTCACTTGAGATGGAGAGCATGAGAAATAAAAGCCCTGAGGCAGAAGCACCTTGGCAAGCTTGAAGGACTGAAAGGAAGCCGTGTGGCTAAAACTTAATGAGTGAAGGGGAGAGACAGTGAGAAGCAGGAGCTATCATGAAGAATCCCAGAGTCTCTGGTAAGGAAGGTGGGCTTCGTTCTGTAGCTACTGGAAAGCCACCAGGAAAGTTCTAAGCAGTGGAACAACGTGAACGATTCCCTTTTCAAGTCTTAAGTCACTCTGTCTCCACTACTGGCCACTGTCATCTGCTCACAGAGAAGCAGATGAAGTATTGCTGGGACTAAAATGAGACAGTAGAAATGGAAAAGTTGGGTAGATTCAGAATATATCTTAGAAATGACATGAACAGACCTTGCTGATGGATTTTGTGCCAAAAATGATGAGTAAGGAAGAATTTAGAACGAACCCTGGCTTTCTGACCTGATAGGTAGTTTTTGGTGCCGACAATAAGATGGGAGAGACTAAAGTTTCGGGCAAATCCAAGTTGTTTGCATGTTAAACTTGAGATGCCTATCATGACACCCGCATGGGCATGTCATGTAGATGCTTGGATATGAGCAAGGAGCTCAGGGATGTATTCAAAGCAAGGAATGTACTCGGGAGTTGTGTTCAGTGTTCTCGATGGTTATGCAGGGGAGCTGTCTCGGAGCTGCCGACTGACTCCACCTCCAGGAGATTGGCCCAGTCATAGTTCTTGAGAATAACAGGTGGCAATCATGTGGTTCCAACCAGTTTTCATTTTGGGGAACAAAAATCTCACTGCCGGCTACTAGCTGAAAATCTAGGATTGCTTTATGAACTTGAGGCAGCGGCAGTGAAGCCTCCTAAAGAAGCGAGAGGGAATGCCCAGAGCTGAAGAAGCACACAAATGCCCAGAGAGCATCAAATGTCCAGATACACATACCAAGGTAAATGCCCCACTTCCCACAAGACCTTCAAAACTTGGCGTTTGACTTGGGCTGACAGAAGCAAGGGACTTACTGCAGTAAAGTGAAAAATAGCTGGGTCAACTATTTCTTCCATAGTTGCAGAGAGACTTCAGGGCTTGAACAAGACCAGTGTGAAGTTTCTTACTGGTAAAAAATGAACAGAATAGGCAAAGGTGCCCAAACATGGGTAGCCTAGGAATATTCCTTCAAAGAAGAACTATCCTGAGGTTGAGAGGTAGAAAAACAAAGGTTCAAGAAACGGTCTGCAAGGCCAGACTAGAAGTTGCCACGATTTGTTAGGAAAGACAAACCAGATTTTCCTCTTGTGCTTCTCCTCCTTCCCTATGAAAATAGCCATGTTGAAGATCCCCCTCCCCAATGATACCCTTTCTACTTGTATAAGCAGGTAGCATGACTATGTGTGACTTGGAACTAGGGGTAAAGACAAAGAGGTTACGCCCTCTAAGGTAAACATCAGTGTCTCAATCACTCTAGTTTCTGGTGTACAGCAAAGACAACCACCAGAGCATCCTAGAAATGCCCATGCCAGAATTCTTGATTTCCTGTCCACTGTCCTGTACCTAGGGGTATGGTACAGAAGAGTTGGCAGGTAGAGAGGTTGAAGGAATGGGTCAGTTTAAGGGCATTTATAATAGGAGATAAATGACAGATACTTCAGGCTCCTTGGAGGGGTGGTTAGAATAGACACAGTGTTTGGAGTTAATGCCACAGCCTTCTGGAGCACAACTTCCCCGGAGGCCTGCAAGCTGATTGTATTAGAGCCTGAACTCCTGGACGGTAGTCTGGGCATCAATCTTGTATATTGATGTAGAGCTTGATAATTAAAATTTTGTCCCCAAAATGGAAATTAAACTAGTGTTGAGTGTTTTTGAAGGGTTGATAAAGTTACCGTTATCTGCTGGGAACATAAGGATCCTGTGCTTATGCAAGCTGACTTTGGCCTGTTTGGAAACTCTATGCTGAGGAGCACCTTGTTAGGAGAGAAACTCTTGTTCCTTGACACACCTACTTTATGGGCAAATCGATTTGTAACTATTATCTTCTAGATCCATAACTTGCTATTTATGATTAGTGGCTCATGTGTTAAGATGCCTCTAATCCCATGCCCTCAACATTAACACATGCCAACTGAAAGAGATGGCAGTGTAATGGCTTATTCTTGAAATAAATCAGCTGTTAATAGTCTGGGTCCACTCAGGAAACCAGAGCCAAGTATTTCAATAGAGGGGATTCGATGTGGGCAATAAGCTACAAAGGTATTAAAAGCTGGAAGCCAAACGGGAAATAGTGAAGAAATCCAGACGAATAGCAAGAAGCCACTTCCAGCGTTAGGTCTAAAGGGTCGAGGGGAAGAAGTGGTGTCACGACTACAGTGCTACGGACCGCACAGAGGGGGCTAGAGCCACTTCAGGGATGCTTGGAGGAAACTGGAAGAAGAGAGGGTTGGGCTCTAAATGCTAGAAGTGAAATAGCCACTGCTGGAGACTCAGGAGTGGGGAGGGGGAAAAATACCCCAGGGTCTGCCTTCCACCTGCCTTTCAGTCTCCCTCCATGATTCCCACTGGCTAGATGCAGGTGAAAACCAGATGGCAAGAGAGCCTAGGAAACTGGGTTTTCTCTCAGGGCAGTGAAACTTCCTTCCCTTACTATGGGCTGTTGTGCTAACCTTTGTCTTTGCTGTATAACATCCTAGCCGCTTACATTGGGGAACATATCCCAGATCTCTGTCAGATGAATGCTCTACCTTCAGGTTTGCCTGATTCCCTCATTAGTGAATAATGTACTTGATACATGTTCAATATCAATTTATCTAAGATTATATCATGAGATACTGTGATGGATAAAGTTGGTATTGGGACACAGGAGCTATATTTAAAACAGGATAAATCGGCCAATAGCCTTATGGGACTTCCCCTGTGGTACTTGTTGCTTTTCCCTTGCTGCTTTTAACATTCTCTAACTTTGTCATTGTAATTACGATGTCTTGTTGTGTTCCTCTTTGGCTTAGTCCTGTGTGGGACTCCGTGCTTCCTGGACTTGGCTGACCGTTTACTTTCCCACGTTAGGGAAGTTTTCAGCTATTAATGTCTTCAAATATATTCTCAGCCCCTTTCCTCTCCTTCTGGGACCGCTATAATGCAAATATTAGTGCAATTGATGTTGTCCGAGTTCTCTTAAACTGTCCCCATTTCTTTTCAGTGGCAATGACTTCCACTACTCTGCCTTCCAGCTCACTGATCTGTTCCTCTGTATCATTTAGTCTGTTTCCTTCTAGTGTAAACAAACAGGGTGATATAGCTAGGAATTCTGGATTCTCTCCACTCAGTTTATGTTAGTAGATCCAGTAACACGATACTGTGACCTAACTGGTTTCAGCTGTCTGTAGGGAGGCTGAGCAACCAGTTGAGAGGTAACACTGGGAGCCCTTGGAACCACAGCTCTAGGAGTGATCACTCTTACATGATTTAGTCACGTACGGCATTGCGGTAATATCCTCCAAAGAGTAGTTCTAGCTGCTACTGGAGGAATAAGATGAAACACAAATCTAATCTTGACAAGAGTCTGCACAACTCCCACCTGAATGGGGCTGGGGCTATGAGCATTGAAAATACTCCTGCCCCCGCCTCCACCCCTAGCCTGAAAGTTCTTGCTAAGATGATAAATCAGAAGTGGCTTCTGCCTCTCTCCTCAGCCATCAACCCTGGAGAAACTATATAGAAGCAAACATACGGAATAACTACTGTGAGAGGCTCCTGGGCAGACTGAGAGAGGGCGGGGCTTGACCTTATATGGGGTGTATAGATGAGATGACTGGGTCAGTTCAGGTCTGGCAGGAAGACCCCCAGAAGCCAGTGCAGCTCTAAGAAAGGCTTAGCCAGCGCGATGGGGACCTCTGGCACAAAGGCTGCCCACAGAAGAGTCCTGCTTCTGGCAGAACTAGACAGGCCCTGGTGTGCCCTGCCCAGCCCAGTCCAGTCATTGGTTGGGAACTCCCTGAGTGAAGAGTGTCCTTGGTTCTGACACTGGAGCAGATCCCAAAGAAGCTGCAGTTGGAGGCTGTTAGCTAACTGCACTCCTCAGAGCCGCTAATCCCTCGAAAGGAGATCTGAGTGATGCATCTCATGGTTGCCACAATGTCCATATAATTGTCCAAACAAGGTGCTTGAGAGTAAAAAGGGCTACTACTGATAATCACACTAAGGCAACAGGCATAAACTAGAACTGCCTGGGCAGGTTAATTCATATGGTCCCCATGGGTATAGTGGCTGTGATCTGAGGCAGAGGGCAACTGGCAGAGCTGTGAGTGTTAGAGAAAAGTGACTTCAGTTCTGCACTTGCCTCTTCCACGTGACCGCTTGGAGATCATCACTGATTGTTGCCTGGCAGAAATCAGTGGCAAAAAACCCAGAGGCTAAGGCAGATGTTCACTTGGTAAAATCAGGTAAGCAGGAGAGCCCTGTCAGATGAGGGGTCAATGAAAGGCATTCAGTGCTTCATCCTGTCCCATTGTGGAGCTGGTAGATTCCAGTCCAGGGAGCCTGCTTCCTCCCAGTGCTGCCTCTCTAGGGGAGGGAGACCCTGACCTATTTCTTCCTGGAAACTACAGAACACCCTTGGCACTCTTCTTCCCTGTCAGTGAACTTACCAGGGCTGAAACAAACTAGAATCTCGCCTTTGTTCTCTACCCAATATGGCATTACTAGATAAATCATTTTCCCCAGAGGGAGCTGGATATCTTCACAGGCCAAAACGAGGCACTAGAGGAGTACAGTGACCTAAAAAGGAAGACAGAACATTAGATGCCATTGCAAGGAGAAATACTGGAATACTTAGAATGAGAACATGAAGTATAACAAATATACTTAAGATATTTCCATTTAAAAAATGAGAACAAAAATCAAAGAATCAGAGATACATCAGAAATACAGCTACACGTGGAACTTCTCCTATAGAACACCCACCGAACGCTGGCAGAAGACCTCAGACCTCACAAAAGGCAAGAAACCCCCCACGTACCTGGGTAGGCAAAAGAAAAAAGAATAAACAGAGACAAAGAATAGGGACGGGACCTGCACCAGTGGGAGGGAGCCGTGAAGGACGAAAGGTTCCCACACACTAGAAGCCCCTGCGCGGGCGGAGACTGTGGGTAGCGGAGGGGGAAGCTCGGGAGCCTCGGAGGAGAGCGCAGCAGCGGGGTGCGGAGGGCAAAGCGGAGAGATTCCCACAAAGAGGATCAGTGCCGACCGGCACTCACCAGCCCAAGAGGCTTGTCTGCTCACCCGCCGGGGCGGGAGGGGGCTGGGAGCTGAGCCTCGGGCTTCAGTTGGATCCCAGGGAAAGGTCTGGAGTTGGCAGAGTGAAAACAGCCTGAAGGGGCTAGTGCGCCACGGCTAGCCGGGAGGGAGTCCGGGAGAAGTCTGGAGCTGCCGAAGAGGCAAGAGACCTTTTCTTCCCTCTTTGCTTCCTGGTGCGCTAGGAAGGGGTTTAAGCGCGCCGCTTAAAGGAGCTCCAGAAACGGGCGCGAGCCGCGGCTGTCGGCGCGGACAGCAGAGACAGGTGTGGGATGCTCGGGTTGCTGCTGCCGCCACCAAGAGACCTGTGTGCGAGCACAGGTCACTCTCCACACCGCCCCCCCCGGGAGCTCCTGGAGCAGATCCCAAAGAAGCTGCAGTTGGAGGCTGTTAGCTAACTGCACTCCTCAGAGCCGCTAATCCCTCGAAAGGAGATCTGAGTGATGCATCTCATGGTTGCCACAATGTCCATATAATTGTCCAAACAAGGTGCTTGAGAGTAAAAAGGGCTACTACTGATAATCACACTAAGGCAACAGGCATAAACTAGAACTGCCTGGGCAGGTTAATTCATATGGTCCCCATGGGTATAGTGGCTGTGATCTGAGGCAGAGGGCAACTGGCAGAGCTGTGAGTGTTAGAGAAAAGTGACTTCAGTTCTGCACTTGCCTCTTCCACGTGACCGCTTGGAGATCATCACTGATTGTTGCCTGGCAGAAATCAGTGGCAAAAAACCCAGAGGCTAAGGCAGATGTTCACTTGGTAAAATCAGGTAAGCAGGAGAGCCCTGTCAGATGAGGGGTCAATGAAAGGCATTCAGTGCTTCATCCTGTCCCATTGTGGAGCTGGTAGATTCCAGTCCAGGGAGCCTGCTTCCTCCCAGTGCTGCCTCTCTAGGGGAGGGAGACCCTGACCTATTTCTTCCTGGAAACTACAGAACACCCTTGGCACTCTTCTTCCCTGTCAGTGAACTTACCAGGGCTGAAACAAACTAGAATCTCGCCTTTGTTCTCTACCCAATATGGCATTACTAGATAAATCATTTTCCCCAGAGGGAGCTGGATATCTTCACAGGCCAAAACGAGGCACTAGAGGAGTACAGTGACCTAAAAAGGAAGACAGAACATTAGATGCCATTGCAAGGAGAAATACTGGAATACTTAGAATGAGAACATGAAGTATAACAAATATACTTAAGATATTTCCATTTAAAAAATGAGAACAAAAATCAAAGAATCAGATGTAAGAATGAAAAGTGAGTTGACAGAATGTAATAGGAGTGGGAGGATAGATGCAGTTGAAGAACAAACTAATGAGCTGGAAGATCAGATGGAGGAACTCTTCCAGAAGGAAGGCAGGAAAGATAAATAGAAAATATAAGGAGATAATGGAGGATTGAAAAACTGTAAACATGTCAATAGTCTCAAAAGAAAAAGCTGAAATAATAGATTTCCCAGAATGATTGACAAGCTCATTTTGAAAGAGCTCATAGAATAAAGCAAAACCCCACAACCAGATAGGATAACAGAAATATTAAATATCAGTCAATTATGAAAGCTTGCATAATTCAATATTAAATTTTATTTATCTTTGGCTGCATCGGGTCTTTGCTGCGCGTGGGCTTTCTCTAGTTGTGGCGAGCGGGGGCTACTCTTTGTTGCGGCGTGCAGGCTTCTCATTGCGGTGGCCTCTCATTGCAGAGCATGGGCTCTAGGCGCACGGGCTTCAGTAGTTGCAGCATGCAGGATCAGTAGTTGTGGCACACAGGCTTCAGTAGTTGTGGTGTGTGGGCTCAGTAGTTGTGGTTCACAGGCTCCAGAGCACAGGCTCAGTAGTTGTGGTGCACGGGCTTAGTTGCTCCATGGCATGTGGGATCTTCCTGGACCGGGGCTCGAACCCATGTCCCCTGCATTGGCAGGTGGATTCATAACCACTGCGCCACCAGGGAAGTCCCAAAAGCTTGAATAATTGAACCTACAGAACAAGAGCTAGAATCTCATAGGACTCAAACATTGGATAAAATAGAAAATGGGAGTTAAAGTTGATTTTATAAAAGACTTTAAAAATGCACACGTGGAGATGGTATAATGAACCATGTACCCATTATTCAGCTTCAGCAACTCAACATTTTTCCAGTCTTGTTTTATTTTTCCCCTTAGGTGGTTTGCTTTATTGTACTTTGCTGGAATTCTTTGAAAGCAAATACCAGGCATATACTTTACCCACAAATACTGATAAGGTCCCTCCTTGTAATCACTGTAAGACATCTAACAAAATCAACAGTCCTTTAATATCGAACAGTCAAATTTCACTGCTTGCCTCAATTGTCCCAGAGCTGGCTTATTCAAATTGGGCTCCAGACAAGCCCACTAATGCATTTGGTCATTGTCTTAACCCAAACCCAAGTTCAGGCCTAGGCTTCAATGGACCTTGCATTTTCATCCCTCATCCACCGCCAATGTCATGAGGATGAGTCTGGGCTAGGAGAAGCCTGCTGGAGGCTAAACCATGTGGATGAAAGTCCTGTTGTCCCAGCTGAGACCATTTTAGACCAGCCTTAGGTGAGCTGATCTCCAAGTGTGAGCCAAGCCAGGATCAGCAGAGCTGCCTCCTGACCCACAGCTGGCTGCATAGAAAGTATGCAAGAAGGAAAATGACTTATTAAAAAGAGTTTTTCAGGGAGCCAGAGGGTCCCCTTGAACATACTGTCATCTGACTTGGGTAAATTCAGCCACTGTGCCCAAGATATCTGGTCACTTCCTGCTGTTCACCTCAAACAGAATAAGACAGGGAAAAGAGTACACGGGTGACAGCTACCTCTATAAAATGTATCTGAACCCAAAATTAATAAAAGCACAAGGTAGGGGCCCAGAGCTCTTCAGAATAATTCCCAGTGTTCAAAATATTCTCCCTGGCCATGTTTGCTAGGGCAGGGACACCAGACCTGAGAGCCAGTGGAGAATCATAAGGCTAGAATCTGTGCCTAGGTGCTGGAGAAGGCATGCTGGTGGTTTTAAGACATGTTTCCTTAGCCTCCAGCAAAATGATGCTTCCTGGAGTTCTGCAGATACTATCAATAGAAGTATTCTTAATGAAAAACTGGTTTGAGCTACACAGACACAATTCTTACACAGAAAGAATGTAGTATACAGCATCTTGCCACTTTGCCATCCTTCTCCCATGTTCCTGGCATTCTAGCAAACAGCAAAGAATCTGATTTCAAACCATAGTATTCAACTATACCTCCCACTGGAACTTCCAGAGCATAAATAGATGATGCAGCTGGTCTCCTACCAGCCCTGTCAACCCCCGTGATGTCATGATGGTGTTGCATGAGAATTAGGAAATGGTCTGAAGGTCCCAAAGCATAACGAGTTCAGCTAATATGGTGTCTTTAACCTGATCCACATCATGTGCTTATCTGCTCATTTAAAACCTTGATAAGCCAGTCCCACTGCAGGACTGCCCTCTAGTTGGCAGGGCCCCTAACTGCCAAGCAGACACTTTCCAAGAAGTTTCCTTTTGGTGTTAAGATATGGATGGTGTTTCAGAATTCAGTGCCCTTGAATTGGCTTAGTGGTCTCACAAGGACACCCCATTCACACCAAAATGCTAGGTCAAGTTTCTAATGGTGTTAAGTAGATGAGGAGTCCCAGAATTCTAGAAGATGTATTCTTGTCCCTGTCCGATTTCTCAAAGGCTACTGAAATTGTGGGCTTTAGGATTGGGATAAGTGGCAGCTCAGAAATACAGGCCTAGGTTGCTAGAACCATATTGGCTAGTTGTGAGGAAACCTGTTCTCTCTAGGATCATAAGGGGAATTCCTTGTTAAATATTTCTTGAGAGATGAGAATAGTAGTCTGGAATTCTGTTACATCTTGGTGGATGCTATAAGCCTGGTAGGATCAGCAAGAGAAGCTCACTGAGTTAGTTCAACTAAAGGCTTTTTTCTTGAAAAGAAGTTTTTAGACTGGCAAGTAGCATGCTTTATTGGAATAAGTGAAGTTTGTGAAATCGGGCCCAGGTTTAACTCTCATCTTAGTGTCTTACTATGTGACCTTTAAGTTTCTAAATCCCTGAGCCTCTTTATCTCCAGCAGCTTTGTAGTAATGCATTCATTCTGAATAGAAACTTTATCCTCCAAAGGTATTAAAATCTAAAATCCTAGGAAGACTAGTGGTGAATATAAAAATTCTGTCGAAATTTTATGAACTACCTTAAAAAGTAACCAAAGACATTGAAAATGAGTTGAAAAGGACAAGCCCTATCCTAGTAACCACTATTGTAGTGGTTTCAACCGCACAATGAAAAAATCAATAATTCAGAGTGAGCCGAAAATCACCCTTAAGAGCTGTATTGCTGTTGCCACACGCATCACAAATCAACAGGCAATGCAAGGATTATTCAATGAGTTGATACAGTTAAAATTGGTGAGTATCAACTAACTGGAACTGCTCAACCCATTTGTTCCATATCCTAAAACTGTAGAGTAGAACGTATAAAAATGGACTAGAGAAACTAAACAGGAATGCTTATCATACTTTAGAGGTAAAGCAGTTTCTTTGTTTCCTGAACTTTTAAACAAAGACAATTTAAGATATATATGAATGAATGTCAGTTTTCTATACCGAAGACAGTAGGAAATTTATACAGCAAATACACTGTGGTGCGGTAGGCCAGAGCATGATTTGGTTAAAATATTCCCCAAATCTCAGGTGCTTAATACAAATATTCTACTCACTGATATTGGAGCAATGAGGGTTGAGTGACTCATCTCCAAGCAATGATGGAGGAATTCATGCTCCTTCCATCTCCGTTACTCTACCTGGACTATGTCTTCCAAAGTCTCCAGGGATATAGAAGAATGAATGATATCTAGAGGGTTTATGACCAGACCTAGTGCTAGTACATATCGGTGGTACTGAAGATGTTGGACCACGAACTGTTTTACTTTTCAGTGATGAAATAGTTTGTACCAGAATGGAGGTCAACTACATCAATAACCACACTTGAGTTCAGCTGGGTATTTTGACAGCAAGTCTTCTCGTGAAGGGAAATGCATATTATAATCTGATGCAAGCACATTAACTCATGGACTGATAATGGTTTGTAGATTGGCACTGGTGTGTGGATCAGATTTAGGAGCGCTGGTGTACATCACTTTTCCCACAGTGGGACCAGAACCCAGTCACGCTCCTACTTTACTGTGAGAAGTCAGAAAACATAACTGTCAGGTAGTGCTATGTGCTCCCAAATCATATTTGGTCTTCCCTTGTGGACATAAGGAAGGCTACAGAGGGCTGATATTTTAACTAGTTATCTAAATGATGTCAGTGACAATGGCAGGGTAAGTTCCTCCGTAAACAAAGAACAATGGGAAAAGTTGTCAAAATCATCTATTTCAGAACTTGGGAAATAAAACCTTCCAGCAATTCAGGGGAATCTCGATAACAGCAAGCTCTGTGGAATTTTTTTTTTTTTTTTTTTCGGTACGCAGGCCTCTCACTGTTGTGGCCTCACCTGTTGTGGAGCACAGGCTCCGGACGCGCAGGCCCAGCAGCCATGGCTCATGGGCCCAGCCGCTCCGCGGCACGTGGGATCCTCCCGGACCGGGGCACGAACCCGTGTCCCC
>NC_041231.1:74466297-74508442 GCF_002837175.3 Physeter macrocephalus | reverse complement strand
GGCACGAACCCGTGTCCCCTGCATCGGCAGGCGGACTCTCAACCGCTGCGCCACCAGGGAAGCCCCTCTGTGGAATTTTTAAATGTTCTATTTCTATTCTGCACCATCCTTACCCCCAGGTCTGTGGTAACTTTGAAAACCAGAAAACCTGGAAGTCACCAGAGAAGAATGACATTAGAGCTCTTTCACTGGAAGACCCTATTCACAAAGCCATCTTTATTTGACCTGACTCAGTGATCACCTAATACAAAACTTTTCCCTGGGAGAACTTGTCAAAAATAGAGGCAGTAGTTTAACATTGCAGCTGCCTGAGATGGTGGATTATCAGTTGGGGGAAACATTGAGCTAACCAAAAATCTTCAGAGGAAAAACTGGAAATTAGATGCCCGGAGGACCTTTGAAAATCTCCAGTACATTCCTAGGAATCTAGAAGGTCATATATGTAGAAGTGTACACATGCCAGGAAAGATTCAAGAAGGCCCTAATCTCTTACCTCTCACTGACCTTGAAGCTCTGAACAAGCAGGAAATGAAGGCTAAGGCAGTTTTCAACCACCAGGCTGAGTTCTGAAGGCATGTCCTAACACATGCACAAATCCGCTCAGCAAAGACTGGGAGACTTTCGGTCCCAGGTGATTAGCTACTGATTGGACAGATTTCTTTAATCACTTAGCTAACCAAATAAGACCTCAGTGGTCACATGATAAATACTGACTTCATAAAATTTAGTAAAGTTATTAAATAAGCAAATGACAAAAAACAAACCCTAGGGAGAACCTAATCTCCAGAGCTGCCGTATTATATTAATGTCCAGTTTTAAATAAAAAGTGGAAACATAAACAATATGGCCCATCCACAAGAAAAATGGAAGTCAGGAACTGTCCTGGGGAGTCCTAGCTACTGAACTTATTAGACACTTTAAATTGACTATTTTAAATATTTTTAAAGAAATGTAACCATGCTCAAAAGACTAAAAGAAAATATGAAGTCTTGCCAATTAGAGAATATCAAATATTTTTAAAAGAAACAAATAGAAATTCTTAAGTTAAAGTATACTAACTGACAACTTCAAATATGCTGTTAAATGCCTCTGAACAGGCAGAAGAATCTGAACTTGTAGACCAACTTACTTGAATATCAGAATGTCCTAGAATTAGATAGGAGTTGTAGTTGCAGAATTCTTGTGAAGATACTAAAAACTGCAGAATTAAAAGCTTACATGTCATAAAATTCACCCTATCTCAGAACAACATAATGGGCCAGGGACAATCTACCTCACAAAATACAACCAGTAAATACACAGAAAGTAACTGCATAAGAGTAGATGTGAACACTAAAGCGAGGGATGGTTATCTACTTGAACACTTGATGTTGGTGGGATACACTGTGATTGGCCTTACCAATTGGTCCAAGTTGATAGGATGCTTCCGAGAGGCAGTCAGGCAGTGTCAGCCATCAGGTCTTACTTCGATAATTTTACCTATAGCAGTTGAGTCATAAAAGACCAAATATAGGAAAAAGCTAAGATACTGAATATTTAATCATGCCTTTATTGAGTAAACCATAGTACAGCCACTAGGTAGAATATTGTTCATTCTAAGTAGCTATAGAAAAATGCTTTGTTGAAAACCATCCTATAGAGCTATATATACCAATTATAACTGAACTTATAATCAGCATTTGTATTCCAGTCTAACTGTATAAAGTCAGTGTAACTTCTAACTTCTTACAGTTTTCATGAAAGTACTTAGACTTGATAATAAAACAGAACCAGGAATTTAGCATAATATACTCATGGTTTATTATAATACTAACATAGCAACTTATTTTGCTACCATCAAGCTGACTGTCCTATCTCTAAATGGTTGTATATGAAATATTAAAAGGTCCTGGAGGACCCTGACTTATGCATATGTTCTCTTATTACACTGATCTGAGACTTCTCAGGAAATCCATGCTTGTTCTAGAAAGATCAGGCAGTGAACTTAAAATGCTGTGATCCCTTGGACAAGTTTAAGTGGCCTTGCAAAGGCAGCTTTCAGTACAGTAGGTACCACCAAAATCAGTTGGATGAGGAGACTAAGAGGAGGCATTTGAAGTCCAGCATCCTCAGCTTGTCCTGCAAATGAGGAAAGGACTAACATGGAAGGTGCAGCAAGATGAGGTCCCATTACAGATAGCATTAACAAGATGGCCAAGGTCTTTGGAACCCCTGAAGCAGATGTACTGGGGAGGTAGTATGCTTGAACTCCTATGGATTTGTTCAAACCTGAGTCCAAGTGGGAGGCGAGTAGTCCATCACATTTGTCTTTGAATCAGGCTGTCCTGTGTTAAAGGGTCTCCTATGGGGGAATCTAGGCTCAGGTGTTACCATCTTTAAAGATGGCTATAAATACCACCAACTTAAGTGGCTAAGACTCTTTTGAGGACAGGACTAGCTGAAAAACTGGCTCACTGGCATACAATAGACACTTGTGTGTGCGTCTTCCCCCCAGCCCTTCCTTCCCTGACGCCCCTAACCTATTACATGTACTTCATGTGTGGAATTGCATTTATGCTTTCGAGATCATTGGGTGTCCCTAAGTAAATATAGAGTCAAGTGTCCTAGATTTACCACTTCAGTGGAAGTTGCATCTCAAGCCAAATTCCAAAGCCTTTTCTGCTAGACTTGAAATGGTGGGGAGGGGTGCATCCTGTCCCTCGGGAGTCTGAGGTCTTCGGGATGGGAGGTTGGCTATGGGAAGGACTTTCCACTGGAGGATGGGCTTAAGTTTTCAAGTATAATACTACCTAAATCTGGAGGAAGGGATCCTCAAAAACTTGGTCTTTGACATGTAGATGCAAAGATGAGACAATGAACTGATACTGTTTTTCATAGGCTTTTAATTACTCTGGAGCTCCTGGGTGAGTATTGTTACATTTACCCTTTGGGTCCAGCAGGTGGATGAAGGAGGCTCACAGGTTGGCGTGTTTAAATGTTCTTTGATTAAGGTCTATTTCTGGGTCCCCCACCACCACCATTCTCGAAGCCAACAATTTCCTGTTTAGGTGCCTCGGTGAGTGGTCTCCAGCTCCTAGATGAGTGAATTGGGAAAGGCATTCTCCCCCGGCACCACAAGTCAGTTTGGGGAGCATTTGAGCCAAGTTCAGAGACTGTCATTGCATGAAGTATGTCTCAAGCATCGTTGTAGACTCTCCATCCGCATACTGCACTGGAACAAGGAGAACAGAAAACACAAATGGGCCGGGCGAGGGTCAGTCTGAGGATTCATGACTGAGGTGCTTTTTGGCAGCCAGAGCAGATTAAGTGCGGCAAGTGGTCTATAACCAAGGAGTTACATTCATCAAGGCCCAGGAGTTTGGAGACTAACATGGAAAGAGCAAGTAGAGCCCTGATCTTGCAAAAAGACTCAAGAACATGCAAAGTTCAGGAGCTAGAGACTGACTTGAGACTGAAACCACTAGGTTGCCTGACACTGCCCAAAAGATGCTGTCCCTTGACACTCTGTATCAGTCAGGGTCCAGCCAGCAAAGGAGCCGGATGATCATACCAATTCACAAGGCTATAATGGGAGAATTGTATCTAGTGCATCAAGGTAAATATGTTAGAAGGGCTGAAAGGTCAAATGGGAAATTGAGGCACTCCAGAGGTCACCAGCAGAGGGAACCTCTCCCACCTCTGGCTGGAGGGGCAGAGGGTGGAGGCTGTGGTATCAGAGCCCAAGAGGTAGGACTACTCAGCAAGAGCTGAAACCACAGATGGGGCAGGCCAGCAGGTGCCACCCACAGCAGGCGTAGAGGTGGAGAAGTGTGCTGGCTGCTTTCTCTCCCACCTGCCCCGGTGCCTCCCATTGGCCAAACCTAGCCTAGAAGCCAGTTTTTGCCAGGGAACCAGGCAACATGTAGCCCACCAGTAAGGATCAATTCCTGTTGTGCTGCTTCTCTGCCTTGCTCTGTACAAGAATGGATCTGTACAGAGATGTTGAGGATGTTGGACAGTGGGGTTAAGAATGTAAGGCTGCATAAGGGAGAGTGTGACACGAGAACATTCCCCCAGAAACCAGGACCTACTATCCTGGCAGGGAAGTCTGGAAATGTCCTAATCAGAGACTACTGAGATGGCTGTTTTGAAGCTTGGAGATGATGATGACCTATAAATGAGATGGAGATACTTGAACTGCTTTGGCAGAGTGTTGAGAAAGGGGTCAGAAGGTACAGGGAGGATGTTACAATGGATTATCCCCTAAGATCAAAAAGTCCACTAAGAAGGCTGTGTCTTCTGGGCCCTTCTCAAAGACAAAGCCAATAAAGAATGCATTAGGGTGGCAACAACATTCTTGATAAGCTGTCCTTTACAGTTAAGGTGTAACAGCAGGAGATCTAGAGAACAAACTTCCCATTGGGATGGACACAGGCCTTGCAAAGTCCTGCTTTCACCTGAGGATTCTATTTGCTCCCAGACTCTAACATCCTCTACTCTGTATGGATTTTATCATTCATGAAGGAGGTACTAATTAAACTGGACTTCAGATGCCTCCGAACTGGCAGGAATCTGGGGAAAAAGTGCATTTTTCCATGTTAACAGCTTCATACAAGTGTCAGAGCTGTGTTGATACATTCCTGTAAAGAAACCACATCTGGCACAGCAGCTGTGATTAGGGATACCACTTAAGTTTAGGATGACCCATTATCATAAGCCACATCTCTCTGGTTTTTATAAGGATCAGAAACGTGAATGGATGGGGGTGATAAGAAAGCCCTGTCCCTGCATCCTTGAGGTGTTTGGTACTAACCCCTGTAATTCCTCCAGGGAAGTTGTATTGCTCTTGATACATAGTTGGAGGTTGGGATGGATTAGGATGGTGACACAGTTTCAGGGATTCTACTTGGTTTTCCTTACCTTTTAATATCTTATTCCACCAGTCAATGGGCCAATTGTGAGTTAACTGGCTAAGTCTATCAAATCTCTTCACTGAGGACTGGGAAACCTAGCACGGATCCAGTGAACCACTGGCCCCACTGTGGCATGAACTTGAACCAAGACTCCATTTATCACCTGGTCTCCATATACCCTATGCTAACATGAGGCCCATGGTGGCGTCTTAGGTTCCTTGGTATAGATGTCACTTCAGACTCTAGTAGACCTCAAAAGTCTGGGCATCCTTTACCTAGTATAGTTATTCTAAAATGGTTCTTTTTATGAGGAAAAACTGGGGAAATACTTCTGGTGATTTACTGTAGGTCTTTCCTCAAGGAAACCCATTCTCCTCCAATAAGAAAACTGGCTCAGACCTAGAAACTTCATAGAGATTGTGATTATTTTTTTCATCGCAATAGCTGACATCAGACTTGTTTTATACAAGTGCAGAAATATTCTTTTTGTTTTAAAGGGTACAGTTAATATTGTCACTTATCAGAGGGCAGTTAGGTATATAGTCTTCATACTTGATCTTTCCTTTTTGTCAATGAAAAAATTTACAAGTTTTAAACAGCCAAAGGCTGGTCCTGTCTTCAGAAAACATGATTAGATTAATTCATTAATGGTGGCTTCGAGTTTTTCCTTATTAGCTCCAGAAAATTCACCCACCTTCTGTCCCTTTTTAAAAAACTGGAAGGTTGGCGTGCATTTGACTTCACGCTCTGAAGCAGCATCATGACAGTCATCCACATCTACTTCGAGGAACACTACGTTGGAATACTTTTCAGAGAGAGAAAGAAAGAAAGGCTTGATCATTTTGCAAGGCCCACACCACGTGGCTGAGAAGTCAACTACTACGAGTTTCTCTCCTGCCCTGTTCAAGGCTTCCTGAAAAGCGTACTTGCTCTCAATCTGCTTCACCATTTTGGCTGCTGGGGTCTGACGAGCGACCTTACGCTGGAAGAGACGGAAGCGGATCCAAGGCGCCAGACGAAGCTTCCAGAAATATTCTTGGAAGCGGATCCAAGGCGCCAGACGAAGCTTCCAGAAATATTCTTATTAGTTGCCCATCTATCTCACCCTAAAACACCAGCTGTATTGACCTGCAGAAAACTGACACCGGTTAAGATACACTGGCCACACAGACCTTGCTTGTTATAGTATTACCATTAGACGCAAGGTCAGATAAAATGCCACCGCCTGACCTCTGTACAGCATCTTACTTTCCCCATTGATGCAAGGAGCCTAATTCCACAGCAGGATCTCCTGCTGTTACACCTTAACTGTAAAGGACAGCTTATCAAGAATGTTGTTGCCACCCTAATGCATTCTTTATTGGCTTTGTCTTTGAGAAGGGCCCAGAAGACACAGCCTTCTTAGTGGACTTTTTGATCTTAGGGGATAATCCATTGTAACATCCTCCCTGTACCTTCTGACCCCTTTCTCAACACTCTGCCAAAGCAGTTCAAGCATCTCCATCTCATTTATAGGTCATCATCATCTCCAAGCTTCAAAACAGCCATCTCAGTAGTCTCTGATTAGGACACTTCCAGATGTCCCTGCCAGGATAGTAATAGGTCCTGGGTCCTGGGGGAATGCTCTCAGGTCCCACTCTCCCTTATGCAGCCTTACATTCTTAACCCCACTGTCCAACATTCTCAAGACAAAACTTTCCTGCCATTTCTCGCAAGTGCTACAGTATGTACTTAACAGACCTTGCAACACTTTCAGTGAAGAAGCTTCTTCCTCTCAGGGCAGAGACAATTCCTGGCTGGGGAGGGGGGCAGTGACCCAAGTTATTTTTGAGATAATAAGGGGAAGAGGTGGATTTTTAGGAGGGCATGCAACATCTTTCAAGGTATATGCCTCAGGCGTGATTTTTTCATTTTCTCTAGGCAACAGGAAGCTGTTTCTTTCTAGCCTAGGGTAGGGGGACCACTTCTCCAAGCCTGCAGAGTTGAGGGGACATCTGAAAGTTCAAGATTCTCAGGGGCGTCCACCCAGATATACCCATCTTGAGTCTGGAGGTGCCATTCTTCGCCTATCAAGTCTCTGAATCTAGCAAAGGAGACCTGTCAAGTTCTCATTCAGTATCCTTTGTATCTCTGCCACCTTTACAGTCAAATGCTCAGAGTGAATTTTCAATGCAATCTGTCATCCAGCTGCGGGAGATGAAGATCTCTTTAAATCAAGTCACTGAAATGTCCTGGCTTTCACAGCATGTCCTGAGCTGCTAGGAGGCTGATCTGAGCCTATCATTCTTCAAGGTTTCTAAATCAGCCTTTTAAAGTCAGGCTCTCCTACAATCATAGGTTTCCATTACCCAATACCATTCAGGTACCAGAACCACTCCATCACCCAGGGCTTCCCTTTCCACCTGTACTTCAACCCAGGAAAGGTGAGTCTTAAATGGTGATGCTAGAGAGTCTTCTGCTGAGAAAGAGAAAGGAGTGTCTTCCAAAATCTATAAAGAATGGGCATCTGGGGGCATTTAGCTGTAACTCCTGCTTCCCATTGGAGATATGCCCTGAAGGTATTAACACCCCTTCACTCCGAGTTTCCTTCAAGCCTGGGCTTGCACGTGAACAGGGCTGACTTCTGTGGCTTCAGAGAAGACCCTGAGGCAGAAAGCACAAAGACATGTAGGTCACTTGAGCTGGACACTGTCAGCATGAGTTCAGGCTCATCTAGAGCTATCCAAAGTACCTGCAGCTGAAATTAGAGACAAGCCAGGAAGATGTGACTCAGAGCAAAAGTTCCTGTTCGTCAGGGAAAGGTAACAATGCCACTGACTTCTCAAAACTGTCAGACCCTCCTCTGAGACTTGACGTAATCTGTGTCTGTCAGCTCCTTCAGGGAGAGAAGTGAACACCTGACCATCATGTCCCCTCTGCCATGAGTCAGAGGCTGACTCCATGCAGCATTGCCTTTCCCATGCATCCCATTTGCACACGCGTGGGCACTGAGCAGGGCGTGGGCATCCTGTGCCTCCATCTGAAGAGGGAAACCCAGGGGCAAGAGTTGATGTCAGTACAAACACCATGGCATTTATGTCAATGTGAAATCAGCTGCTGGAGCAAGGGGCAGGTGAGACTGAAGGGATGTGATGTACATAACAGATGTCTGATACGTGCTGTGTATGTGATATAACAAGTAGGCAAAGATAAGAATGGTGAACATGGAACAAAAAATAAAAACACTTCACAGACATGACCTAAGGGAAACATAGATCGCTGAGCTCAGTCACTTAGACTATATTCCAAGTATACATGAAATGCTTGTAAACTGACCAGATAGTAGGCCAAAAAGCAAATTTCAATGAACCTCAAGACACCATCCTGTCTTGGTCTGGTTTTCCCAGAAATTGGAGCCTGAGAGAACTCGGGTACAGGTGACTTACTTGGGAGGTGATCCCTGGGAGCAGGAGTGAGGGGTGTGACAAGAAAAGCAGTCAAGGGAGGGACTTGCCTGGTGGCGCAGTGGCTAAGAATACGCCTGCCAATGCAGGGGACACGGGTTTGATCCCTGGTCTGGGAAAATCCCACATGCCACAGAGCGACTAGCCTGTGTGCCACAACTACCGAGCCTTTGCTCTAGAGCCCGCGAGCCACAACTCCTGAGCCCATGTGCCGCAGCTACTGAAGCCTGCATGCCTAGAGCCCATGCTCCGCAAGAAGAGAAGCCACCACAGTGAGAAGCCCACGCACCATAACAAAGAGTAGCCCCCGCTCGCCGCAACTAGAGAAAGCCTGCTCGCAGCAACAAAGACCCAACGCAGCCAAAATAAATAAATAAATAACTTAAAAAAAAAAAAAAGAAAAAGAAAAGCAGTCTTGAGCCAGTTACTGCCACAGGCAGCTGGGCTTGACCCTCCAGAGAGCCCTGGAGAACGTGCTGCGTGTGTGTGTCTGCAAGACAGGAGGCCAGAGCACATGCCCCTTACCTCTCATCCCCTGTTAATGGAGAGTTGCCTCCAGGAGTATCAACACCCCCCACCTCTGAGCTGCCCTGCCTGCAGGTTGAATGAGCTCCTGCGTTTCAGAGAAAGCACCGAGGAAGAAAACGGTTGGTGAGCCTTTGAGATAGGACACTGTCCTTCACAGCCACACTGAAATCAGGTGTGCCAAGGGCGTGGAGCTGGGCCACCAGAACTCTGCTGCATGTAGATCACCTTCTCTGACCGAAATACAATTTTGTTATTTTTGACTTCAGCTTAATTACCCACATGTTTAAATTTAGGAAATACTGAAATTCTTGGTCTCAGAACAAATAAGTTACTAGAAATGAATGGTGATCGATACCATAAATCAAAACTTGTGGAATATGGAAAGTAAAATTTAAAGAGAAACTTAAACCATTTTTAACATTTTATATTGATGAACAAACAACAAACGTACTGTTTTTTTCCACCTTTTGGATTCTGTATATATGTTATATTATATCATATATATGATAGCAGAACCTAATGAAATGAAATGTGATGCAGTAGGGACAAGACCAGACATCGACTACCTGGAGAGGCCAAGGAGGTAGACGGACCTGGTAAGACTGGTGTGGTGGGCTCAGGTGCCCACCCATAGCCCTCAGGTCTTAACGTACCAGTGGGCACAGGCTGGCATATAACTGCCAGTGTTGCATCTCTGAGGGCTCTGCCCAAAGCCGCAGAAGGCCCCTTTGTCTTTGCACAGGACAGGCCCCAAGTGCTAGGGAATTAACACGTCTTTGGAGCAGGACTTAACCAATTACTGATTGGAATTAGGTTGTACATGCCCCATACTCTTGCCCTTCAGGTGGGATACCTTTAGTTTCTCCATGAGACTAGGCTCCAGTCATTCCCAACGTTAAGTCTTAATATCGCAAGACATACTGGATGCCTTCTCTTGTCTCACTTCTCCACTCTCTAACTACTGGTGTTTCCCAAATCTACTTGCCCTCAACCTGTGTTAGGATCTGCTTTTTGGAAAACTCAAACTAAAATAACTGGTCAAAAAGAAGTCCCCGGGCTTCCCTGGTGGCGCAGCGGTTGTGAGTCTGCCTGCCGTTGCAGGGGACACGGGTTCGTGCCCTGGTCCGGGAAGATCCCGCATGCCACGGAGCGGCTGGGCCCGTGAGCGATGGTGTCCCAAGTGAACAATATTTGGACTTACGAAATGGAATGTAATTACAGACAAATAAGAATGTTATGAGCCACTTTAGGGCTCAAAGCAAATTTCAGTGAACCCCAAGATACCATCCTGTCTTGGTCTGGTTTTCCCAGATATTGAAGCCTGAGAGAACTCAGGTACAGGTGACTACTTGGGAGGTGATTCCTGGGAACAGGAGTGAGGAGTGTGACAAGAAAAGCAGTCAAGGGAGGGACTTGCCTGGTGGCGCAGTGGCTAAGAATCCGCCTGCTGGGACTTCCCTGGTGGTCCAGTGGTTAAAACTCCACGCTCCCAGTGCAGGGGGCCTGGGTTTGATCCCTGGTCAGGGAACTAGATCATACAAAAAAAAAAAAAAAAAAAAAAAAGGTGTCCCAAGTGAACAATATTTGGACTTACGAAATGGAATGTAATTACAGACAAATAAGAATGTTATGAGCCACTTTAGGGCTCAAAGCAAATTTCAGTGAACCCCAAGATACCATCCTGTCTTGGTCTGGTCTAAGGCCCAGTGCAGCCAAATAAATAAATAAAAAAAAAAAAAAAAAAAAAAAGAATCTGCCTGCCAATGCAGGGGACATTCCCAGACGTTGAAGCCTGGGAGAACTCAGGTACAGGTGACTACTTGGGAGGTGATTCCTGGGAAGAGGAGTGAGGAGTGTGACAAGAAAAGCAGTCAAGGGAGGGACTTGCCTGGTGGCGCAGTGGCTAAGAATCCGCCTGCCGGGACTTCCCTGGTGGTCCAGTGGTTAAAACTCCACACTGCCAGTGCAGGGGGCCTGGGTTTGATCCCTGGTCAGGGAACTAGATCCTGCATGCTGCAACTAAGGCCCAGCGCAGCCAAATAAATAAATAAATATATTTGTATGACATGAACACACTGCTAGAAAAACAGAACTTAACCATAATGAAGTCAAGAAATGACTCATAGCTCTATTCCAGTGAAAAATAAAATCAGGCCCAGAGTATTTCATAACCAGGCACTCTCAATTAATTCCAATCTTACAAAGTGTACCAGAGAAAGAAAAAGGGACATTTTTCTCAGCTCATTTCAAAGCCCAAATAACCTTGGTTATGAAACTAAATCAGGACAGCACAAGAAATTTGTGAAGCTGGTAGTCATAATCTTAAGACTAGCTAATCTGACCTAGCAATATGTACAGATATAAAAACACTAACATATTCTTTTACAGGAATGTAAGTTTGGTTAAGTTGGCAGTCAAGGTCCAATCAGGAAAAATCCCTTTGCTTGAAATATCCAGAGTGGTTTCTAGTACAACTGATTTTTGCAGGGGTGATAGAAGGCCAGAGAAGCTAAATAGGGAAGATGAAACAATGCCGATTAACAAGGGTATGTATCTTAGGACCCTGTTTATATGGAGTTCTAGAAAAGTCAACTAATCTATGAGAGAACTTGGATCAATTGTTTCCTGGGGTAAGAGGAAACTCTCAGAGATAGAAATATTCTATATATTGCCTGGGAAAGTGGTTAGGTAGATATAAAACTCAGTACACTTTAAGGTATATACAATGTATATATTTTATCTCAATGAAGACTTAAATAACATATCTTTAGTTGGAGAATGAAATAAAAACAAAACACCAGTCATAATGCACCCACCAATTCACCTCATCGCAACTGCAATAGCTCAGTCACAGGCAGCCTCTTGAATTGCTTATCAATTCATTTCTTATCTTTGGACAATATAATATGAATCTATGCATTTGTGGTAGTTTTGCAAGCTTTTATCTAAACCAACTAGTATAATCCTTCTGTAATTTACTTACTCTCTGTGAGACATGTATGTTGTTGTAGTTTACTCATTTTTCATCACCAAATTATTCCAATGGGTAAATCGTGACCGCTTCATACTTTTTCCTGTTAGTGGACTTCAGGTTCACATAATTTTCTGGCTAATGTTTTTTGAACATTCTTGGACACTTCTTGTAGAGGTATACAATATTTCCTAGGGTCTATACCTGGGAGTGGGTTTGAGTATGCATATTTTTAATTTTGGTAAATAGTTTTAAGGTTACAGCACCAAAAAATACTTACCAGTATAATATAGATTTCCCTTTGTTCCACATCCTTACCAGCTCTTGGTACTGGCAAAAAAAAAAAAAAAAAAAATGTTAAAGCAGACAAAACTACAGTGGTATTGGGTTGGCCAAAATGTTTGTTGTGTTTTTTTTTTTTTCTGTAAGATGGCTGTAGTACTGCTTAGTTGTCTTTAACTTCATTCGAAACAATTTTGTTAGATTGTATGTGATATCTGTCATATCAGCATGCATTTAAAAAAAACACATCAAAATTTGTGAATTTTTGTATAGCCATTTTAATATTGAAGATGGAAGAAAAACAACATTTTCAGCATATTATGCTTTATTATTTCAAGAAAAGTAAAAACACAACTGAAATGCAAAAGAAGATTTGTGCAGTGTATGGAGAAGCTGCTGTGACTGATCGAACATGTCAAATGGGAAGTTTCGCACTGGAGATTTCTCACTGGACGATGCTCCATGGTTGGGTAGACAAGTTGAGGTTGATAGTGATCAAATTGAAACAATAATTGAGAACAATCAATGTTATACCATGCAGGAGATAGCCGACATACTCAAAATATCCAAATCAAGTGTTGAAAATCATTTGCTCCAGCTTGGTTATGTGAATCGCTTTGACGTTTGTGTTCCACGTAAGTTAAGCGAAAAAAACCTTCTTGACCATATTTCCACATGTGATTCTCTACTAAAACGTAACGAAAACGTTCCGTTTTTAGATCAAATTGTGACGGGCAATGAAAAGTGGATACTGTACAACAATGTGGAACAGAAGAAATCATGGGGCAAGCGAAATGAACCACCACCAACCATACCAAAGGCCGGTCTTCATCCAAAGAAGGTGATGTTGTGTATATGGTGGGATTGGAAAGGAGTCCTCTATTATGAGCTCCTTCTGGAAAGCCAAACGATTAATTCCAACAGGTACTGCTCCCAATTAGACCAACTGAAAGTGGCACTCGATGAAAAGTGTGCAGAATTAGTTAACAGAAAATGCATAATCTTCCATCACGATAATGCAAGACCGCATGTTTCTTTTGATGACCAGGCAAAAGCTGTTACAGCTTGGCTGAGAAGTTCTGATTCACAAATCACACCATTTACACCATATTCACCAGACACTGCACCTTAAAAAATTTCCATTTATTTCAGTCTTCACAAAATTCTCTTAATGTTAAAAATTTCAATTCCCTGGAAGACAGGAAAAGGCACCTGGAACAGTTCTTTGCTCAAAAAGATAAAAAGTTTTGGGAAGATGGAATTATGAAGTTGCCTGACCTGAAAAATGGCAGAAGGTAGTGGAACAAAAGGGTGAATACGTTGCTCAATAAAGTTCTTGGTGAAAATGAAAAATGTCTTTTATTTTTACTTAAAAACCGAAGGCACGTTTTGGCCAACCCAATATAATAATACAGGCATTATAATTATCACTTCCTTTTTTTTGTATATATTTATTTTTTTTATTTTTGGCTGCTTTGGGTCTTCATTGCTGCATGAAGGCTTTCTCTAGTTGTGGCGAGCCGGGGCTACTCTTTGTTGCGGTGCGCGGGCTTCTCACTGTGGTGGCTTCTCTTGTTGCGGAGCACGGGCTCTAGGCATGCGGGCTCAGTAGTTGTGGCACACGGGCTTAGTTGCTCCGTGGCATGTGGGATCTTCCCGAACCAGGGCTTGAACCCATGTCCCCTGCACTGGCAGGCGGATTCTTAACCACTGTGCCACAAGGGAAGCCAAATTATCACTTCCTTGATTACATACATAAAAATGTGTTCAATAATTTTTTTCTTGCAAGGTTTCATTCATCATATCTTTTTAACCATTTCATTTTTAAGTTCTGATTTCTAAGAGTTCTTGACATATTCTGGGTACTAATCCTATATGGTTATATCTCAAATCTCCCCAATTACACTTTTTATTTCCTTATGTTCTTAGAACAGAAATTAATATCAAACCGTTTCATTTTTAAGTTCTGATTTCTAAGAGTTCTTGACATATTCTGGGTACTAATCCTATATGGTTATATCTCAAATCTCCCCAATTACACTTTTTATTTCCTTATGTTCTTAGAACAGAAATTAATATTTTCTTATAGATGATACTTAGTATACTTAAGAAACCCATTCCTTTTTTAATTGGAAAATTAATATTGTCAATTGCTAAATTAAGATGTGAAAATAGCATTGTGGTTATGTTTAAAAGGAGTGTCTTTTATAGAGGCATATGAAAATATTTACTGATAGAACAACATGATGACATGATATTTTGCATTTGCTTCAAAATAATGGGGAGTTAGGTGGGTGGTGGATGGATCAGAATTGGCCTTGGGTTGCTGATTGTGGGGCTGAATGAGGGATACTTGGGGTTCATTTTACTATTCTATCTTTATATAGATTTGAAATTTTACATAGTAAAAAATTAAAAAGTAACAATTATACAATGACAACAAAAAGAAAATCAACATTCCTGTGAGTTGCCTACTCTCATTTCATATTAATAAGGAAGTTGCAACTTGGAAGAATTAATGACCTCATCAAACCTAATCTTAAGGGAAAAATTGTTCATTTTTTCCCATACTAGGTTGCATACCTAAAATTAAATAATGCAAATTAAAAACCAAGTTCATAAGAAAGAAATTAATTAGAAAAATATTTAGATTTAGATGAAGAAACCCATCCTTAAAGTCATAAAGTATCCTTCATTTTCTTAAAGCTCTGCCTCACACTTCAGTATTAGCCTCACACCATTTACAAATCAATTACAGATGAATTAAATATCTAATTCTCTTTCCTTATGGATAACCTATAAAACAGTACATTCTTTCCCCACTGACCAGCAACATATCTAAGTCAATGTTAAATTGCCATGTATGCATGGGCTCGTGTCTAAATTCTGTTCTATTGGTCTGTTCGCCCATCCTGCCCAATTCTGTACTCGATAAAATTGACAACTTCTGTAATTATAAATTGACTTGGTGGTTGGCGCACTTCCCATGTTGAGCCCTTGGCCATCGTAGCTTTACCCGATAGGCAAATGAGAGCTTCTAAAACTGCTCTCTTCCAGCCAAAATCAAGACAATATTACATCCCAGGAGGAAGTGGTGAAGATTTATGCCACTTAAAAAATATCGAAAGGAGACAGGGATAATGGTGCCCATTATATCCATCTAATTCACCAGTCTGGTGGCTGAAAAATCCAGAGTCTGGAGCGAGTTTGCTGGGTCTACTAGTAGTAGCCCCCATCACAGCTGCAGTGATGTTAGCAGCTGCAATGATGTCTACCTTTGTTAGAACTGATTAATCTGGCCTCAGATACATGGTATGTAGCCGTTAATATGGTTAATATCTTCTTTTCGGAGAATCAGAAGTGGCTCACATCTACAAGGAATAGACATCATAAATCTGATTTTGCTCCAGAGCTTAATCAACTTTCATATTCTGTTGAAGTTTGAGATCAGGTACTTCGGAATGCACTGAAGGGCATACTGATTCACTCTATTGATGACATACTAATTGGCCTAGATGAGCAGTAAGGGGCTAACACATTGGAGGTATTGGTAAAGCAATGTGCTTCATGGGGTGGTAGACAAACCAAAGATTCAAGGACCTGCCACATCAGTCAAACTTTTACAAGACCAGTGACCAAGGGTATGTTGGGACATTCTGCACAAAGTAAAAGATGAATTATTACACCTTCCATCATGAATAAAGCACAACACCTCGTGGGGCTGTCTGTAAGGTTAGGATTCCTGCCGTGCAAACATTGAGTATAAAGAAAGCCTACAAACTCCAAGTGGGGCCCATAGAAGAAACAGGCTCTTCAGTCTGTCCAGCCTATGCTGCTTGGACCAGATAACCTAGCACACCCTATAGGATGGCTGAGCAAATCTTTTCTGAAGAAGCTAAGGTACTAAATAATTTAGGCTTTGCGAGCTATATGGTCTCTGTTGCAAATTCAACTGCCACTGTAGTGTTAAAGCAGCTATAGATCCCTCCAGGAGGGAGGATAAACAGGTCAGTAGCAGTGCTATGTAAGTTCAGAAACTTTTGTAGCTTTAGCACTTAATTTGAAATGAATCACAGACCTAACTTAACCTTTATGTGTAGATTGAGGTATGAGGTAGGATTTGTAGTTAACTCTCTTCCATATGAAATATCTCGTTTTAGTCATAATATAAAAACATATTCTCCATTGAATTATGTGGGTGCCTTTGTTAGGTTTCCTATGTTCCAATGGATCTTTATTTCTGGATTTCCTATTCTATTGATGTATTCAGGAAAGGCCTCACTGCCCAGGTACAAGAAAAACGGTTATCTGATATCTTTCAGCTGTTAGCTCTTCAGGGTCTGCCTTAGCTTTTGACATGAGGTCACGTGCTGTTCAGGGTTTCCCCAACCGATTACTGTACCACCACCTTGGTCAGTCATTGGCTGGAGGCTGCTCAGAGGAGAGCTTGCCCTTATCCACCACTACCTTGATCAAAGACCTAGCTATTTCTATCCATTTTGGACCTCCCCTCAGGACCACATTTTCTACATTGCAGAGACTTTGTCAGGTCTATACTGCAACCTGGTGGATTCTCCTGACCCACCTTTCCTCCTCCTTCCCTTTCAAAGGCGTTTCTCTTTCAAAATGTTTGCATCCCTAACTCTCTCAGTATCTGCCTCCCAGAAAGCCTGACATGACAAGTGATGTATGTCTACGTTATGCAAATACCAGACTGCCTTGATTATTGTAGCTCTATTAAGTCTTGAAATCAGGTAATAAAATTGCTTTGTTCTATATTAAAATGACTTGGGCTTTCTACTCCCACTTCCAGATGAATTTTTGAATAATGTCAGTTACTATAGAAAATTATTTTCCTCTGGTGTTGTGTTGATTATATAGATCAATGGGGGAGAATGGGCATCTTAACAATATGAATTATCCAATCTGTAAATGACATATCACTCTACTTAGATCTTGTTTCTCAATGTTTTACATATATTTATGATACTTCATTAAGAAATCAAGAACAAATCCATTGAAGATCAGCCCTTTTGTCAATGTTGGCTCAGTTTTCCTTATTGGAAAAACTTCAAAAGAATTCATTACATAGCTACCATAAAAATAAAGCAAAAAGGAATGAGGGCAGTAACCCAGAGAATTGGCAACAGCAGGCTAGTGAGACAAAGTGAGGATCTGGTGTTCCCAGAGCCTAGGAACCAGTGTCGCGTGAGGCTATCTGGCAGGAGCATGTAACACAGAGTCACTGAGATGACACTCAAAGCTGAAAGAGAAGGTAAATACTTGAGCTTGTCTATCCTCTGCCCAACATTCTGTTAGTGTGCCGTTTTCTGAACCTAGCCAGAAGTTGAGAGATTTGTTTACCTATTGCTGCACAAGAATATGACTGAACTTGGCAGCTGAAATCAATACACAGTTACCACAATTCCTAAGGATCAAGAGTCTGGGCACAGTTTAACTGGTCCTGTTTGACTGCTTCAGAGTTTCTCAAAGCTGCAGTTCAGGGGTTGGCTGGGCTACATTCTCATCTGGAGGCTTGACTGGGGAAGAATCTATTTCCAAACTCAGATGGTCAGTAAAATTCAGTTCCTTGTTTTGGACTGAGGGAGTCAGTTTCTGGCTGGCTTCTGGCCAGAAGCAGTCCTCAGTTTCTAGACGTTTCCCTAATTTCCTTACCATATGGGTTTCCCTAACACAGATGGCTGCTTCATTAAAGCCAAAAGGGAAATTGTGACCTTCAACTTATGCAGATGATGTCTTATAAAACATAATCATGGAAGTGACATGCTGTCACCCTTGCTATGTCCTACTAGTTAGAAACAAGTGACATGTCCTGCCCACACTGAAGGGGATGCTGTTATGGAATGGTGTGAATTCCAGGAAGCAGGGATCATGAGGGCTGTCTAGAAGTTGCCCATCACAGCAGGGGAACCTGCAAATAGTAGTTTGCAGGGGGAGGGAGGCAAAGGATCTGAGTACAAATCAACTGACTTGCATGAGCCTGATATCTTAGGTACCAAATATCAAATGATCTAAACCAGAACAATTGTAACCTTTGTTTCCTCTTCTCTCCTTATCCTTGATTTTTCACTCCAGTTTCAACCTCTCCCATAGCTAATCACTCTAGAGTGTGTTAAATGTCTGAAAATATGCATTTATCCTTGGGTAATATAAAATGTTGCATGTATTTTTCATTTACATAACTGTTATTGTGCTATAGATCTTTCATCATTTAACACCAAAATTGGTTGTTACACTACATGGAGTTCATGGTTTCTAACTTCTGTAATTTTATTTTTCATTTCCTGTAATGAACATCTAGGTTCTTTGCCAACTTTCCTTAACATCAAAATGAATATTCTAGAATATTTATGAATCTGAGAATACTCTGGGATATATCCAAGAATGTGACTGTTGGGTTACATTTCTTCATCTCCTATCTGATTTTCTTAGAAAAAAATGGAGCTCTATGCTAAACTGACAATTAGACATTGAACTTTGTACCCTATTAAGAGTGTGAATTTCCTAAGCATCCATGAAAGGCTAATAAAAATAGATTCTATACTAGGCCAGAGAATCTTACATTTCAAAAGGCAGAAATTACATTGTCACATGGGAATATAATTTATGCAATAGAAAAAATTCCCATGCTCTTCCAATTTAAAATGCTCTGCTTCATAACTACTGGTTCAAAGAATAAACCAAATACCCAGAGGTAAACTCAACCTTAATTTTTAAAAACACATGTTTTTAAAGACATTACAGAACATTCAAGTGTAACTATAGCTTTAGCCCAATTCCGTAAACAAGTTTTCTGTTTAAGTGAGATCACTAAAAGTAACAAAAGCAGAAATTAATGTATTAAAACAGAACGGATAAATCCAAGAGCTGGCCCTTCTAGGTACTGGGATGGCTAGGGAATAGCTTTTTTTTCTTTTTGGTTATGGAGTAGACATATTAGATGATAACTGATGGGGCTTAGGGAGACTTGACCATTAACTGGTCACTTAGCTTTTGACAGACTGTTTCCTCAGTTTAAGCTTACCATCTCTAAGCTAATATGAGATTGGAAACAGGGAGGGGAAGATTTGACTACAATAAAGCTTAAGAAAATACTAGCAGTAATTTTGACTTTGAAGGGAATGAGCTGGTGTATTTGAGCTCATGGATGTCAAGAGGGCTGAGTAACTGGGTTTATCTTGGTTGGTATCAATCCTTCCCCCACTCCCCACTTTTAAGCATGAGCCACAGGAAGTTATCTTTGTACCTTCCCCAGGGGGATGGAGGTAGGTGTCCATGGGCAGTGTTGTCTTAAGCAGAAGAAAGTCATGTCACCCATCACAACTAGAGTTTTCGTCCTGGGGTCCTGCGTGGAGCACTGTCTTGGGTCTAGCACCTCTTTCAACCTCCCTCCCCATTTTAAGCATGGCTGTGTTTTCTTTCTTGAACTTTCTGAAACATTGACATATGAGGTGAGGAATAATAAGTATAGTTTCAGCATGTACTCAGTTTGAACTTGAATTTTCATCTTCAACTTGAAATATGGTCATAGCTACAAATATTTCTCCCTTCCTAATACTAGCAGTATTAAATTTCCCAGTACAACATCAATAGCAAGAGTAGTAATACCATCTAAATAAACTGAATGCTTCTAATGGCTCATGAAATGTGATGTTTGCTCTAAGCCTTTGGAAGATTCTCTATCAAGCTATGATGTTTCCTTTTATTCCTAGCTTGACAAAATTCACTCATTCATAAAGTTTGCAAATGATTTTTTGCAACTTGAGATAATGTGGTTTTTCTCTAACATGTTAATGAAGTTATTGATATCCCCTCCAATACTGATCTATCCTTGCATTTCTGAGACAAATTCTACTTGGTCCCTATATGTTTTAATACACTGCTATATTTGATTTTCCAATATTTTTAGACTCCTTGCATCTGTTAATTATGTTGACATATAGCTTGCTCTTCTTATTCTGTCTATGGTATCAAAACTATGCTAGCTTTATACAATGAATTAGGCAATCTTCACCTTTGGCATTTTAAAATTTTATTTATTTATTTATTTATTTATTTTTGCGTTACGTGGGCCTCTCACTGTTGTGGCCTCTCCCGTTGCGGAGCACAGCCTCCGGACGCGCAGGCTCAGCATCCATGGCTCACGGGCCCAGCTGCTCTGAGGCACGTGTGATCTTCCTGGACCGGGGCACGAACCTGTGTCCGGTGCATCGGCAGGCGGGCTCTCAACCACTGCGCCACCAGGGAAGCCTGGTATTTTTTTTAATGCAGCATATCCTCAAACTCTTATCAATCAGGGTCTAAACCTGGAAAACAAAGCATTCCAAGTATTTACTACAGAGGGAATTTAATCCAGGTAATGAGTTAATCTGAAGATGGAGGTGCTGGGAAACAGGGAATGAGGTGGTGAGCAAACTAAGAAATGAACAGCTTCAGGGATGCACTACTGCCGCTGGGTTGGGGAGACAGAGGAGGGGAAAACAGCCTTAGGGAGCCTGGGATGGGGGCAGCTGGAGAGGCGGAAACCAAGGTGGGCCTACCTGAGTCGGAGGAGCTGCCTGAGACAAAGAGGAAAAGGAAAATACCCTGGTCTCTCCCATCCTCTAACCCCTCACCAGGGCTTTTGCCGGCCAGAAGCAGCTAAGGGCCAGCTGAATGAGGAGCCTGGGAAACGCAGCCTGCAAGTTCAAGGACCAGCCCCCTGCAGTACCCTGAGTGGAACAGAAGGGCAAAGACCAAAACTGGGAGCAAACATCAAACTGGGATTCGTTGCAGGGTTTTGCTGTCTAAGCAGTGATGCTATGAGCATCCTTGACTGTGTGTCCCAGTACACAGGTTTAAGATTCTCTGTGGTGTATATCCAGGAGCCATTGGGTGTGTGGACCTTACATTTTACTGGAAACCGCTAAAGCTCCTGTATGTTTCCCATTCCTAGTTATGTTGAAAATTGTCATTGCTCTGGGTCCCTAACAATGTAGAGTTTCAAGGATCTTCCACTGGCTCCTCTGAACTCCTTTCTCCACCTCTTATGTTCCCAGAGGCTGATCTGAATGAACTTCATCTCCCAGGCCCTCTGGTCTCCGGCTGGGGCTCACCAGTAGGGAGCACTGGTGAGAGAGCTAAAAGAAGGTGACTACTCCTTCCCTGAACCCCTCTGCGGGAGAATAACAGCTTCTCCCCTTGGTTACCGCACTAACCAGTGTGCTTCCCCTACACACCGCCAACACCCCTGTGAGGAATCCCTCTGCAAACAAACCCTCCTCATGTTCTAAACTGAGGGAGCCATTTGTCTCCCCAGTCGGGGCTCAGACTTGTATATAGCCAGGTAGTCTTTATCATAATGGCTGCCCACCTGGCGCTTCTGTAATCTTGTTTAACTTCTGTTCCGTGACTCTTAGTGTTACCAGCCACCTTCATGTTAACTGGTTGTTTCTGTTTATGTGACCTCTGTTCACAACTTGAGAGTTCATTATATAATCAAAATACTAGTCTCTTTTAGTTTGTATGGTGCAAATGTTTTCTCACAATTTAGTCTTTTCCCTCAGATACCTCCTTAACTCTTAATTCTTTATAGTAAATCATTTGACATTCTTGTGTGCTTTTTACACACCAAAGGATTCCTTCTACCTTACCCCAAGTCATAACGTAACTTTAGGCGCTTCCCTGGTGGCGCAGTGGTTGCGCGTCCGCCTGCCGATTCAGGGGCACCGGGTTCACGCCCCGGTCTGGGAGGATCCCACATGCCGCGGAGCGGCTGGGCCCGTGAGCCGTGGCCGCTGGGCCTGCGCGTCCGGAGCCTGTGCTCCGCAACGGGAGAGGCCGCAGCAGAGGGAGGCCCGCATACCACAAAAAAATAAATAAATAAATAAAAATAAAAAATAAAAAAAATAATAAATAAAGTAACTTTAGAAGACAATGTAGAATAAGCTGCCTTTTACATCTACAGATCTTTGTATCTGCAATTGATAGACTTTTGGCCCATGATAGGGTTCATACTAGAGCTCTTTTCCCCATATGAAAACCTCCGTCCTAGACTCATGTATCGAAGCACTCATTCCTGCTCCAGCCACCCCCTGTGTCATTTTAACCTTCTAGGTACTCGAGCCTATTCTGGCCCTTGCCTGTTGTCTACCCTTTCCACTAAATCTTTTATCATAGAATCCTAGTTAAAATCCCTGTGTGATGCTCTAACATCTGAGGCATCCCCGAATTGGCTTTGTTGACTACGTCATCCCTCTGCAATGGGTTACCTTCTTTCCATTCTCAACATGCCGGTGTGCTCGCTTTTATGAACAGTACAGGTAAATTTTACACCTGGAAATGGGCTGTTAGGCTGTTGGCTGTATGTGTGGAGGGAAGGGGCAGTGAATCTGGTCAGATGTGGAGTTGGGTTTTCTGGGTACTGTTGTAACTTTCACCGCTTCCCATTTCTCCAGTGGAGCCTGCTTTTGCCTTATGTTTACGGTGCCAGAGGCTTTTCCTCAGTGTTCCCACCCAGCCCCGGCTTTCAGCTGTTCCTCTGCCACAGAAAGGGTCTCTCTCCATGACCTTGCCCTGCCCCAGCAGTAGACTTCTGTGCTTGTTGCCGGTGCTAGGCTCGGGATCGGGGGTGGGCAGGGATAGGGCAGAGTGGTCCTCTGTTCTCCTTGTCTAGCCTTCCTCCCAGTCTGGCTGTGTTCCTGGGCATCTGGAATGGGGGTTTCTGAGCGGCTCTGCCCCATCCTCATGGCAGTCACATGCCCTCTGGTCTTAGCGGGAAAGTACATTCTGCCCCTTCCCCCGCAGCAATGCACATCCATTGGTGTAGGAACGGGGGCAGTCTCGGGGTTTCCTGCTATTCCCTCTCCCAGAAGCTGTGGCTCTTACCTGTAGTCCTGGCAATGGGAGAGAGGGATTACCTTCCCTCCTACAAAGGTGGATGGGTTTTGGGTCTTGGCCAGGCTCAGGGAGGGGAGAGCATTTCCCACCCCTCTCCCGGTGGCATAAGGCTTTAGTTCCTTCTGAGAGAAGGTTCAGGGAATGAAGAGGTGTTTGTACCTGGCCTCCAGCATCAGCCAGTCCTATCCCGCAAGCCTGTCCCACCAAGCAGGGCTCTGGTCTCTGCCCCAGTCCTTCTCATGAACAGCTGGCGGGGATCCTAGCGCAAAGAGCCTGAGAGCATGAACTTCTTGTGTGTTTCAGAGCTCAAGATATTCCCAACTTTAGCCCACGCTTGGCCTTGAAGAAGTCCTTAATGTTCTACCTGATTTTCCTTACCCACGTCTATGCGGGGGCTTCCATCCCATCTTCCTGTGCTCTGCTCCTCAGAGGGGTTAGCATGCTGGAATTTAACTCCTTGACCGCCTTGCAACGTCAGCTCTCTGGGATCAAAAGTTAAAATTTTGTGGATCATCTGGCTTTCTCTCAAGGGAAGAGTGTTCTCTTGAGGATTTCTACATTCTAAATAAGTAGTACCTCATCCCAAAATCTCTAATTCGCACTATGAGTTTCTCTCTGACCTATGGATTATTCTACAGGCGACACTCTTAATTCCCAAATAATAGGATGATTTTTTTCTCTCTTTTTTTTTTTGTTTTTTGCGTTACACGGGCCTCTCACTGCCGTGGCCTCTCCCGTTGCGGAGCACAGGCTCCGGACGCGCAGGCCCAGCGGCCATGGCTCACGGGCCCAGCCGCTCCGCGGCACGCGGGATCCTCCCGGACCGGGGCACGAACCCGTGTCCCCTGCATCGGCAGGCGGACTCTCAACCACTGCGGCACCAGGGAAGCCCAGGATGATTTTTTTCAGTCACTTTTGTGAATGATTTCCAGCCTATTTGCCTTTAATTGGTGCTCATTCAATATAACTTGCCTTTTGAAGTTTGATTTGCTTTTTCTTTGCAAAAGCTCTGCACATGCTTAAATGTGTTTGCATTTACTAGGTGTGCAGTGTATTGTGTTCCAGCTTGTCATGGTGGTCAGATCTTTCACATCCTTACTGATTTGCCTACTTAATCAACTGAGGGAACTATATTAATATCCTACTAAGTTTATGCATTTGTCTTTTACCTAGAGAGAACTACAAATTTTGGTTGATACATTCTGAGGCCCAAAACCGTGAGTCACTTTAAAATGATAGTCAGTTTGAGATCAAGTTATTATGTGTATCAGTATGTTTTGTCTGACATGTTAATATAGTTTTTGGCTTTGTTTAACTGGTATCTTTCTACCTCTTCAACTTTCCTGCATCCCTAAGTTTTGGATCTCTTATGTGTATATAGAGCTAGATTGTCTATGAGGCCTGAGAACTGAAGCATTTAGCCCTTTGTTATTACTAATATTTGGATTTAAGATTTATTCCACATGATCTGATTCTTCTCTTCCTACTCCTTTTTTTATGAATTTATTTATTTTATTTTTGGCTGTGTTGGGTGTCCGTTGCTGCACGTGGGCTTTCTCTAGCTGTGGCGAGCGGGGGCTACTCTTCATTGCGGTGCACGGGCTTCTCATTGCGGTGGCTTCTCTTGTTGCGAAGCACAGGCTCTAGTCACACGGGCTTCAGTAGTTGTGGCACGTGGGCTCAGTAGTTGCAGCGCACCGGCTTAGTTGCTCCGCGGCATGTGGGATCTTCCAGGGCCAGGGCTCAAACCCGTGTCCCCTGCATTGGCAGGCAGATTCTTAACCACTGTGCCACCAGGGAAGTCCCCCTACTCCTTCTTTTAAACTGATTACACTTTTGTCCCATTATTTCCTTCTGTTAATGAGGTTATATTCTTTCTGTGATACTAGTGCTAATGTTAAAAGTTACAATATGCACTAGCTAAGGCTAATGATCAGTACTTTAGCTCTCTACCTAGACAACTTTACACATTTAAGGTGTCACGACCTATTATGGTTATATTTATTAATGTCCAGATTATTCTATCTTCGGCGAGTGGGTACCTCTACTGGTAATTTAGAATTCTGGAATTAAATCGTTCTCATCCGTTTTATGACAAGGAGACCGTATTGCGGGTGTCCGTGGAGTGGTAATAACTCCCGACGTGCTGTACCAATGATTCTCACGTTTTGGTGAGGATCAGAATCACCTGGGGAACTTGGTGAAAATACGAAGTCCAGACACTTTCCTGCTTCAATGAGCCTGGGTCTCTGTGCTTGACTAGCATTCCAGGGGATTCTGATGCTGAGTTTGGGAACCTCTGTATTATAGCATCATAATTACTGTGGTGAATGGGGATGATGGAGGTCGGAGGGGATGTACTCGCACATACAATTTCTCTAGCATTTGAGAGACGGGGAGGCAATAGTGATCATGGGGATTGAAAAGTTGGTGGCTACTGGCCGGAGCAGCACTGAAGAAAAATGGGAGCTCAGTTCAGCTAAATACCGATTATGGCTGTAGAGGACGCGAATTCTCTAAATGATGCCAAAGTGCACGTGTAGCTGGGAATCAGGCCCAGTATATGATCAGGACAAGAGAGTTACAGGGATGTTAATTCTCACCCTGGCAAGCCTCGTACACTAACATTAGGCCCTGATTAATTAGGATCCTGGTCCGGGGACATCTGGACAGATGCACTTCAGATCCTTGAACCACCCAGTTTCCCAGAATCCTCTGGGCCCCTCCTTTTGCTTAAGGATAATGCAGAGGCCTCACCTGAGGCACATCTCTCACAAGCTGATGGTTGCTCCTTGTAAGTGATGCCCCGTATCCCTCACAGCTTCTAGGACAATTATTGGTGTCAAGTCCAGCATGGCCCCAGTGGGGCAGTCTGTCCTTGTGACAAAAGGGATTATTCACCAAAAGATCTATAGGACCTGGTGACTCTGTCAGTAGGAACTTAAGACTTAGGAATGACTTAAAGGAGCTGGAGCAGGGGGTACAGAACACTAGGCTGGATGATGGAGAGTTTATGGGGTGCTCTCACAGGACTAATGTCCTGGCAAAGACATATGGAACCAGTCTTAATACGCTTCTGGTATAGCTATCAGAAGCTTCGGGCAAGGGAGGGGGTATAGAAAACTGGCCTATAGCATCAGTCCTAAGCATGGCTGTACATTCACATCATGTAAAGATTTTTTTTAAATCCTGACCCTTAAACTTCCCATAATCTTCTACAAATTTCAGGAGACAAGGCCCAAGCATCAGTATTTTTAGAACTCCCCAGATGATTTTAACTTCAGTCAAGTTTGAGAGCCACTGACATGCAGCAAATGAGGAGGAGATGGCAGTTACCTCGGGAAAGTCTTAAGAAAGGATTCAGAGTGGGCTTTTTAAAAACCTGTATTATACATCACCAGAGAAGCCAGGATGGTCCTCAGGATGCTTCTGAGGTCTGTCCTTTCCCTAAAACAAGGAAGGTACTAATGATGGAAGGAACCAGCCTCACTGAGAAATGGGGGTGGCTGCCATCTACCGGCCAGGGTTGAGAGGAGTAGAGGTTTATGTTGAACTGGACTCACTGGTGTCCATAGGGATAGTAGGATTTGGAAATAGCAGAGGTCAGGCAATAACAGTTGATCACATCCACATTGCCATAAAGCCAGAACAGCAAGCAGAAGGCCCTGATCCACAAGGCAGTTAGACAATGTGTGTCTGGTGCGAAAGATCGGTGGCCACACAGCTATTGACCTGTCTAACAAAAGATCAAGAGTGGGTGAGAAGACTTACACCAGCTGCTCCAATGGGAGGCCACTATCCCTTACTCAGTTCTCACCTGAACCAGTACTAGTTAACTCCCCCTTGAAGAAAGAACTATGTTGCTACGTAGTACTATAGCAACTACATACAGTAGTGATTCTCCAAAGTTCATCCCAAAAGGAACCTATGGTCACTTACTTAAGTAACTACATTTCAGGAGTTGTTGGATAAAGGGTTAGACATGTTAATATGAAGGATGGAAAAATGCTTTTGAATTTCTAACTGGACTAAGGATGTATGAAGCCAGTTAACAAAGTCCTCAGTCAGCTAGTCCAACGAGCCTCTGGCACTGCTCTGCAGTTATTTCCCTAGCCCTTGATCCCTAAATATAAAGATATGCTTGGAAAAGCCCTCGTATTTTTTCCTATTCTGGGGACTAAGTTGAAAAGCATGTTCAGTAGGTGGTCTGGATGGTTGGAATATTGGGCCAGAGAAGCCATGTGCTGTCTGTTCCCCAGGATGCCTCAGAGATTGCCTTTTTCTCTAGACGCAAAGGAGAGCAACAGTGAGGACACCAGCCTCTGAGAAGTTTGTGGGGGAGGTCCTCTGTAGGCCAAGGTGGACAGCAGTGGATATATAGAGCTGGACTCCCTGGCATCCCTGGAGATGGTGGGATTCAGAAAAGCAGATCCAAGTTGAGCAGCTATCAACTCAGGCACCCTGATGTCTGGGGAGGCTGAAATAAGCACTGAAAATGAATCACAAGCATAGCCAACAACATGGATACAACTTACAATGAAGGATTCACCTGCATCTTGTATCACAGAAAATGGTGATTCTAGAAAACGATCAGTGTATTCTCTTGTCAAAATGAGATGAGACGTTATGTGCCTTCTGATCAAAGTTTACCGCACAGCAGTTCTAGATTCAGATGTGCACCATTCTGGACTCACTCACCTGGCCTGAGTTTGGTTCCAGTGCCTCAAATGCTGGTTAGTACTTTTTCTGTAGTCTTGAGAGGAAAGTTGCTGCTGCCTCAGCCACTGCTGCAGAGCAAGGGATCTGTGAGGGCTGCATTGTGAGGCTTCAGGTTGCTCAGAGCCTTGCTTAACGGCGCCTCCCTCTGAAAACATGAGACCATTGGAGACCCTCTGAATGGCACATCAGATGTGTGTGGGAGTCTATAGTCCCTGGGGCAGCTCTGGCAGGGGGAGAAAGGAACTGATGGATAAACTATTCCTTCTCAGTTGGAGGGATTTGGGGGGAAATAACTTCCTTGCCCTCTCTAAAGACTTCCAGGAAGACTGAGAAATCAGTTTGTCAGAAAACTATGGCCAACTCGAAAGTACTCTTGTCATATTTGCCATCCCTCCTTCACTTTTCCCATTTTTCTTGGTATTTTACTTTATTACAATAAAGTGTCAGAACCTGTGGCAAAAATATTTGCTATGCCCCAGAACACCTGGCCTGAAACACTCCCCTATTAACTGTTCTTGCCAAAATAATGCAGGCTTGAATCCAAAAAATGTCTAGATCTAACTTTCAATTTATAGAAGATTGGGACAGAAGAACACGACAGATGACACCATGGGAATAAAATCTGCAAATCTAGATTCTAGATCATCTGCCTTGTAAGTGGTTCCAATTCCAAGGAACTATTAGTTAAAAGAAACTTGGATGGGCTTGAATTTGGATCCTAATTGAAAATAGAGGCTTCAAAGGTATTGGCAAACTCCATTTCTTGGTGAATGGTTTATACACATTGATGTTTACTTAATTAGTCTTTATGTCATAAATATTCATAGACCCAGAAATGATTAGAGCAGGTCAAAAATGGGGGTGAACAAAATTGGATGGGACAGCAATTGGGTTTTTAATTAGGAGGAGGATTCTAAGTTAGGAGGAGGATCCTAACTAGGGCTTCAGTGGTTGGGGGAATATACAGAATTGGCAAGAGGTACAGCATTCAGAATTGTGAGCTGTTGGAGGTGTGAGAAAATGAAGATCTCAAGAATGACTCTAAGGTCCTCAGAAGTGATCAACTCAAATGGTTGTACCCCTTACTAAATAAGGGGCAACATAGGAAATACGTTCTATTCTCTTGGGCCTTGAGATTCCTACAGGTCATTCAGGGGGAAACAGACATTGGCAATTAGAGGCTGGATGGAAGCCCAGGAGACCTGCAGATGCAGAAGTACATGTGCTTGGTGATTGACCCATGTCTTTGTTTCAGATTCTGTTTTGAGAGGACTCAAGTGGATACTGAAGTACTGGTAGTTTATTGGGAGCATAGCACGAGTGAGAGGTAGTGATACCGAGCAAAGGCTCACTGCCCAATGCACATAGAAACCAATACTTTGGTACCAGCTTCTGAGAAAAGAAAGCTTTACCGCAAGGTCACTGGCAAGAGACAAGAGGCAGGGCTCAAACCTGTCTCCCCAATCCAGGGTTGGGGGCAAAATTTAAGGGGTTAGGGGAATTTCAAACTTGGCTGATAGGCTAGTCTCAAATCAATCCTTTTATGGTAACAAAGCTACTTAGGCTGCTGGAAGCTGAATTTTTCTTATTGAAGAACGTCTTACTTTGTAAAGGGCTCTGGTGGCAACATCACTATTACTTGGGTTCTGTAGACTTAAGATTCTTGGTTCCAGGGTCATCCTGGGGACATGGGTTCCCATCTTGCACAAGCACAGTGCTGTTCCTGTAAAATAACTCAAGGTTTGATTAATCAACAATCTGCTTAAGGAAGCAAAACTAGTTTAAGCTGGTTAATGTCTTACATGCTGTTTCAATAGTAGGGAAATGAGACAATACAAGGATTTATTGAGTTGGTCACTACTTCAGGTGATTGACTGCTCCATCCCATGGGAACTTCAGGAAAGGTCTCAGAAGAAACAGGGAGGCATTTATTCAAGAGGCTTCACTGCCCCTTTTGATCAAGTTTTGCCGAGTGTAACTCTATGGTTTTCTGGGTTACATGTATCAGCACTGAGCAGATTCCCACAGGCATCTATGTGACAGTGTCAGAAGCTCTAGGACAGGGTACCAGGTGGGTGAGATGATGTTGGGCTGATCTTAGGTGGGACTGGTCCCTGTAGCAGTGGCTTAAAGATGAGATCAAAGAGGTTGAAGTGGTGCAGAAACATCTCCCATCCACTCCAGGGGAGTATATAGAAATACATACAGCTGAGCAGCTGGTGAACACCAACTTTTAAGGGACAGGTGGAGTGAGGTGCCTGGAGGAAAACTTCAAGAATTAACGGTAAAAGAGAGAAGAAAAGTTGCCACAAAGCCCAAGAGAGAGGAGTTTTCAGGAGGAGGAATTAGAAAAATTGTATCAAATCAAACAGTAAATTCAGTCGATAAAATTGGGAAGTCATTAGCTAAAGTCTAGTTCCCAGAATGAAAAAATAAATAAATCAAGGCCATAACATACTAACCAGTAAATGGATTGTGATCTGGGTTGACAAGTGACATTGGTATGTCTGTATACTTATGTCATATGTATACACTGCTGTATTAATGTACTATGTATATTTTTATTCTCAAATATCATAAAATACTTACCTTCTTTAATACAAAACGTTTCTTCACTAAAAATGAAAACATTAATTTGTCAATGATGTGAATAAAAGTGCTCTATTTTCTAAAGTTTGTTTTTAACACTCTGATACAGTATTTTGAAGATCTAATGTTAGTTTGTTTTTATTCTTGGTTTTAAGTGTTGTCGTAGCTGAGAAATATCTTATACAAAGATGGGTAGCTCCAAATGAACTACACTGTTGGCGCTTATTAAATTGTGAAACTTACTGTTCAGTTCCATCTACCAGTTACAGAAAACTCTGTTTTTGAGATTCTTCTGGAAAACTCACATCTTCTGTCAATCAATTGTTGCAACTAATTGGAAGGTATAGTATTTCTACATCTTTAACCAATTAGCCCAAACCTGATGAAATTGTTTGAAAACAGAATCTTCTGATCTGTTTTAAAACTCTTCCAGATTTTAGTATGCAGACACGAGATTTTAGACATTTTTTTCAGAACAAACTCTCAACATTGGAATCATGTCAAAATGTGCTTTTACAATACTCTGTTCTCATAGCATGAATTTCTTCAAAAGCAGTTTGTCCTATCATTGCTACAAGTTCACTTGTACCTCTCCAAGAGAGTGTCCTACTATCAAAGTCAGCAAATGTGGAACATTTGAAATTTTGGAAAGACAAACGCATAACTCATCTTTAAATATTTTCTCTTTTTGTAATAGGGAATGATAAATTTTTCATACCATGGACATTTGGTTCTTATTGCCAAGTATCAAAGAGTCAACTATGGTTTAAGAGTCTTGCTTTCATGAAATTAGTCCCAACAATGACAACACTATACGCACTATTTTCATCTTCCTCCTGGTAACTCCCCGTTTGTGAATGATGTGATGGATGAATTGCACATGTGGTGTGATATCCATAAACCTACTGATATCAACTGTGGTTACACTTATATTTTCCATGAAGGGGTCATTTCATGTTGAAGGTGGCTCACAAAAGTAATTTTAGGTATATGTCATTTTTGAAATAGAATCTTTCAGATACCATAATCTAAGACATGTTCAAAACATTTGTACTTTCATCCAACTGTATAGCAACCTTCCACACTATATAATTTGTTCTAAACTTATTTCTTCAAATCATCTTGGTTCATGTGTCTTCCTCACATGGCATTTTGTATTTAAAATAAAAAAAAGATGTATTTTCCATGCCTCTGCCAATGGTATTTGGTGAGAAAGGAATATATTTGGTTTTATTTCCAGTGTGTTCTAGCAATTTCCATCATGGTAGAAAGAGCCAAATGTTTTCCCCAATGGTAAATGGATTTTTTATCTTTCACTCCTAAACATTTATGGCTAAATTTAGTGAAATCTTGTGGAGTATTGGAATAACTGCATAATTTTACAGAGCACTGACAGTTAGAGTTTCTCTATATTCTGAATACTTATAAATTTAACCTGTCAAGTCACTGTATACATTTAAGAAAAGGGATTTTTCTACTGATGACAAACACTACCCTAACTGTCTTAATTTTTAATTAAATATTTTGGTAGGTTTATTGAACTATTATCTCTCTTAACGTGGCTATTGAAGAAACACACTAGGAGTAGAAATTATCAGCTTCTCTTATTCTCAGGGGCTTGCGTTAGTTTCTTCAATCTGTAGTTTCACTGTAGTGGTCTAAATCATACACCACCTGTGTTGAGGATTAGTTTACTTAAAATAATATTCCCCAATCCACTTAGGGCAACACGTTGTGGAGTGAAGGCAGAGCCATGCCTGAGGGAGCCCCGTCAGCACCTCCAGGCTGGAGAGCTCACTCTTTGCTCATGTCTCTTGTGTCCCAGGTGCCCCCTGACCATCCAATGCACAAATGAACGGGGGTCAACATGTGTGTCCAGTGTCCTTACCAGAATTCACCAACATTAATGTGAGTCTGTACACCCCAAGAGATTTTATTGGGGTAGACTGAGGGTACATCCACCTCAATTTGGGATCTGCTGATATAATGAATAAGCACTTCAAGGACCTGATCTGTGAGGAAATCAGTAATAATTAGAAAACATTGGGAGATTTTTAAACTAGATGAGGGAGACAGGAGTATTAAGCTATGGGGAAGGAACCTCTGGAAGAAAAGTTGAAGGTGCAAAAGGATGGATGGATAACCAATAGAGTATATCAGGGAAAGGGAAATCCTGGGATTTAGGAAACATGGAAGGCTTAACCTACCTCAGAAGAAGCCACTTCCTGATAAGTTGAGGGGGTGGTGGAAGATCCTAAGTAACATTCGTTCATCATGAGGGTAGGGAGTTGAAGGAGCTGGGGGTGAGGACTTGGGCTGAGAGAAAGGGGCAATGAAATGTTTGTGGAAGAAACCAAGTTGCAATAGCTGCCATATATAATGAGAGTTAATGAAGGGTACAAGTCAGTTTCTTAGTTACAGGATAGTTATCTTCTCCGTCCTCAAAGAACTGACTGGTTTATGAGAGAGCTGCAGTTGGAGTAGCCCAGGGATCCTGTAACCAAAAGACCTTGCAGAGTAAGGCTCTGGGCTTCCTACAGCTATGAGTGCCCTAAATGCCCAAATACAGGATGATAACAAATACAAGGCACTTCCCCCTTCCAATGAGAAGATGTAAATGTTTTCTGGACACTTGAATATACTCTCTTAGTGCTGAAAACTGTCAAATGTCTACCGACTGGGTTAGATATACATTTAAAATCATCAGACATTCTTGAAATACTGCTTTTTCTAGTCACATAGCAATTCACTCTTCATATGTAGCTTTAACATTTGTGTCGTCACTAGTGACACACCGAGTCATCTAAGTTTTCCAGAGCTCGTGTGCTTAGTCATGTAACAGGCAATATTTAAATCAGGCACAACTGCAGAAACTTGATCCCAAGCCATGGGGACCCATTCACATAATGTAACACCAGTTTTTCCCCTTATTCTTTCTATGATCATATATTTGTTTCCTATGGTGTAACTTACTCTGCTTTTTAAAGTGATCCCTCAAAGGCTTCATAGTGACACCTAAAATTTGGTTGAGGATACAGGACATACCCCAAGGGGTAATTAATGATCTGGTGTTACTGTGTGTGCTCATGTGTGTTTGTGTGTACACACTGCTCACTGCCTTTGCCAGTTCTGTCAGGTGACCTCTAGCAGTCCTGAACCAGCATGAATTGGGGTCTTTTCTGGTTCATGTGTCTTCCTCACATGGCACTTTGATTTTAAAATAAAAACAACTAAGACTGCCCCCAAATGTGAGTCACTGTAAACTCAGTCATTATAAAGCTCTGTCCTTTTAGAGTCTCATAATTGGACTCCATCTTTGCTGAGGAATGAGTTTAAGGGAAAATTGTGATAACCAGGCATACATTCTTCCTAACCCACAGTCCTGGCAGCATATTACAGGACACATGGCTAACTTCTAGCAAATAGTCATTAGTGTGATATGGTCAAATGATTAATGTATGAGTGTTCTCTGCCGCCTCCTCTTCCTCTCTTATCTCTACCATCCCTCAAGCTCCTAGTCTTCGTTCAGATCCAAGTAATCAGGAAAACATGAGAATCAGGGAAGTTGTGGTTATAATAGTGACTTTATTGCCAGCAGAGAAATTATTGCAGAAATATAAAAGGAAAAAAAATACTGGGATCAGTGGGAGTGAGTCTGTTTGGAGGCTAAACAGAGTTTAGGGAGGAGCTGTTTCCTGTGGGGTTGGTGAAGGGCATCACTGCGGAGAGGGTTTAAGTTGTCTCACTGCACAAAAGACTTCAGTTTACTGAGACTTTACTTAGTTTTAAGAGAGCAAAGTACGTCTCATGACTGTTTAGACTCTGTTCCTTTGAAGAGACCCCAGGCTCCTCCAGGACCTGGGTTGTCTTTGGGGCTGTGCTGTAATCACCTCAGGTTGCTGTGTGCTTGACCTGGATTCCTTCAGTCCTTTACAACTCTGAGGCAGGTTTTCAGATGAGAATTCTGAGGTTCAGCAGACCCTCCTTTTAATCTAGGGGAGCATCAGTAGTGACATAGTGTGAGGAGCCCAGGGACTTCCAGAGAGATCTCCTCACCCTTATCTCTCAAATCTGCACACCGAGGTAAGAGGTAGTGGCCCTTTAAGTCATATCGCAAAAGGTAGTGTTACAAATGTATCCCAGGGCAACAGTTGAAGAGCCTAAGTTCATAATTACAAAATGCCTTTCACAGGAAAAAATTCTTAAGTATAGTGGACACTCAGTGCCCCATCAAGACTCAGATTCCTTTTGTTAATTGTGACAAATATACATAACATAAACCTTATCATCTTAACCATTTTTAAGTGTTCACTTCAATATTAAGTAGAGTTGACCCTTGAATAGCATGGTGTGTGGGTCCACTGACACACATATTTTTCTCAATAGAGAGTACTACACAATCCAAGGTTGGTTGAATCCACAGTTGTGGAACCAGGGGTACAGAGAGCCAACTATAAGTTGAAAGGGTTGGCACCTCTAATCCTCATGTTGTTCAAGGGTCAACTGTATATTCACATCGCTGTGCAACCAATCTCCAGAATTCTTTTCATTTTGGAAAACTGAAACTGGAATACCCATTAAACAACAACTCTCCATTCCCTTTCTCCCCTTCTCCCTGGCAACCATCATTCTTTCTGGCTCTGAATTTGACTATTCTAGGTACCTCTTAAGTAGAATCACAGTATTTATCCTTTCATGGCTGGCTTATCTCATTTAATATAAATGTCCTCAAGGTTCAACCATGTTGAAGCTTGTGAATTTGCCATGTGTCAGATTTCCTCTAAGGCTGAACAATATTCCATTGTATACATATACCACATTTTGGTTATCCATTCATCTGTTGATGGACACTTGGGTTGCTTGTACCTTTTGGCTATTGTGAATGATGCTGCTATGAATATGGGTATGCAAATCTTTTCAAGATCCTGCTTTCAACTTTTTTGGGTATATGTTGAAAAGCGAATTGCTGAATCACATGGTAATTCTATCCTTAGTTTTTTGAGGAACCACCATACTGTTTTCCATAGTGACTACACCATTTGCATCCCCCCCAGCCATGCACAATCTCTCAAATTTCTCCACATCCTCACTATCACTTGTTTTTTTTTTTTATCATAGCCATCCTAATGAGATTGTATTCATTATAGTTTTAATTTGCATTTCCCTAATGATGAATGATGTTAAGCATTTTATGGGCTTGTTAGCCATTTGTATATCTTTGGAGAAATATCTTTTCAAGTCCTTTGCCCACTTCTTAATTGGATTATCTGTTTTGGGGGGTTGGAGTTCTTCATTTATTCTGGGTACTAAAGTATCAGAAATTATCTGCAAATATTTTCTCTCAGCCCATGGGTCACCTCTTCACTCTTTATTGTGTCCTTTGAATTCTAAATTTTGATGTAATTCATTTTTGCTTTCATTATAGCCAAGAAATCATTAATAAATCCCATGTTACAAAAATTTTCCCTTACGTTTTCTTCTAAGAGTTTTGTAGTTTAAGCTCTTAGGATGTTTAGATCTTTGATCCATTTTGAGTTACTTGTTTATGGTGTAGTGTAAAGTAAGTTTCTAACTTCATTCATTTGCATGTGGATATCCAGTTTTCCCATCACCATGTGTTGAGACTGTTCTTTCTCCGTTAAATGGTTCTGACACCCTTATCAAAAATTACTTGACCATATATATGAAGGTTTATTTCTGGACTCTCTATTTCCTTGGTCTATAAGTCTATCTTTATGCCAGTATCTCACTGTTTTGATTACCATGGCTTTGTAATAAGCTTTGAAATCAGGAAATGTGAGACCTCCAACTTTGTTTTTCAGGATTGTTTTGGCTATTCAGGGTCCCTCAAGATTCCATATGAATTTTATGATGGATTTTTTCTACCTCTACAAAAAATAGCATTGAGATTTTGATAGGGATTGCATGAAATCTGTACCTGAATTTGGGTAATATTAATATTACAGTATTAAAATCCAATCCATGAACATGGGATGTCTTTCTTCATATCGGTGTCCTTAATTTCTTTTAGCAGCATCTTCTCAGTATATTGATTTATTCCTACATATTTTATTTTTGATGCTATTGTAAATGGAATTAACTTCCTTTTTCAGATCATTGTTTAGTGTATAGAAATACAACTGATTTGGGGGGTTTGTATCCTGAAACTTTACTAAACTCATTTGTTCTAATATATTTGTGTGGAATCTTTAGGGTTTTCTACATATAAGATAATGTTTGCTAGCATAAATTTACTACTTCCAATCTGGATACCTTTTATTTATTTTTCTTCCCTAATTGCTCTAGGATTTCCAGCACACTGTTAAATGGAAGTGGCAAAAGAAGGCATCCTTGTGGTAGTCCTGGTCTTAAAGGAAAAGCATTTAGTCTTTCACAATTATGATGCTAGTTGTAAACTTTCATATGTGGCCTTTATTATTTTGAGTTTCCTTTTATTTCTGGTTTCTTGAGTGTTTTATCCATGAAAGGGTATTGAATTTTGTCAAGTTCTGCATCAATTGAAAAGTTCATGTGATTTCCTGTGCCCCTTTTCATTCTGTTAATGTACCATATTTTCATATACTGAACCATCTTGGAACTCCATGAATAAATTCCACTTGGTCATGGTGTGTAATCCTTTAATGTGCTGTTGAATTGTTTGCTAGTATTTTGTTAAGAATTTTTATATCAACATTCGTCATTAATATTGGTCTGTAGTTTTGTTTTCTTGTAGTGTCTTTATATGTTTTTGGTGTCAGGGTAATGCTGGCCTCATAGAATGAGTTTGAACATATTTCCTCCTGTTCAATTTTTGGGAGAGTTTGAGAAGTATTGCTGTTAATACTTTAAGTGTCCATTAGAACTCACAAGTGAAGCCGTCTGATCCTGGGCTTTGCTTTGGGAGTTTTTTGATTACTGATTCAATCTGCTTACAAGTTGTAGGTCTGTTCAGATTTTCTATTCATGATTTGGTTTTGGTGGTTATTTCCAGGAATTTATCTGTTTCATTTATGTATCAAAAATGGAATAACCTAACTGTTCATAATCTTACAACTAATTTTACAGAATAAAAATTAGAATGTTTCCTCTTTCATTTATGGTTTTAAGTCTTCTCCTTTACTTAGTCAATCTAGTTAAACGTTCGTTGATCTTGATTGTTTTAAAGAACCAACTCTTAGTTTTGCTTGTTCTGTTTCATTTATCTCTAATATTTCCTTCCTTGTGCTAACTTTAGGTTTAGTTTTTACTACTTTTTATAGTTTCTTAAGGTGAAAAAGTTAGGTTGTTTTAAAATCTTTTAAGTGTCTATAGCTAAAAATTATCCTCATAGTATTCCTTTCACTGCACCTCATAAGTTTTGGAATTTTGTATTTTCATTTGCCTCAAGATATTTTCTAACTTCCCTTGTGATTTCTTCTTTGATCCATTAAGATCATGTTGTCTAATTTCCATGCATCTCTGGATTTTCAAGTCTTCCTTTTGCTGTTTTCTAGTTTCATTCCATTGGATAAGAAAAGATACTTTGATATCAATCCTTTTTATTAATCATTGTTTTGTGGTCTTATAGTCTAACATGGATGTTTCATGTGAACTTGAGAAAAATGTGTGTTCTTTTGTTGGGTGGAGTGTTTTGTATATATGTCTGTTAGGAAAGATTGGGCTATACTGTTCAAGTTCTATTTCCTTACTGGTTGTCTTTCCATATTACTGAACGTGAGGTACTGAAGTCTTATATTATTTTAGAGCTGTATTTATCCCTGCAATTCTGTCAACATTTACTTCACATTTAAGAGCTGATGTTTGATGCATATATTTATAATTTTTAGTGAATTGACCCTTTATCATTATATAATATGTCCTTTGTTTCTTGTAACAGGCTTTCACTTAGTTTATTTTGTCTAATATTGCTATAACCATCTCTGCTCTTTTGTTGCTGTGTGCATGGAATATCTTTTTTCATCCTTTCACTTTGAACCCACTCACCTTAAATAGTCTGCAAGTTATTTCTCCAGCAAAAAAATGGGTTTACTTGGGATCAGCAAAGAATTGCAGTTTGGGATCTGTGACCATGGCATGCTATGTGCAAGTCCAGCACAAGGAGAGAACTCTTTTATAGAGGGGGAAAAGGAAGTTTAGAAGGGCTATAGTAAACAGAGTCCATTGGAGGAATTGAGAGTTTAAAGTAGAGTGACTTTTCATTGATGAAATTGTGATGGTCTCTCATTGGCTGAGATCTTGCCAGGCAAGAAGTCTTTAGTTTTCCTGTCAGGTTCAGTTGTCATAGAGCAGGAGAGCTCCCCCTTTTGGCCTCAAACTCTATTTTAATTGAGTTTTTTGTTTGTTAATTTTTACATTACACGTGTCCTTAGATCTAAAGTGAGTCTGAGGTTCCATATGTCAGGAGCTTGGAAGTTACCACTCTGTCTTAACAAGTGAAAAACTGAGCAGAATGAAAAATCAACAGTCTTTCTAGAATCCATAAGAGAGGGTAAGACACAGGGCACACTGCTACCCCCAAGATTGGAGAGACAGAAAGGAGAAAACGGGTAGTCATGGTTTACCAGGGCCAAGACTCTGAAGCAAAAACTGTGGGAAACCAGCACTGGGTAGGAAAACCTGAACTATGATTGACAAATTGGTAGAGGCTTAATGTGGATAACTCCATTAAAAACTTCAGGGTACACAGTATTGAGATTTACCTCTAGGTGTTCAACCAGGTTCCACAGTAAATATTGAATTCTCACAGAGGGAAGGAGGAGGACCACCATTTTGAAATATACCAGATCCCTCTATTCTTAACAAGGCCTGCACTCAGGGAAAACTAGTGTTTTTGTTGTTTTTTTAAAAAATTTTTATTGGAGTATAGTTGGTCTACAATGTTGTTAGTTTCAGGTGTACAGCCTAGTGATTCAGTTATATGTATACATATATTCATTCTTTTTTACATTATTTTCTCATAGGTTATCACAGAATATTGAGTAGAGTTCCCTGTGCTATACAGTAGGTCCTTGTTGATTATCTGTCTTATATATAGTAGTGAGTGTGTGCTTATCCCAAGCTTCTGAGTTATCCCTCCCCCACCCACCGCCTTTCTCCTTTGGTAACCATAAGTTTGTTTTCGATATCTGTAAGTCTGTTTCTGTTTTGTAAGAAAGTTCATTTGTTTTTTTTTTAAATTAGATTCTACATATGAGTGATATTATATTTCTCTTTCTCTGTCTTACTTCACTTAGTATGATAATCTCTAGGCCCATCCATGTTGCTGCAAATGGCATTATTTCATTCTTTTTTATGGCTGAGTCATATTCCATTGTCTATATGAACCACATCTTCTTTATCCATTCCTCTGTCGATGGACATTTAGGTTTCTTCCATGTTTTGTTATTGTAAATAGTGCTGCAGTGAACACTTGGGTTCATGTATTCTTTCGGACTGGTTTTCTCCGGATACATGCCCAGGAGTGCAACTGCTGGTTCATATGGTAGTTCTATTTTCAGTTTTTTAAGGAACCTCTATACTGTTTTCCATAGTGTCTGTACCAGTTTACATTCCCACCAACAGTGCTATAGGGTTCCCTTTTCTCCACATCCTCTCCAGCATTTACTGTTTGTAGACATTTTGATGATAGGAAACTAGTTAACTAGAGCCCAGCCTGCTGGTATATTATCAGAGCCTAACTGACCTGAGGAAGGGAAATACCCAACTCCAGCCCACTCTAGCCAACCTTGTCCACCTCCAGGTGGAGAAAAACTCTGAAACATTTGGGAAATTCAGTCAAGAGGTTTGCTAAAAGATGGAGACCTGATCATAGGATTACAGAATGTCACCACTCTCTGCCCCCATATCTCACCACCACATTACTAAAGACCTATGTACAGCAGTGCCTTTTACCTAGTACACTATCATATCTGGTTATCAAAAAAAAAGTGATTTCACTATACATATAAATATTGAACCATTATTTTGTACATGTGAAACTAACAATGTTATGTCAATTATAACTCAATTTTAAAAAGGCATACCAAAGGCAAAAGAACATAATTTGAAGAGACAATGTATTAGAACCAGACATGGCAGTGATGTTGGAAATATCAGACTGGAAATTTAAAACAACTATGATTAATATGTTAAGTATTCCATTAGGATAAAGTAGACAGCATGTAAGAACAAATGGCAATGTAGTTAGAGATAGAAATCCTAAGAAAACAAAAATGCTAGACATAAAAATCAAAACAGTAATAGAAATGAAGAATGTCTTTGGGTTTACTAGACTATGTAGACATGGCAAAGGAAAGAATCTCTGAACTAGAGAATATCCCAGTAGAATTCTTAAGCCAAAAAAGTAAAAACATAGTCTAAAAAAAAAAATTCAACAACTGTGGGACAAATACAAAAACTGTAATGTATGTATAATGAGAGTATTAGAAGAAAAAGGAACAGATGAAATATTTGAAGCAGTAGTGACTGAGAACATCCCCCAAGTTAATGTCAGACACCAAACCACAGATCCAGGAAGCTCAGAACAAGCAGGATGAATGCTCCCCCTAAAAACCTACACCTAGGCATAGTATTTACAAACCACAGAAAATCAAAGATGAAGAAGAAAATCCTAAAAGCCAAATGAAAAAAAAACAGCTAAAAGCCAAATGAAAAAACACCTTACTTAGAGAGCAAGAAAGATAAGAGTTAAATCTAACTTCTCAGAAACCAGGTAAGCAAGAAAACAGTGGAGTGAAACAGTGTTGAGAGAATTATGGGAACCAACCTAGAATTATGTACCCTACAAAACATCCTTCAAAAGTAAAGGAGAAAGACTTTCACTCAAACAAATTAAGGGAATTTGTTGCCAGTAGACCCACCTTGCAAGAAATGTTAAGTTATTTAGATCCCAACACTCATTACCTGACTTAATGAACAGATAAAGTTTAGAACTTCTAGCATGGGGAGAAGTCATGACTGCCCTTCTTTCATTACAGAATATTTTCCAGGAACATATAGGCTTCTGATACTCCTGGATGACCCTCAGTAATATTGATGGATTCTGAAAATAGGTGGATGGGACAGACTAGGAGACCAAATTTAAGAACTGGAGTCCAGGCCAGCTAGATGATGAGTACTGGCTGGGCAGAGGTGAGGACTGTGTCCACATCCACCCAATGGCAAGTGACATAACCTCTGCCAGAGGCTGTATCACAGCTCTGAGGCTGACCTGGGCAAGGCCAGCTAGGAGGGTTGCTGAGCTGCTCCCTGTAGTTCACTCAGCTGTGGAAATGGCAGGGAGCGGGGAGGCTGACTCCTCTCCACAGACCCCTAACAAGACCTCCGTAGGAGAGGAATCAGCTCTGGCAGATTGGAAGCAGGGCCGTCATTAAAAACTTTTCTCCTTAACTTCAAAAAGATAAGAGTTCCTAAGTTTTTTCAGCTTTATTAAGGTATATCTCACATATAAAATTGTAACTAGAGAAGAAAAACATAGGTCAGAAATTCGAATCTACATAGAAAAGGAAGAGCACAAAAGAAGGAGTAAGTGAAGGTAAAATTGAGTCTTTTTAGACCACATATAGTTGCATCCTATGTTTTTATTCTTCCAATCTGTCTCTTGATCAAGTAGTTTAATCCCATAGATTTAAATTACTGATAGGGAAGGACTTACTCTTGACATTCCTTTGTTTTCTGTATGTCTTATAGCTTTTTGTCCTCCATTTTCTTCTTACTCCCTGCCTTTGTGTTTAGTTGAATTTACTTCTGTAGTGACATGTTCTGATTCCCTTCTCATTTCTTTTTTTTTTTAACATCTTTATTGGAGTATAATTGCTTTACAA
>NC_041231.1:74463874-74466247 GCF_002837175.3 Physeter macrocephalus | reverse complement strand
GTGCCATGCGGCTGCTTCCCACTAGCTATCCACCCTACGTTTGGTAGTGTATATATGTCCATGCCACTCTCACTTCGTCACAGCTTACCCTTCCCCCTCCCCATATCCTCAAGTCCATGCTCTAGTAGGTCTGTGTCTCATTTCTTTTCATGTATATTCTATAAATATTTTTTGTGGCTACTAGGGGAATTACATCAAATATCCTAAACTATAACAATTTATTTTAAACTGATAACTTCAATTAAATACAAACTACTCCTTTATAGTTTTACCTCCCACACTTGGTCTTTTTTGTTGTTTGTTGCATATTTTATTGAAGTTTAGTTAATTTACAATATACTAGTGTCAGGTGTACAACATAGTGATTCAGTATTTTTATAGATTATACTCCCTTTAAAATTGTTACAAAACAATGGCTGCATTCCCCTGTACTGTACAATATATCCTTATTGTTCTATTTTTTATGTAGTTGTTTGTATCTCTTAATCCCTTACTCCATCTTGTCCCTTCCCCCTTTTCTCTCCTCATTGGTAACCACTAGTTGGTTCTTTATATCTGAATCTATTTCTGTTTTATTATATATATATATTCACTTGTTTAATTTTTTTAGATTCCACATGTAAGTGATAATACAGAGAATTTGTCTTTCTCTGACTTATTTCACTAAGCATAATACTCTAGGTCCATCTGCATTGTTGCAAATGGCAGAATTTCATTATTTATGGCTGAGATATTCCATTGTATGTGTGTATATATATCTACCCAGATATAGATATATATCACATCTTCTGTATTCATTCATCTGTTGATGGGCACTTAGGTTGCTTCCATATCTTGGGTATTATAAATAATGCTGCTATGAATGTTGAGTTGAGTGTATCTTTTTGAATTAGTATTTTAGTTTTCTTTGGATATATACCCAGCAGTGGAATTGCTGGATCATATGGTGGTTCTATTTCTAGTTTTCTTTGAGGAACCGCCATACTGTTTTCCATAGAGACTACATCAATTTACAGTCCCACCAGCAGTGCACTAGGGTTCCCTTTCCTCCACATCCTTACCAACATTTGTTATTTGTAGACTTTTTGATGATAGCCATTGTGACAGGTGTGAGGTGATATCTCATTATGGTTTTGATCTACATTTCTGATTAGTGATATTGAACATCTTTTTCATGTGCCAGTTGCCCATCTGTATATTTTCTTTGGAAAAATGTCTATTCAGGTCTTCTGCCCATTTATTAATCAAGTTTTTGATATTGTGTGAGCCATTTATATATTTGGATAGTAACCCCTTGTTGTTCACATCATTTGCAAATATTTTCTCCCATACAGTAGGTTGTCTTTTTGTCAATGGTTTCCTTTGCTATGCAAAAGCTTTTAAGTTTAATTAGGTCCCATTTGTTTATTTTTGCTTTTATTCTTTTGCCTTAGGAGACAGATCCAAAAAAATATTGCTGTGATTTATGTCAGAGTGGTCTGTGTTCTGCCCTAGTTTTATGGTTTCAGGTCTTACATTTAGATCTTTAATCCATTTTGATTTATAAGGTGTGAGGAAACGTTCTAATATCATTCTTTTACATGTAGCTGTCCAGTTTTCCCAGCATCACTTATTGAAGGGACTGTCTTTTCTCCATGGTATATTTTTGCCTCCTTTGTTATAGATTAATTGACCATAGGTGCATGGGTATCCCATACTTGATCTTATATCACAATGACATCATTATATATTGTGTACCAAACATAAACTTAATTCTCATGCTTTTCTTAAGATTTAAAAAATCTTAAGAGCTATGAAATTTATAATACAGGCTTTTATATTTGTCCATATATTTACCTTTATCAGAGAACTCTGTATTTTCATATGGCTTTGAGTTACTGTTTAGATACTTTCTTTTAAACCTAAAAGACTCCTTTTACTGTTTCTCTATAGGGCAAGTCTAGTGATCATGAACTCCCTCAGCTCTTTATCTGAAAAGTATTTACTCCTCATTGTTGAGGACAGATTTGTCAGATACAGTATTCTCTGACAGTTTTTTCTTTCAGCACTTTGATTATGTCATCTTGTTGCTTTCTGGTCTGTAAAGTTTCTGCAGAAAAATTTGCTGACAGTCTTATAGGGGCTCTCTTTATATGATGAGTCATTTCTCTCTTGCTGCTTTCAAGATTCTTTGTCTTTAGGCAGTTTGATAACATCTCAGCGTGTGTCCCTTTATTCTACTCGGAGTTTGACCTTCCTGGTTTTTTGTTGTGTTTTTTTTTTTTTTCCGATACGTGGGCCTCTCACCGTCGTGGGCTCTCCCGTCGCAGAGCACAGGCTCTGGACGTGCAGGCTCAGCGGCCATGGCTCACGGGCCCAGCCGCTCCGCGACAT